>NC_036439.1:1564962-1929925 GCF_000184455.2 Aspergillus oryzae RIB40 | reverse complement strand
ACTGGGAGTGTCATAATACAGAGACCCAAGGGTGTAGTAGATTCTCCCACACTGGAAGAAACGGTAGAGTCGCATGGTAGCGAAACATCGACAGTCCCAACTGCCCCCGAATCTATCATTGAGGTCTTTGGTCAACTGCGGTCTGCCTCAGCTGAAGAAGCAACGACTCCACCTAGCGTCACCGTTGAACCCGCCCCCACCGATGTTGCTGCTTCGATAGCGGTAAACCGAGATAGCTCACTTTCTTCTCGAACCAGCAGCCCTTCGTCGCCGGTGTCTTCTAGGCCCCCCCCCTCGTTGACAAATGACAAAGACACTGCAGCTCCATCTCCAAGACAACCTTTGGATAGCCCCATTAAGCTTTCCAAAACCAGACCGGGACGTTTGGATCCGGAAGAAACTTTGATCTCTCGTGGTCGACGAGCATCGGGCGCCTCCGTAGATTCTTCCGATTATCCATCACTCGTATCTAGCCCGGACATCCGAGGCTTGCATACCGTTTCGTCGAACGGAACGCCCAAACTTATCGAGACTCCTCCATTATTCCAGACAGATTATCAGCGTCCTGGGCCCATGCCAACTAATAGTGATCATACTTTGCGAGAAGACCGCTTGCTTCGCTTAGACAGCGAAAAGTCTCCGCCCACATCCTTAAAACACAATAGGGCTCTTAGCCTTCCACTGCAACGATTTATCAATGAACGATTGGATATGGACTACGAGGGTGAGTCAAACACCGATCTGACCATTCCGACCATTGACAAGAAAGTCACGGATTCCGTCGTGAGGTCAAGTTCCCATAATGATCGCCTGCGTCCACTGTCGCATTCGAGCAAACAGCGTCACCCCGCCCCCTCCACAGGTATTAGACGTCCTGTTGGCCGGCGTTCTGACCTTTCTCGGGAAGACCACACATCTTCAGGACCCGACAGCGTTACACAGAGACAGCCCAAGGTTTGGGAGCGTAACAAGAATACTTCCGTGAGAAATACAGCACATAAAGCTCCGGTTTCCCAACCACCCGTCCTTTCAACAGCCACCCGCGCCAGGAAGCAGCTGACTGCACACCCTAGTCTTGAGAGCATTGGGGCATATAAGTCTACGCCCCGTAGATCTGGAGAGACATTGACCGGCACAGCGAATGAAAAGACAGGCTCGCGGCCGTCGACTCCGGGTAGCCAGATCAGAAGGCCAAGGGATCATCTGGACGAGAAAATTAGCTCTATTCTTACTACCCTCCCGACTCGTATCCATTTTGAAGACCGTGAGGCTGATGCATCATCTGTGATATCGTCTTTGCCATTGAACGCTAGGGAGCGGTTCCGCTCTATATCCCCACAAGGGTCAGCGTCACGCAGCGGCACGCCCACTCCATCGCTTACCCTCACCCCTGCTGGTTCTCGTAGGAGATATTCTCATGCTCCAGAGGAAAGCTCCGTGAAACTATACCATCTGCACCAAGGTGGTAAAACCGTTCCTACCAAGCTGTTCGTCCGTTCAGTGGGAGAAAATGGTGAGCGCGTGATGGTCCGTGTTGGTGGTGGTTGGGCGGATTTGGCCGAATATCTGAGGGAGTATGCTATTCATCATGGGCGACGACACGTTTCGGACACGCCTCGGGTCGAGGTCCAAGGATTGTCATCTCGTGAGACGACACCAACTTACACGCCACCAGGGAGCAGGCTTACTAGGTCTGGCAATGGACGATGCACGCCGTCCCGACCCCATTCTGTTATCAGTAACCGACCATCATCCTCACTGGCTGTACGCAAAACGAGACGGGCTTCAAATGTATCTGATATGACCGACCTCAGAGCAGCAAGTACAATCGAGACACTAAATTTATCATCATCCCCTATGTCAACTGTCTCCTCGCGCAGACGGCTCTCGACTTCTTCCAATACCTCTTTCGGTGCGGCTTCAACAATGAGCGACGCTCGATATGGATCTATTCCTCTTGGTTTGGCGGGACCTAAGCCACGGTCTAGGTACGCCCCTATGAGCGCAGAAAGTGAAGCGTGGGTGGAAGATGTCCTGGGTCAAGCACGGAGAAGCTCGTCCCTGAGACCTTTCACATTTGGCCTATCCCCTCCCGAGCAAGATCATGCTGCTGGTAAAGTTCCCACTTTACCTAAATCTAGAAGCATCAGTGATATTGGCAAAGTTGGTTCGAGCAAGCGAGTTGTCCTTCGCGGGCTTGGCAGCCGGTAACCTGGATTCATCGATGCATTGCCCTCTGATTATTGCCTCACCTCCAGCATTTATTCCCTCCTAAAATCCCCCTTCTTATTTACTTTGGTCTACTAGCACTGGCGTTTGCCGTTTATCCGGGTTTCTTTTCATCAGAGGACGGTTCTAAGAAAAGTATCAGCCATTTGCATTGTCGGTGTTTTTTTATTTCATTTTATTTTCTTTCCGGCATTTTCCAAAGGGGTTCTGTTTGAATTTGATTTCCTCTTCTCTGCCATTTCTCATTCTTTTTGACAGGCATCTAGATGGTATCATTCATCTTTGGCATATTTGCATTCAAGCAAGCGTTTCGGCTTCTGTTTGTGTCTCTTGTCGTCTGTTTATTGTTTTCAATTCTTTTGCACATATCTAGATACCCTCATACACGGTTCCTACCTTCTTCTATGGCCGCTTTTATGTTTATATTTTAGAAGAAAGAGTACATAGGGGATTCAAGAATTCATTAAACATTGACAATTCAAAGTCACTAGTTATTTCACATCGTTACTCTTTCTCTATAATCTCACTCTGCCGAGTTGAGAGCCTCAGACTGGCTAGACCCATTGCTTCGAAGAATTCGCCTTATATAAGTTACGAGAATATAAGAAAAACGCTAATATGAACGCCCACCAATCCAAACCGGCTACAGCCAGCTACCGAGCAGTAACCCATAATCCATAAGACCCAATTAACCCGGGGTACAAGTGCAAAACACGCCAAGTCTTTGTGTAAGAACGATCATACCAAGACTTATCGTAAAATAACATGATGACTGAGCCATAATCCACCCTTTAAAGTTACACGCGTACGATGCAAAAGACTTCTTTAGGATGAATTTTGTATGTGTTCGCGTCGTTCAGAGGGCTGTCGCTTCCAGGGGATATCTTTACTGAATAACTCTCTCAGTTCGGGAGAAATTACTTGGGGCTCGCTGTTGTCACCTGGTGGAGCGCTGGGTCCGGAGCTGGTGCCGCTGCTGAACCCGGTGCTTGGTGGTCTTTGTGGCGACTTGCCTTTATCTGCATCAGAAGGGGACTGGATGGGTTTTCGTTGGTGAGCAGAAGGGACGGGGAAGTTGTTTTTCTTGTCTATTGCTTGAACGGCTCGATCGAAGCGACGAAATAAGGATTCGGCGCGGGTGAGGATTGGGATGAGTTCCATGGTGTTGGAGAGTTCGTTAACTGCAAATATCAGCTTAATAGAGTTTCAGGGTTGAGAGAATGGGGAGTACTCACTGTATTTCAGGACTTCATCGAAATGCTTCAAGTGGTCCATGATGACATCTCTGTGCTTCTCTAGGATTGCCAAAGCAATAAAGAGGTGGAAACTGCTGGATAGATAGTCGGTCCACAATGTCTCCCAAAGGCGTAAAACATCTACCCATTCAAATTCACGCTTATACCATACGAGGAGCATGCGGAAGAAGAAGAAAAAGTTTGTGCTATCGGCAGACTGAAGGTGGAGGTATAGCTGAGGATCCATGAGTTGTACAAGGTGATCTAATGTCAGAAGTTGGGCACGCATGCCAGACTGGTCGCGAAGAAAGTTGCGTTCCTATTGGATTGGTCATTAACAGAAGGTGGTTGATGATAGGGGGTGTAATCGTTACCATTCGGTCCATGAATCCGACAAACGCCCAAAAGGCGACTGCATCATCCTGCATGACCGCATATATCGGTGCTAACAGGTCACTCATTCCTTGGACATAGCCTAAGTCAGGGTTATATTCGTTATACGTCAACAACATGTCTTTCATCTGTTCGAGATGAACATTCGTCCCTGTGTCTGCAAATGGCGAGTCAGGGTCTGGATGAGGAATATCTTCCCCAGCAAAGAGAGGAATTGTGCGATCGGTACGATGTACATCCTTTTCTGTGATTGTAAAGTTTAATCAGTAGCGGAGACGGTAAAACAGTGTGTAAAGGAGGCATACCGATGCGATTTCTCTGCTCTTTCCAATACTCATGCTGTTCCTCGGTGGAATGTCCCTCGACCATCGTTTCCCACCAGGCACCCTTTAATCGAATGTACTCATCCCGTTTGGAATTCATTAGAGCTTGACGTTCGTCATGGGAGCTGTCCCATGGATATACACCAAGCAGGAAAAGCCAAGCTAACTTTCTGACGCCATCGTTCGGATCGAGACCCCCATGGAATATTCTCTCTTTCACCTCCTCAACAGTAACCTGCAATCTACCCGTAGCGGGGTCAAAGAATCCCTCCCATTCTTTTAAAGTCACTGTCTTGCGTCGTTCGTGAATGGACATGGTTCCCGTTTCAAGCTCGAGAATTTCGAAATCACCCACGGAGCTGTTTTCCATCTCGAGGACATCCCGTGCAGTCCATATCCGCTGGTTCCTCTCGCGTTCGCTCTGTTCAGATATGCTCATGGCCCATCGAGCAAGATATAGCCTGGCACTATCAAACTCATCCTGCAAGGTTTGGATCTCCGGTGTCTTCATCAGCCGACGAACTTGCGGAGGAATTCGCGGATTTTCGGCTATCTCATTCGCTGTCCGCTTTGTAAAGGTCGTGATTTTGCTCAGCTGCTCAAGCACCTTCCACCTAGTCTCCTTAATCGCTTTCATGAAAGGATCCATTCCCGCGTCCCGCTGTCCGCTGCTACCTTGCGCGGATGGACCAGTGGCTTGATCCTGGGCTCTGGTTACTGTTCCATCGGCCGTCAACGGCCGCCCAAACGATATGCGATCTTCTTCGGATGGGTTGATCAAATATACGCTATTATCGGCGGCTGAGCGCTGCACCTCGACATACTTCCGAAGCCACCTTAGAACCTCGTCGCCACCCCAGAACAGACTGCCATCCTCACCGAAGGGGTCAAACGATTCCTGAGTCCTCTTCCTTTTTTGTAGGATGGTAGATTCGCATTCGCTGTCATGGAAGAACAGGGCGGGAAAGCTATCACCTGCACGCGTATTGATCACAAGGCTTCCAAACCACCATCCGATGCTCGGGGGTCGTACAAGTAATGAGTAGATCTCAGAAAGTGGTACGGCAAAGGCATAGAGCCCTATTGGGTCTTTATGGGTAGTGGTTGTCGGCAGAGGGGGTACCAAATATCTCTGTCGCGGGGGAGAGGAGTCGCCCGCAAGATCGACTTTGACATACGTGTTATAGGCGTCGCCTAGCGAGGATTCCGGAACCCAGGCAAGGAGGTATGATGATAGCTCGGCCTTTCTTGAAGAGTCGGCCGATGCGATCGCATTCGAAGCACCATGAGCCGGCTTTTGTTGAATGAGGGCGATGAACCCAGGAATATTATCTTTGGAGGAAGGGGTGGGGTGAACGTAGACCTGTAATGCTCGGTATAGATCGGAACCGTCAGCGATTAATTGATATTGAGTAAAACTTTTGGCAGTTCTCTAACCTTGCTTTTTGAGAATAGCAGTTTGACTCCTCTCCCAGTTGTCGCATGTGAGATGGTGTTGTAATCGTCTTCCTCGTCGTCGCTGACGTCGTAGTAAGAAGCCGTCGGCGATGGCGGAGAAGGTGGTGGGGTGTACTGAACTTCCTTGCGTGCCATTTTTCTCTTTGCGTCTTTATTTCAAGACCACAAATAGATGGTGATTCTGTTCAAATGACTCAGGAAAGACAGTTCATCGTTCTCCGTGATATAAGTAGTTATTTGTTGTATGGAAATCCCCCGTTTGGTAGGTGAATTGCGGGGAGAAATGAAGAAAGGCGCAAACGTCACGAAACCAATGGAGATCCACCTGATCACGGCTGCATGTGATCTCCACCCATGAAACTGCCAATGATTTTTATGTGATATGTCAAGATCAACTCACTACTTAGGAGTATACTTTCTTTTCTTTCTCCTTTCTTCTCCTACTGTAAAAAACAATGTATGTTCAGCAGCATAACAAACAAGGTATGTGGCGTGGCATGTGGCTCGTTCCGTAGATAATATTTATACTAATCGATAACGGTCAGCATAGCCACAATCGAAATGGTTGCTGCCTGGCTAAAATCCCCGACTCTGGAAGAATATTAATCCTCCTTTTTGTCTGGTCTTGAAAAATCCGAGGAGAAAGAGATACGTCTCACGAATTCAGGATATCGTATTGGATTATCAGGCTATCGCTGGCCCATGACCACTGGTCAAAGGTATTAGTATCATGGATGGGTAGAACTAGACTCTCCTCATACCATAAGCTTCTGGAAACTCAGAATATTACAAGATAACCCAATCGGCAACCCGAATACAAGTTGGATAAACCCCCGAGCCCACTGCCCCACAGGTTGAACCCTTCATCCCGTAACCCGAACCAGCTCTTGGTTATACTAGTGGACGTCGGGCCGGGTCTGGTTTCCCTAAGCTAAGTTACTTGGCCTACAACAGGGATACACGGGCTGTCAATTGTCTGAATGAAACGACTACTCACGTCTTGCTTCAGATTTGATGTTATACAGGCACATTGTGGTACGTATTACGACGAGTTGAGGTTCACGCAGCCGTCTAGAAACAGATGGGAGGTTACCTGTCTCTGGTTTTAATCTGACTTGTCAAGAGAGCTAAATGACCGCTCAAGCCTTACAAGTGAAGTAGACTATGAACGTGCTTAATACAAGGTTCTCCTCTCGTGAAGCTTTCAAGATATGGTCGAAATTTTTTTTTTATCAATACTAGTACTCAAAGCTCGGGGGATAAATGGGTTGAACTGTACCAGTTATATCGATAGGTATTGAGTTCCCATCATTCCGGGTACAAAAGTACATGCAGGTATATTAGTGTTGCGAATGCCTGAATGGTAGGTAGCTCATATTTCCAATGCTACAGGCAGATCATCTCTTCAAACCATCCATTATTGGTCACTCACCAAACCATTAGGTAAGGATCGAATCCTACCTAGGTACCAGGTGACTACCAGTGAGGAGGCATTAATGACGATTATGGATTCGTGACACATCAGTATTGCTTTGACGCTGTTCAGTAGGGACCTCGGCTTAGTTTCATAAACTAGTTTATATGATATTCAATGATGTCAATGCATATCTCAGCTTCAAACACCGGCCAATCTTAGCAGTGAACCAGAGACCTGCTCATCAACGCGGACTATGGTATTAGGTTATAACCTGGGTCAAATGTACTTTTGGAGAATCATATACATAGGAGAAGTGAAGAGAAAGATATCCTGGAGTTTGCTACCTCTCCGAAATTTGTAAGTTCCCGACTGAGCCGTATACTTGGAGTACAACAAACGTGCAATGGAACCACAGCCGCGGGATCCGGATCCCATAGCCCGTTCAGGAAACGATACGCCTGTCCAATTGAATAGCAAAGTGATGTACTTCTGTGTAGATCGATCAGTCACACTGACACAATGAGGGAATATATAAGGTAATGGATAGCTATGGCTCCCGCTTTACAAGGACAGCTGTTTTCCTTATTACATGTACTAATATCGGAACTGTACAAAATGCCCGAACTTGCACGCACGCTGCCAGCTTCCTGGTACTGCAGCCTTCCGCTCTACCAGCTTGAGCGAAGAGCTGTTTTCATGAAGGCACGCCAGCCAGCCTTGGATAAGTGACGTTTGAAAGTGGCTAACAGACTTAGTCTTGGTATCTCCTTGGACCTGTGACGAAGTTCCAGAACGTCGGGGAAAAGAATGAGTACGAAATTGCCCAACAGCCCATCTTGGCTTTCAGGGCCTCTGGCAGTTCTCCTTTACCCGAACCAGGCGAGTTTCAGGTGATCTGTGGGAAAACAGTGCGTCTCATGTCCCTTGCTTGGATGCACACCTCCACAAGTAGACAGGAATTTCCAGTGAAATATGTCGGTCTGACTGTAACAGGAGAACCCGCTGCGATACCATATCACTCCGACCGGCCTCATCTTTACGGCCCTATCAGATGAGGCGCCTAGCTTTCATGAGTATTTTCCGGACCTGGAGCCATTATTGCAGAGAGTAGACTTTACCAGACTACCCTACAGGCACAGCATCAAATATGAAGGACGATTCAACTGGAAGACTATGTAATCTCTCTGATAGTGCATGTTGAGTGGATAGATGCTTATATTACAACCGCAGGGTCGACGGATATCAAGAATGCCTTCATTGCCAATACACCCATCCATCGTTCTCCGTCTACTATCCGCCGACCTTCTACACCGTTCACAATCACCAAAACTTTTCGCAACACATTGCGGACCCTAATAAGCCAGATGATGGGCTGTTCCTCTATTTCTTCCCCAACTGTACATTAAATGTGTATGGTGGAGGGATGTCCTCGTTCCGAGTTTGCCCAACAGAAGACCCAAATATCACCCGAATGGAATTCGACTACTACCACATGGAATCCGGTGAGAAGTTCGAAGAATACTTCAAGTTCGTCCGTCAGGTCGCCATGGAGGACTACGAGCTCTGCGAGAAAGCCCAGGATAACCTTGGCAGGGGAGTGTATAGTGAAGGAATTTTGAATCCGGAGAAAGAGAATGGTGTTTCCTGTGAGTACGACAGATTTCGAAGTCTCCATGACCCCACTACTAATGGCGCTCAGTCTACCAGGACCGAGTATTTGAGTTGGTGTGCCAGCAACATGCCGCAGATCAGTTAGCAACGGAAAGTGTTACTCCAGTGACGGAAGAACGAGACAAGGGACTGGAGCAGATCCCGGCCACCGCATGAGGATAGCAAACTGTAGGTGGGGCCCATTCTGGAAATATTGTGCCTATGATAACCTGGATTATTCCTTATTGCCAAATTCAAAGCTCTACGGTATGATCTATTGGTAGTTATATTTAATCGAAACCGGAAACTTTGAATTTCCATGTAACCCTCAACTTTCAGAAACAGTAAACTATATATTAACCGAGATCATATGTAACATCCAGTGACCCTATTATTTCAAGTGCCTCTGGAAAATCCATCCTAATCTGGCAAGCGTATGAGCGGTCAACACTATTTGCTGGCTAATCTCGGAGGATGTGATAACAGATACGTAGGCATGCGGAGGTGAAGGCCAAAGATCATCGAGCTCTGAATCCTGTAAGTCCCTTCTATGCTCGAGCGAGCCCTTTTATAGATTTCACCAGACCCTGAAAGGTCTGGGGGACAAATATTCTTTCAAGAGGCTTACAGAAACTTCAAACTGGAGTCACTCATCATGGAAGCTTTCATTTTCCCGACAGCACCCACGTTGCTTGCACTGCTAGCTGGAATAGCTTTTCTATACCGGTTCTGGCCGCACAATTTAACATCAACCCCTAAGCTATCGAATCCTAAGACATCTGACACCCTTAGTTCAATCCCAGATGTCGCTAAAGAGGAGAATTGTGGAGTTTCCAAAGAATCAGATTTCCCAGCAGGCTGGTGGGTGAGCAAGGACGTATTCGAGCTCGAAAAGCGTGCAATATTTAGTAAGGCAAGTGGATTATACCATTAAGCCACTATTTTTGAGGATGCACTATCTGATTTAACATCTAGTCATGGCTTTGTCTCTCTCATCGCAGTCGCTTTGCGAAGGCTGGTGACTATCAGTCCTACGAGGTGGCTGGGTTTCCCATTTTTTTAATCTTAGGAAAAGATGGGAAAGTCAGAGCTTTCCACAATGTCTGCCGTCATAGAGCATACACAGTCACGAAGAAGGAATGCGGATCCTCTGCCGTGCTTGGTTGTCGATACCATGGCTGGAGTTACAACACCTACGGCGAGCTTACCAAAGCTCCTCATTTCGATGAGATTCCAGGCTTTGACAGATCACAGAACAGCCTATTCGCCATTCATGCGGTTACGAACGGAGCTGGATTTGTATTCGTTAACCTTGACGCTAGCCCAAGAATCTCGTCGGTCGACACAGGTCTGCTAGATGCCTTTGCAAGCAACAATAAACTGGACTCTCAACCATTATGGGTTGCAGGACAGACGATCAAGGCTGATTTTAATTGGAAAATGGCCTGTGGGTTGATTTATTGTTTGTTTTATTCGGTCTGGTGTCTGACTTCCTAGCAGTCAGGTCGAAGCAATTGATTGACTTCGCCAAATTGGAAAATGCAATTGAACAGACGAGCTATCTATCTCAAGTGACCAGTATCTTGAAGCATTTTCGGGCAAAATCAGAACATTTTTCGCTCTTCCCCTTTACCTCTTTTCACACTATCAAGAGGACCGGATGGTGGTGTGCACTGAGCTTTATATCAGTATCTGAACAGAAAACTGCAATCCGATACGACCTATACTGCTCGAAGAATGACAGCTCTTGTTTCCAGATAGTTGCGGATAAATTGGCCGAACTTGTGGAGGAGAGAGCCCGGGAACTAGAAACAGAGTATCAAGAGTACGTTCTGGGATGAACATTTAACGCGAATTGACAACTGACCCGGCCCCAAGGTCATTCATATCTGTGCCCCCAAGTCTTCACACTGAAGAGATAGTTAATATTTCCCCCTTCTCTTCTTCTTTCGTGAGGTTATTATGTTCTCCATGAGCGCTGAAAAAACTCCGCCTGAGTAGCATTTCAGAAGAATATTCTCGACTGCCTCGAAGCTCATGTCAAGCTGGAGAAAGCGCAGGGAGCCGAAGTGTTTCCAGCGATGAGAAAACCAAGGGAGAATTCCAGGTTTCAGCAAGCTGAACAACGTTAGTACCGTCCAAGTCGTATAAGCGTGCGTTCCGAGTGTGCTAATAAAATATGGTAGTCTGCAAGGAACTTGACTGTAAGAGCGAGTTCAGAGGAAAAGATCTCGCATGGTAAACGCGCAGATGCTTTGCATTTTCTTTTATTCTGGTTGATTGACTTTTCCTTGTTTGCGTTCGCATTGTCCCTACCACCCTGGACAGACGTACTCCGTATAGCGTCATTACCGAACGTGTCAGTTGGAATCTTGGCACCGTTGTTGCAATCTGGTCAATAGATAGCTCATTAATAATAATTCCCAGTCGTCTCAGATTCACACCTCGCTTCTACTCTTACCGAGTTGACAGGGAAAGAAGCAAATCCTCGAGAAAACTCCCGGTGGATCGTACCGATCGGATTCATCATCGAATCATATTGATCGGGCGTGTAAACCTTCCCCTTTCTCACAATTGACAATTTGCACCGTTAAATCGATCAACACCCCAACTCCACATCCCCAGCGCGTCGGACCGCACAGGGCGGACCCTCGTATCCTTAAATACATTGGGGTTGCCTCTGCAGAATTGGCAGTTGAAAATCAATACTACCACTTTTTTCTTTTTCATTCGAGTTTCCTGACCCGAACATCAGGTTTCTGTTGTTGACGTTATCGAGCCAATCAGATCACCCAACCGGGGTAAAGGCTGTGTTCTGCACTCGTTTCGGCAACTCGTATTTAGCGTACGTCGCTTGAGGATTAACGGCGATGATCGATCATGGCGGAGTTTACAAGTGCGAATCCGGCTAACTTTCGTATTTACAAGGCAGTGAGCTGAACTTTGAGACTGGCACCTGTCATTGAACGTCTGTCATGATGGCGCTTCCTCCCATCGCGAAGGCCACTCTACAAGCTGCGCTGATTAATGCCGGGTCAAATATACTGGCACAGAGCATCCAGTCATATAGAGATGAGGTAAGTAGCATTCATGGATGCATGTAACATGGGGGCGGGGGAGTGTGTGTAAGGCACCTTAGCAAATTGGCCCCCAACCTCACTGATTAATTCATGCATGCTGCTAGTCAGAAAAGAAAAAATGGGCTGACGGCTTGATTCGCTAATCGGCGCCATGGTCGGAGTTATATGCATTGAATGATTATGCATCAGCACTCTCTCCATGATGAGCGTCGGATAGCTTCAAACACCTTCATAGAAACCGTTCGAACTGGATCTGCAAACACTGTTTCAATTCACAACATGTGCCTTTGTGATGTCCCCCATGACCTTCCTGTGGTTGGAAGGTCTGGAATCAGCACTTCCAGGTCATACTAGCGAGGAGCCCGCCGCCACCAAGTCAACGACCGAAAAGGCGGATAAGTTCAAACAAAAGAAGTTAAATGTGAAAAACACGGTGGCAAAGGTTGTGATCGACCAAGTCGTCGGTGGCGCCTGGGCTACCGTCCTTTTTAGTTTGACCATGGGACTGCTGCGTGGGCAAGAGTATGATGTTCTTATGGACCAGATTCGCAAAGTCCGTATATCCGATATCACCCATGGCTTGGTTGGGACATTGCTTGCTGACTTACGCTGGTTTAATAGGATTTCTGGCCCCTCCTGATCGCGGGATTTAAGCTATGGCCATTGGTTTCAATCCTGAATTTTACTGTCGTCCCAGCAGATAAGAGACTCTTGGTTGGTAGTATATTCGGTGTCGTCTGGGCTGTTTACTTGAGCTTGATGTCTGGGTAACTGGGCGACGGCGCTGGGGCGCTTTGCCGTGAGATCCGACGCAATTGGTATACTAGTCGGCGAAGTGGTATCTACTTTTGGGAAATGGCTGGGATGACCAGATAATAAATGTGTTGGTGGAACCCAGTTGCGACTAGAGAATTGGGGCAGGAAAGACGTAATAGTGTAAAGGGGCCGAGCGGGGTTGATGATGATCATGATGAACAGCGACAACTGCTGCATCGTCGGCAGCTCACCGAAATGGATAAAATCGACTAGTTTGAGCGAAAATGCCACGTTTTTTTTTGCCCCAAACACTAGTATCTCAAAACGAGGGAGCCAGTCAGACATGGAAAGAAAGACATGTCTCTGGAGAAACTTAACTTCCAGCCAACAAAGAAACAGAACGGATGGATAGTTTGGACGATCAGGATCATGAATTATCTCACCCCACATGAAACAGCATCCCTCGAGCGGGCCCTGACATGTACCATCATCAATGGTGCTGCCGTACAACTTGATATGTGAACACATACCGGAGCGGGACATAACTCCCGAGTCCGCCTACGAGGCACAGCTCCCGTTGATAGTATACAAGTTCTGTATCGAGTAAGCAGGTCAGCATGTTCCGAACATTACTCGGGAAAATTAGAATTTGCGGGTTGGAATGGAACGGGTGGGCAAGGCGTAAAACAAAGAACAAGTCGGGCTGATCTTTATCCACATTCTACTACTTATTTGCTGTTAACTCAAATGATGTGTTGTGGACTGGGTGATAACAGATTGAGCGGGAAGTCGAAAAAGGCCAAGAGTTTGACACTCATAGTCGTCGTCTAAAGTAGTACAAGTAAGCGTTTAATTACTGTGCAGCCCGAATGGCCTAGGGCATGAATATTGGACGCGAAGTCCCAGCGTAAGCTGCATAAGAAGGGCCGGAGGAAAGACCCCGGTCAAATTTACAGATTACCACTATTCTGGACGAGGTTACGCTATTTTCACTAGAAAAAAAGGAAAGAAAAGAAAATCAGAAACACGAACGAGTTGCCCTTTTGGGGGAAATCCAGTGAGCGAAAAAGAACGTGTTGTTCCCTTGCATGAGATTCCAAAGATTATTATTGGAGGCTGGAGTGAAGGTCATTTTGGTCAGCAGGAGTAAAACATGAATGATTAATACACTTAAATTGCACACATTACTGACAGTAAGAAAAGTAAGAGGGGAAAGAGTAAAATTACTATTTACAGAAACAATATATGAATAAATTAATTGCTATTGCATGAATGATAAGACCGATTCCTGGGAAGTGTGAAGAAAACTGGATGGTGGTAGGCGTGGCACAGCCCCGGCGAGAGGATCAACAACCTACCTAAGGCAAACCTACACTGTATCTTGATTTAGCACTGCTCTTTCTGACACCGAACTGGTATGCCGATCCGTTTCCATGGAACTTCTTCCCCTCAGGGAGGTTGGGGTTGGGAATTAAAGCACTTGCTAATAACCTTTGTAGATATTGTGGTAAAAGTTACTAAGTTTATCATCAAACAAAGAAGATTAACGTCTTCTTTATAATTTTTTTTTTCTTTGGAGGAAGGAAAACTCTCAGACCTCGAGGAGCGAGACTGAAATAGATGGTGTACGGTACGTATACTGTATGTAAGAAGTATGTACGGTAACCCACTCGTGTGTGTGTCACTCGTGACCCTCCGAAGGAAAAAAGACTAAAATCTCTCCGTGCATTAGCCCAAGTGGAACCAATTTAGTTCCTCCCCATTCACATTCCCCAAAATGTACATGGGCGTCAGCCCAGTGGCTCAAGTGTCATTCCAGGTACCCCCATAATTAGATCACATCATCTCCCTCTCTGCAGCGAGACGGTTGAAATGCATTCTCAGAGAAAGTTCAAACCTATTGCAATTGTGGGCCATGGGACACAGTTCGACCCAGACCCAAGGCGATAAGACGCTCTAGTGTGACATTCGATATAAGTTCGCACCACCTCATCTTTCCCATCTCTCCCGCAAAGTGTTCGTAACTTCCATCCTAGGGTCTTTTTTGTCCGTTCTCCCACCCGCGAGCTCACTGGTTCGTTGGATCTACTCCTGAGCAACCGACGCTTCCACGACCAGGATTGTGCTAACCAATCCCAGCAGTTGGTCTCCGTTGGTCTTTGTCTGCGTCTGTCACAAGGTTCTTCAAGGTCAAATAGCCATTGAAGTCCTGACAAAGAACCGGTGCGCGTGTGATTACCTGCATTGCATTATCTCCGTCCATTTGCATCCCCTTCTGGGACCCTGGACGTTTTGCAGATATCTACTTCAGGTGGTTGAACATAGAGGGGTAATTCCTTTGACCCGGACTGGCGACAGGCTGGCCTCACCATTTCTTGCGACGCCGGTAGAACTGCGATTGGTAAGATTGGCATTATTGGGAACAACAAAGACGATTTCCAAGTACCAAACGAAGACCAATGTACTGGGTAGGAAAAGACCCGGGACTCTGGTTTGTCTGATTGTACCATCACCACGGGAGCATCAGACACGCCAAGTCGTTTTAAGGAGGCAAAAAGCACGACCTACACATACACAGCCTCTATCCGATTATTGATAGACCTTCACAACATGGGCATACTAAGCTCGCAAGGTGGACTTTCATCGTCTGCCCCAGTGTCGTACAAGCCACCGATGGTAGCGAAGCGCGAGGCTCTAGCAAGTGATTGTGCGAATAATGTATGCTGGTTTGATGCAGAAGATGACCTTGAGAGTGAAGATGGATCCATTTCACCAATATCGGATCCACGACAGGATCGGAAGTCAGGAAACCACTGGGCTCGCTTTTTCCCCGAACTATCATCGCATTTTTCACTCGTGTCCCCGATAAGCACCATGACACCAGCAACATCCTTATCCTTGTCATCCGCCGAAACACACCATTCCAGTGATCCTAGATCCCACGCTGACGATGTAGGACAGAGAGCTGGTTCCTGTTCATCGTCATCGCCGGAGGGCTCCTCGTGCTACAGTCGGAGATCCTCGGCAACAAGTCTGGACTCTGTATCCCCGGGGCCCACTAAAAAGTGCGCTGATACAATTTCGGTAGTTTCCCCCGCTGATGCAGGGGTCTTTGACGATCTGGCGTCCATACGGCGGTCGCATTCTCGCCCCTTGCTAAAAAAGCTCTCTGCAGCCGAGCTGAGGAATAAGCCTCTCCCACTTGAGCCTGCCATTCGACTGACCCCGCTCTCCGTCCGCCATAAAGATCCACCTAAAATCCGTACATCTACATCAGCTGGCCCTCAGAGTGGGAGGTCAAGGGTCTCAGTAGCGGCAGAGGACTTGGAGAACACACTCTCTGGCTTTAGAGCGGACTCACCTACGATTCCTTTACACTTACTTAACGAGCCACTGCAGATTAGCAGAGGCAGGATGGAGATGATCCCTTCGCGACCAGCACCACAACCTCCAACTGACATGCGCCAAAAGCGGAGAGTGGAGGCACGTGAAGATGAAAGGGTGAAGAAGAACAAGGGGGCTTTCAATTTCCATTTGTCAGGGTTTAGCAGGAAATGCAGCCATCTACATGCCCGGTCGTGGAGCAGCCCGAATATGAGATCGGAGGCGGTGTCTTCAGCCACACGTGTCCGGGGGGGCTCTGACTGCAAAGAACGTAAGAGCAAAGATGATATGGCGGGGCTGCCTAGCTTCCTTAATCCGAATCAGATCTTGGAACCTCTATCTCAGTCCATTGAAAGGGAGCTGCGCATGCAGCTTCCGCGGCTGCAGGTAAAGGAGACCAAGACTGCCTGCTCACCAATCCTGGAAATAGAGCCCAGTACAGAAAAGGAAGCCATTCAACGTCCCGAGGAGGTGGAGGCTTCACAGCGCGAAAAATCACCGGATCAGGTTATTTTCAAGGAGAAATTTTTTGTGTCTTCAAGCAAGATAACTGTTTCCCTCTCTAATAATGTGTCTCACCAGGTGGATATAGCGGAGCTCCCAGAGATGGTCTATGAGCTCGATAGTGGCTCCCCGAAATCCCGAAGAAAGCCTACGATCTCAGATTACCTGCCTACGCCTACCTTACAAATGCCTGGGAATCTGCCTGACAAGGTTGTCGTTACATTTTTACGCCAAGTACGCTCGCTTGACGATCTTTTTCGTCTTGCAATCATTTCCCGACAGTTCTATCGTGTTTTCAAAGATCATGAATTAGAACTTATCAAAGGCGCTGTCTTCACAATGTCCCCTCCTGCATGGGAGCTGCGCGAAATGAGCCCGCCCTGGAGCACTGAATGGCAGATTCTGGTGGACCCCGACACCCCAGTTCCAGAATACACCCCATCTCTGTACCTTCAACGCTATGCTCAAGATATCTATACGCTTGCTCAGCTCAAATTACTCATTTTAACTCGATGCGAGACGTTTCTGCGTCAGGATACGATCCGCGGTCTGACAGGCAAGGACGATGCCTGCGCCAAAGAGGTTGATGATGCCCTTTGGAGAATCTGGACGTTTTGTCGTATTTTTGGCAGTGGGAAGAGTCGTGAGGGAGATATTGTTGGTCAGGTGGACTGGCTGAATGGGGGTGCTATGGCTATGAGTGACCTCAAACATGGAGCTACGGCGTCGGTTACCGAACCATTTGGCATACATGACATCCTGTTTGAACCCCCGACAGGGTTTGGGCATGGTAACAAAGGCGGATTATCCAACGATCAACTGTACTATATGACCGAGATGTGGACCTGCTTGGGCGTGCTGCTTCAGCCAATCCATGGCAGATGCAAAGAAGCACGTGAAGCAGGCATATTTGCAGGTCATCAAGTAACGGAACACGACCATGCTAGGGCAGCAGCTGTGTTAGGTCAGTATCCCTGTGCCCTTTGTCATTTTCTTTTCAGTCAGGCTAATATATCGAATAGAGGAATGGACATACTATGTTCTCACACTTGGTCCTTCGGCAGTTTTGAACATGGCCTCGATCGGCCCCGGAGGCTGCGCGGCGACATTGAAAAGAGCCCAGTCTATCGGTTTGACCAAGTGGGAATGTTCCGAGTCTGGAGTTAGCCGCTCGTCCTTTCTCAAGGAAGCGGTTTCGAAAGCTTATAGGTCGCGGTGTGACAGCCTGTGCCAATGGTCTCCACGAACATCGGAAGGCGGTTCCCCTTCTGCTAGCGATACCAGCTCTCCGTCAAGTGCCAATTCAAGAGCGGCCCAGCTTCAACTAGAGAATGAACGTCGGAGGCAGGCAGCCTACGCTGACCAGCTACGAAACCAACGGAAACGGCCAGCGAACGAAGGCCCCCACTCGTTTTCAGACGAACGCCCCATCTCCAAATACTCATTCATCATGAGCCGCCTTGAAGGTGTCCCATACGAGCAACGTCCGCCAATGCCTGCACCACCCACGATGGCATCTTACGCTGCTTATTGTGGTCCGCCGACCAGTCAATATCCAGTCAAGTCCCAACCGCCGTTTGCCACGTACCAACAACCGCAGGTCCGCGATCCTGTGGATCAGGCTATAGATATGATGGTCCGGGAGCTAGGTTTTCAAGAACAAGACGCCAAATGGGCGCTGAAAGTCACAGATAGCGGGGAAGGGATCAACGTGAATGCTGCAGTATCTCTACTTATCCGGGAGCACCAGAATTACCAACGCAACAACAATGTCGTTCCTATGCGAACATATCGGAGCAACAGCCTCTTATCCTCGGTCATCGCTAGCCCGGAATCCATGAATTCTGTCTGGAGATGGGCCTGAAAGTCATACACTATACACGATGAAGCATATTGCTTGTACACTCATTTCGATTTTATCTTTCCTTCGGGTTATATGACTTGCAACGAACTATACAACGCCATTTTGAAAGCAGAGGCGCCGTGCGCCCTTTTTGATTATGAAACATGTGTTCACACACATCGCTTCAGCCCGAGCCTTGACGCTGTACCAGATTATGATACCCACTATGTACGATCCTTTCTTACGTTTCTTTCCTACATATCAAAGATGTTGTATATTAGATACCTCAGGATAACATTGATAAACTACCTTTCGACGCCGTTTCACTTTCACATTCACAATTAGAATAGAGTATTTTCATGATTCATATTAGCGTACATTCTGGCCATCCACAGTTAGAGACATAATTCATTACAAGGATGACATTAACTAAAATGCCACTTTTGCGTTAACACAAGCCTCCATGTCCTCAACCAATCACGAAAGCATTTAGAATGCAACTGTCGAGGCGAGGCCATCCAGTTCACGCTTGTAGTTCCGATGCTGACTGATCTGGTAGAAGAAGGTGCTAATGAAATCCTTCGCATCCTTGACAATCTGGATACCTTCCTTGAAGCTCTCAGGTTTGTGGATCTTTCCAGCCGTGACAACACCATACCACTCAACCGGCTGGGGGTTATCAGACGTAGCGACCTTCACATCAAGCGCGGAGCCCAGGGCTTCCTTGATGAAAGCCGCCGCTTCACCAGTGGCGCCCAGAGCCTTGAGATGACCGAATGTCTCAATGATCCAGTACCGGATCTGGCCATTGGCCTTGAGGCTTTCGACGTGCGGACCGCCAGGGATGAAGGTAGCGTCAAACATCGTCGAGCGCTGTCCGTCATACTGGTGGTCGGCGATCACGCCCTTGGAAGATGATTTGTCCTCACCGTCGGCGTAGATAGGTGACCGCTTGGTGCCAATGACGAAAGGTAAGGCTCCAACCGCCGTGATGGCGCCCTTGAGGCCATTGAAAGCGACGGGGTCGTATCCGTCGCCGATAATGATGGCGATTCGGCGACTGGCGATCGTCGGCTGCTTACCCGGGAACTCGGTCTGCGAAAGATGCTTGCTGCGCTTTCCATGGTTCGGGCGAAGTGCCTTGTCTGGGATCGGGGCGCCGACGAGCTCGGCGACTTCCTGGGCGAGAGTGAGATCGATCTCGGCGAGACGGTGGCCGGCGAGGCGCTCGTAGACGATGGGGTCGTCGCAGTGGTCCAGTTCGAAGCCGAAGGCCTTCTTGACGTGGACCTTCTCGTGCTCGGAGAGAGAGTTGTAGAAGAGTTGAGCCTGGTTGTGGTGCTCGCGGAACTTGGGGCTCAGGCCGCGCTTCTTGATACCGTTCAGTTTCGCAGGGTAGGACGCGAAGCCACCTTGTTCTACTGGTGCGGGTGGTCCGGCCTCAAACCGGTTCGGCCAGTAGTTGACAGTGCCCTGGGCGATGCGGTGGCGTTTGGCGCCGTCTCGGTTGTGGTTCAGAACGGGGCAGACGGGGCGGTTGATGGGGATTTCTTCCCAGTTGATGCCCAGTCGACTGATCTGAGTGTCGAAGTAGGAGAAGTTACGGCCCTGGAGAAGCGGGTCGTCACTGAAGTCAATGCCGGGGACGATGTGGCTGGTGCAGAAGGCGACTTGCTCGGTTTGAGGGAAGAACTCGTCGACGTTGCGGTTCAGTTCCAGTTCGCCGATCACGCGCAGAGGCACGAGCTCCTCGGGCCAGATCTTCGTCGCGTCGAAAATGTCAAATTCGAAGTCATCCTGTTTCTCCTCAGGGATGACCTGGATGGCGAAGTCCCATTTCGGGTATGCGCCGTTATCAATGGCCTCCATGAGATCCTTGCGATGGAAATCGGGGTCCTGGCCAGCCAGTTTCAGAGCCTCGTCCCACACCAAAGAGTGCACTCCCAGGTGGGGGATGAAATGGAACTTGACAAAATGGCGCTTTCCTTCCTTGTTGATGAGACTGAATGTGTTGACACCGAAACCCTGCATCATACGGTATGACCGAGGAATGGCCCGATCAGACATGGCCCACATGAACATATGGGTGGCTTCCGGGTGAAGATAGACAAAGTCCCAGAAGTTGTTGTGAGCAGTTTGGGCCTGTGGTACCTCGTTGTGCGGCTCGGGCTTAACAGCATGGACTACACTCGTTAGCTCTAGAGTTTTGGACTCATAGTTGGGAGGAGGTACGTACCAAAATCCGGGAACTTAATCGCATCTTGGATAAAGAAAACGGGGATGTTGTTTCCAACCAGATCCCAATTTCCTTCGTCGGTGTAGAATTTCACGGCAAACCCACGAACGTCACGGACGGTGTCGGCACTTCCTTTACTGCCCTGGACCGTGGAGAAACGAAGGAAAACCGGAGTGTTCCTTGAGGTATCCGTCAAGATACCAGCGTAGGATACATCTTCAGCGCTCTCATGGAGCTTGAAGTTTCCGAATGCAGCGGTGCCACGCGCATGGACGACTCTCTCGGGAATGCGCTCATGATCGAAACGATGAATCTGGGTTGCGATTCGTTCAATCTATGGTTCTGACCCATACCGATTCGGGGAATCATACCTTCTCTCGTGCAATCTGGTCCTCAAGCATCATAGGACCGGTGTGATTGTCATTCACCTCCTTCAGCCAGTGGTCCGTATCGCTGATACGCACACCATGGTCGGTGGTCAGTGGCTCCTTGCTGGACTGTACATTATGGGTGTCGGGTGCTAGGTCAACTAGCTTCTTATCCTTGGAAGCAGCGCCCTGCACTGCTTCTTGAACCTTGTGGAGGCCCCCAGCCACAATATTGGCCATGATTGGGGTCTGATGGATATGATGATTATGGGGACGATAAGATAGTCGGAGATAGATTAAGGTGGGATCGAGGCTATGTTCATGAAACGGTCATTACTTGCATGAGAAAAGAAATGTATTATTCTTCAGCTTCTTATAGCTTTTCCAGTAATGAAAAACTTCTGAATGGATGTTGTGATGGGTCCCGCACGTCAAAATGACGTCGCAGGGTTGATGAACGTCACGTTGACATCGAACTGGTTTTTTTTCTTTTTCTGATACTGTTTTCTCTTATGAAGAATACAAGATGATGAGTAATGATTATTCGAATCCATTGGTATTGGTCAGAATATCTTCTTACTGATTATGTTCCTTGTTTATGAACTTCGTCATCGGGAAGGAGAGTCGAGTGCTTTTCTTATCGGGCTTATCGAGAGTCTCCACCAGAGCTCGCTCTTCTTTCCAGGGAACGAATGCCCTGCCCTTACTCGAATCGTCGTAAGTCGTCTTTGTAGACGAGGGAGGACTGGGCTTGGACCTCTGGGGGACTATTCGGAACTTGCCGCCAGTAATTGACAATTTGACGCCCTTGATTGACGGGGTATTGAATAGAATTTATAGGACAATAGGGCTAAATGTTAATTGATTGATGAAACTTGCCCTAACTGAAGAAGTGGGGAGTGTACATGTACTACAGAGTAGAGGAGAATGGGATTCTCTCTTAAGATTTTCATTTGGAAGGTCTAATTGCACTAGTTTATTCTTTTTGAGCTCTTTAATCTCTTTGAAGTCTGAGCTACTCTAGATATCAATGTCATGCAATTCACGTGGTCTAACTGGTAATGAATGTCCTCAGGCATGATCCTTCCAGACATCCCAAAACAATCTCCGACTTCGCCTGCTGGCCAGCGTCGTGCTCAGTCCTCGGCGGATACTACCATAGCCACGACCCTAGTAATGGGACCAGAAAATTCTCCGATGTAACTATTGCTGAACTATGTCAATTATTGAATCCCATCAACTGGAAGGGTGGCCATTTGTGATCTGTCACCTTGGTCGGTGGGTATGCGTGGAGATCATCGGCGAGAAAAGTCAAAGAACCCATACCCTGCCAGATTATGACAGGTGAGACGCCAATTCCATTGTTCCGATTGCAATGTGAAAGGTTATCGTTAATTCCACTGGGGAAAGGAGCAGAACTCAAAATGAACACAGACACTCCACGCCACACGGAGATCCTGCGGTGAGTAGAAGCACACTGTAAACGCTTCTCTGACCAAGTTCGACGCAAGGGGGCTCATTGTTTATTGCGCAGGGGAGCGAAACGAGGGCAGAAGAAAAATATGAAGGGAAACTGTTACTGGTCGATCTACCTGCAGGACGTTCTTGTCGCATCCGTTGGGTTCGCGGCCGACGTTCGCCATCGCCTTAGCGCGAATCAACAGATCCTTTCATCTCCGTCCAGAATGTGTCAGTCAATCAATTCATCTAGGCTCGGGGCCAGTTCCTTGTCATTTAGCATTGCCTCCCCAAAACCCTCTTGTTCCGCTGGGATGCGAGGGGTGAAAGAACCCGAAACTCTGCCATTTCCCACCTTGAAACAGGGGAAAATGATGCGGCATAACCGTTGACCATGGCTGTCCCCATGGAGAAGTCGAAAATCCACCAAATTGACCCGCATATGCGCGCTGGTAAATCCTACAGTTTATTGAAAATGACGCCTCACCCGGTCCCTGGAGCTTGACAACCCTCACGACTGTGAACCTCGAGTGCTTGCATTTTGTACAGGCTTGCTTGCTGGCTTTTTCTTTTCGCTTTCTCTCCCCTGCCTCCCTTTCTCCCCTCCGTGTGATGATGGCCATGCAGTACGATCGTCATCAGTCACCAACCGTAGATCGGTGAGCTTTGTAGCCCCCACCCTGAATACAGATCAATTGGCCACTGACGAACCATAACGATTGACTAGGGTCATTGACGACAAATTTCCATCCGACACGAGACGAGAATTAGAGAAGCACATTGTGTTGAGTGACGCATCACATACGACGAGGCTAGGATCAAAAACGCGTATTCTACGAGCTTCAGATGTTCTGCTATCCTTAGCGGGCAGATCGACGAGCGGTATGCTGCTTCCCGATTAGCTACATATCGATGCATGAGGGATAGTTCATGGGGAGCTAATCAAACATGAATGGGAGTACTAGATACGCAGGAACCATCGGCTGCTGTTGAAAACTTCCAGGAAGTGCTTCGTTTGTACCCACCGTTCCGAGATGATGATGGCGCTATTCTTGCGGCGGTCGATCTCCGGTGCCCGGACTGTGATGCGGTTTTTTCCTCTTCGTGGGTTAACATCGCCTGTGGACGATAGATGGCTTTTGGTTGACCGGCTGATAGGAAGGAATTGAAACAACACTACCTGACCAAGTACTGTCCTGGGACTGCAGTTGCTGTATATGTGATGACACGAGATCGGTAGGTCATATAATCGCTTTCCGCACCTTTGCTAATCGTTTGGTTCTAGTTTAATCACAAAAGGATATCGTATGGAGAAGCGATTTATTCCACTAGATTCTCGAACAATTCGATTCTACTGCGGTAGTTGCGAGAGACATTTTGCCGTCGACGACGGTAAACCTTTAGATAGACAACGGCGTAGGACATAGTGCCCTTATATTTAGAATGTGTGATTAACAAATGTTGCAGATGCCCCATCGTACGTCCAGTGCAGACATTGTGGAGGAAAGTGCAACATCTCGTCAGTACTCACTTGACTATGCTAACCGTCTATTCGCAAAAGTGCTCTAACCTAAAAGTCCATAGATATGAGCCTATATTGAACGACCCGCGGGACGACGTAAGCTTCCGAGATATCCAGAGGGACATTGCAAGTCCCATCAGCAGCCAAAGTCCTAGCGTCGCTCAAATGAGCTGCCGAGGACTTAAGTCACCGGCAGCGGCAAACCCTCATGATCAGTCGATCACAAAGAAGGCCAAAAAGATACGAGACTCCTGGTCGCTCAGAAGTATGCTCCTCTCTACAAGTAGCCGGCGTTCATCACTGACATCAGGGAGAGTTTTCACAAAGTGACGAAGATGAGCTAGTGGCAATCAGTTTTGCGGGGTTATATGATCTAGAACGAGGTATGTCTGTATTCGGCCCATGAACTTTGTACTTCGAGCTGCTGACGTGCCATATAGTGCACGCTCCAAACGGCGTCTATCAGCCCTTTGAGGGCGGCACGACAGTGACACATCCCGGGCAGTCAGTGACGAGTGTCACTTCGAGTGGTATGACCTTGAAATGAGCAGCACTCATCGGCAAATAGATCGCTAACTGACCGCTGGCTAGCGATCAATGAAGTACAAGCGTATGGTTCGAAGGGCTCTGGTCTAGCTCTGTGTGAGAATGAACATCATAGGAATGATATGCACGGCTCGGATGGCGAGCTACTGGACGACAGTCAAAACGAAACAACACCTCGCAGACAGTCTTTCCTGGAGAAAATCTTTGGTCGAAAATCCTCGAGCGGTATGTGGGACAGACCTCATAAGGATTCAAGTACTCATTCAACCCAGGTATATCACGCGCGCGTTCGACATCGGGCCGACGCAAGAAATTGATAAAAAAAGCAAACAGTATCCGATTCTCTTTCGTCAACAAATACTCAAGGAGCGAAAGTAGGGCAGCTACGCTGGAGAGTGTACGGACTTCGATAGAGGTGGAAAAGGCAGCAGAAATCAGACAGCAGGCAAACCAAACACCTCTTCAGGATGCCGAATACGTTGCCTTACTGCGAGAGACTCAAAACATATACATTCATGTACAGTATGTATCTGGGGGAATTGTAGTCCACGATGCATCCGGACGTCAAAGAATACTTCAAATGGACGAGGCGGCCCGACTTTTTTCGCAGTTGAGGGATGAGCTTGCAGCCACTACTGTTTGGTCACAGGCTCTAACGACCCGACTCCGAGCAGAGGCGTCTTTGAGGCAAGCAAACTGTCGAGCAGCTGTAGTGGAATACCATGATGCCTTGAAAATTCTGGAAACCGCTCCAGCGCTCGATGTCGACAAACTGTCGCGAGCTACCATTCTGCATTCCATGGGACAGGCATATCGCAACCTTGACATGCCTGCCCAGTCGGAAGCCTGTTGCCTGGAGGCCTTAGGACTGTATAAGCGGGCGCTTGGGCGTGATAACCCTAAGAACTTTTCCGTTCTGCACGACCTCGGGGCTCTATACGAGAGAGATGGATACGCCACAGAAGCAGCAGCATTATATGAGCGCTCATTCGCAGGTCGATTGAAGATGCTCGGGCACAATGCGCCGGAGACCCTGAGTAGCATGCAGGATCTGGCTTCTTTGAAGGTTTTACTGGGTGACCTGGAAGCTGCCTTGCTCCTGTTAGAGAAGGTGGTACCAGCACTCGAAACAGTCTTTGGTCTCCAACATGCAACGACATTGAATGCGATGAATCATTTATCTATCTTATATCAGAAACTGAGGTTGGGCGAGGAGTCCCGCGCAATCAGCCATAGGACCATTCCGCACTGCAGAACATTCTTCGGCATCAACAGCCCTATCACCAGAGACGCAGTTGTCCGGTATTTCCAAGATTCTAATAATTTTGACTTCCCCACGGATATCCAAGACATTCTCGACCACTATCAACGATCCAGGGATCCAGACTCCCTAAAAGTCATTCACCAACTAGGGAGATCATACATGGATAATGGCCTCAATCATGACGCTGCAGAGCTTTTCGAAGCGCTGGTCGAGGACTTTCTGACCATCAAAGGCCCTGAAGCGTCAGAGACCTTTGATGCGCTCAGTGCGCTATGTGTCTCTCGGGAGCATCTCGATTCCATCGACAAGGCGATTCTTGCATACAAACAGCTCATCCATATGGCAAATCGAACACCAGCGGATCACCCCTCACGGAAAAGAATTGGATACGCAGATAGGCGAATCTCAGACCTCAACCGCCGACGAGACATTCTCGCCGATGAACGAAAAGCATGGTCTCTTCATGAACCAGCTCAATGTGAGAATTGCAGAACTAACACGAAAGTTCTCTGTAACAGTAAGTGCCCTCCTCCATCCCCAAGCATCATCCACCACTAAACCCCCTCACAGCCTGCAAAATCTTCCGCTTCTGTAATGAAATCTGCCAAAAGCAGGCCCTCCAAACACATTTTCCCTACTGCATCCCTTCCGTCTCCCTCCGAGAATCCAAGTCTCTCGCTGTAAAGGCCAGATGTCCCACCTCCGCACGCGACCAAGCCATCTCCAAAATCCGCCGTGTCGACAAAACCAAATCCGTCAACGTCACAGCCAGCTACACCTTCTACCTCGACCCTCGGAACTTCACAACCTTCCGAATGAAGCTCAACTCCGACACAAACACCGTCATCCTCTTCTCCCTGGACTGCGACATCCAATACGCCACCATCGACAACCCCCTCCTAGATCACAACCAAGGAGACTCGACCAGCAGATCCACCTCTCCGTCGTCAACCTCCTCCACGGCTGATCTCAAGGGCGTCCGATGGCTCTCCCCAGACAGACAAGAAGCAATTGTCTACGTACCCTCCGAAATGCCCCAGCCCCAAGCCCGCTACGTGCTCGTCACCCCAGGGAGAGAAATGCTCAAATCAATCATCGAGAGGCGAGTCGGTGTGCGCGGTGGCGGCGGCGAGAAGGAACGGTTCCAGGCGCTGGAGTTACCCGATGATGAACTGATTGAGTTCGCGCAGGGGTTGCTTCTTACTGGATTTTTGGGGGAGGTGTTTATGCACGTTGTCGAATGGGTATGGAAATAAGGTAGTTTCTTGTTTTCGAGCTGTCTTCGTTACTACGGGTTAAGGTGGGGAACGATATTTATGTTTCTGTATACGGCTTTTATTCTTTCTATGTCATGGAAATGTCTCTCTTTATTTTGTTCGCTTGGAATAACGATCATCTACTGCTGTCTTGTCTAGCAGATCTGTCTTATGAGCTTTTTATAGCTAATAGTTACTCTCTGCATACCTTTTGTAGGATTTAATGTACCGCTTTATCTGGTAGTCTTGACATGAAATAAAGCATACACAGACATCAAAGTCAGTAATGTCTATTCTAACTCTATTTACCTTTTCGTTTCGGTTGTTTCTATTGAGATTACAGACCAAATATTCATGACCCCAAGCCTGGTTCTCGGGAAAAAAGATCACTTGCACTTTTCAATCCAAACGCTCACCACTGGTTTAAAAAGATAAAGAAGATAGAGAAAAGAAAGCTAGAAGATACAGAGACCATGTATCAAAAATATACAGACAAACCCCGCATATAAAAGCAGTGCTAAGCTCGTTAATCGTAACTGGAATATCTAAATGGCGAAAAAAAGCCGACCCTTATGAGTCTGGTTCCTCGTCGTCAGATTTGTAATGTTCGCTATCACTCTCCCAATCATCGGCTTCAAGGGACCGGCCTTGAATGCCGAAACTCAGGAGGAATCCAACGAATGAAATGCCAGCAAAAACGCCGAACGCTAAGGCTTCTCCTTTGGGCTTGATTCGCGATGACAGACTGAATAGACCGCCCGACACGAACGGGCCCACTGCTCGACCAGCTGCTGATAGGGTCTGGGCGAGGCCGTTGAGGGCTCCCAAGACTGCGTGGTCAGGCGCGGAGTTGGTGATCTATGGTTGAATCTGTTATTATCTGGTTGTTGGATGGCAGGGGTATGTAAGGGGTAGACTTACTAGTAGCAGTGCGCTGGTTAATCCGCCAACAGTGGCAATTGTCTTTACCAGTAACACGAAGCATAGCTCAGCGGCTAAGAGCGCGGTTTTACCAGACAGGCCTCCGGAGTCGTTACCCTTGTAGCCAATGAAGGGCATCAGGATAAAGGAAACCACAAAGCCAAAGAGACCGGCGCGATAGGACCACCGATTTCCCATCTTATCTCTCAACTTTCCAAAGATACAGATCTGAAAGATGATCGTTACGAAACCAGAAAATCCTTGCGCAAGACCAATTTCTGAGGGTGTAAGACCTCGCCCAGTGGGAGGAGCAGCCTGCGAGAAGATCGGGAAGAGCGCATTGTAGGCAACGTTGCACAGGGAGAAAACAAGATATGTTAAGAGGAGCAACAGGGTGTCCCGGTTCAACAGTTCGCTTGATGTCAAACTTGCGCGATGATTGTCACGATAACTGGAAGCCTCCGAAGCCGAGTCAAGGTCGCTGTCATGGTCCGCTGTATCTCCAGAATCCTGGCGAAAAGGGCGATACGGGATAGGGTGTGGTGGTTGCAGATATCTCGCCCGTTTCGCAAGACTGGTAAACTGCCACAGCCAGGAGAAGAAATCGCGGACCCTCTGCTGCAGTTTAGGTAGACTTTCGGGGTCTTCAAGACTTTCTTCCAAGAAAAATATCGACAAGACAAAGTCCAGCACTAGAACCGCCGCAGCCATAAGATTGGGTGCGAGGTATGGATACGGATTGGGCTTGCTGCTGTCCCACGGGTTATGATGAAAGACAAGCAAGCCGCCCACTAAAGGACCTGTTATGCCCCCGATTCCATAGAGGACAGGGAGGTAGGCAAAAGCCTTTGACTGGTTACTCCGGTCAGTGATTTCACCCAGGCAAGTAGATACCAGGCCTTGATTGCCATTGACGGCACCCATCAAAGCTTGCACGACAATCGCCTGAGCCAGAGTCTTACAGAAGCCGAACGCAACAAAGCATACTGCCGTCAGTATAGTACCCAGCAAAATGACCGGCCTTCGTCCGATTCTGTCTGACAACCAGCCCCAAAAGTAATTTGTCGTGAACTGTGCTATAGCGAAAGCGGTAGCAAGTGTTCCAACATATACGCCAACCAGATTCTCTTCCACCTCAGGGAACTTCGAAGCCATTTCAGGCAAGTATGGACTGATCGAATTGAAGGCTGTCTGTTCGCAGAGGGAGATCATTGCCAGGATAGCCATCTGCTTCTTTGGCAATGGGGAGTGTCCTTCTGACTCATTATGGCTGGGTTCATCGTGGGGATGATCTGCTGCCGAGGATCTAGATTCACCCGAATTTGGTCGACCACGCGATTTCGGTGGCGGTGTCTCGAAGGTCTGATAGTGTAGTGTGGAGGAACGGCGCCGATTGAGGGCGTCCCGCTCAGACGTCCTCATCTTGAGGTTGGGCAGTTATGCACACAGAGTAATGGACACCCAAGCGTACTCAGCACATATATTCAGCGGCACAAACAAGGACTTGTTTTATTAGACCGTCAACAACGGTCCAAGTGGGGGCGCTGAGGCTCAATGGCCTTCCAAGCTTTCGCGATGTGGCGTTGGTGTTGAGGCGAAGAAAATGAAAGGGGAGATGTTCCTGACCCTGAATCACCACCAAAAGAAAGTATGACGATGTTTGTGTGTAAGTTCCAAGCTCTGTGAATCTGATAGTGAGGAAAAGGTCAGGAAAGATATCCAGCACGATTAAGATCGAGGCAACGAACAAGGAACGGCCGAAAAGAATGTCCGATATAGAGGATGAGGTAAGCCAATAATTGGGGGGAATTGTGCTGAGTCATCCGCTCAGCCCGGGGTCAAAGCCCTTAAATTAATATTGCAAAGTATTTGACTGGTGGTCATGGCCTGCAGAAGACTATCATTGGCCCGGCTTAGACTGCATTATCCCTGTGAAGAAGTGCAAGAGACAGTCGAGTACAGAGTCTTTCCTTACCCCGGGGCCCGTACCCAGTACAATGGAATTAAGAGCCAAGCCAAAGCCAAACTCTTGTCCACCACCCACGCGTCCCGCACGTGCCATATGTCTTTTTCCGCACATGACATCATACCACAATGGATTCTATTTTCAGTATGGAGAATAATGCGTATCATAATAATAGGATCTATGAAAACAAAGCAATAGTCACAATAGAACAAGGTCAATATAAACAGGGTTGTTTCTCGTTTTATATACTGTCAAACCTTTGGACTGTTGCCCATATCTTCATCCACTTCTATTTCGCGTTTGCTCCACTATGTGGAGTATTCTTCACAAAAAAGCCCACCTGGTGACCACTGAGTATTTTTTGTTATCCTGTATATACTGTTTTTCCCTCAAACACTTCAATAAGGCCTGCTGGCCCAATGGCAAGGCGCTTGACTACGAATCAAGAGATTGCAGGTTCGACCCCTGCGTAGGTCATTACTTTTTTGTTTTATTCCCTTTGTCTCCTGATAAGCTGGACTTCGTTCTTTATTTTCTTTTACACCTTCTTTCTTCTCTTTTAATTTTGGAATATATCTAGCCTTGGTCTTTTTTGTCTCTCTCTCCTTTTTTTTTTTTTTTTTTTTTTTTTTTTTTCATCCATACAACTCCTTCCGTACACCAGCAGTAAAGATTGCGTTATTGTTGTTCTACCCTTAGGTGGCTGAGAGTCTAGCCAAGCCATGTCTCTAATTCATTTTTTTAAGATCGATATGGACATTGATACGAATGCATCATTTCAAAGCGAGTAGCGATTGTAATGAAAACATATTTGCTCAAAATAAATTGCAATAGATCATTTTAATTAGATAAACAAAGAAAGTAAGAACCATTGCACGCATCACTTCATCAACAAGTTAACAGCCCAAGGAACACTGAGTCCTCGCAAATCTCCATAATGCTGCCCGACTCCCAAAAATACAATGGGAATACCAGTTGCATGGACCATGCTCACGAGTGTGCCAACCATGTCCCCGACAGTGTCACACTTGCTGATAATGAACCCATCCAGGTTTCTGCCAGTGCCAAATGCTTGGTTGAAGTTACGCGCCTGCATTACACTATCAGTGCCAACCAGAGCTTCTCCAACCATGAAGATCTTATCCGGTTTGGCAAATTTGCCAAATTTCTCGAGAGAAGACATCAGGCGCTGGTCGTTATGACGCCGGCCAGCAGTATCGATCAAAACAACGTCGAACTTGTTGGCAGCTCCGTACTCAACAGCATCCTTGGCCACATTTGCTGCATCCTTGCCATATCCCTTCTCATACAGCTCAACTTGCCCAACATTTTCACGGGCACTGAGTTCTTTCAAGTTCCGGGCGTGCACACGAAGTTGCTCGACCGCGCCAGAGCGGAAAGTATCGCATGCTGCAATCAGGACACGATAGTTGTTTTGCAACAGGAAGTAGCAAATCTTGCCCAAATTGGTCGATTTTCCAACGCCGTTAACTCCAACTATGGAGATGACATAAGGGCGGGGAGACTGCTGTTTACTTGTGGGAGATGTGACTGTATCAATCTCACGAAGCAGATCCAGCGAAGATGTAGGGGTGAGTATCTTCCGCAAAGACGACTCCATGGCTTGGCGCAATGCAGCATCCACACTTTGAAAGTTTCCTGTTTTCTTTCCGACAAGTTCCCGCTGCACACCGTCACATAGGCGGACTGCTGCTTCACGCGCCACGTTTTTCTTCAGAAGATGGTCCTCCATGGCCTTCAGGGGCTTCTCCAAATCGGATTCGGTCAGGACCTTCCCACCCACGATGTTGCGGAAAAGGCCACCGATAGCATTGAATCCTGAGCCAACGATTCCGGTGGCCCTGTTCTTCGCTTTTTCACTGTCCGCATTCTCCAAGATAGAATGGACTTCATCACCCAAGTCTTTCAGAACGAACTGTCCTTTCCCAGTTCTGTGGCCCCAGGAATCCTGTGCAACAGCTTCCACGGCCGGAGCAGCTGCTTCGTCGCCATCAGCAGGTGCGGAATAATCCAGAACCGTACCATCATCTTCATCGGCATATCCATCCGCATCCCATTTGCGCATCTTCTTGCCTCCCTTCGGTGTCTTTCCCTTGCGGATGCTCTCATCCCCCGATGAAACGTTTGCGCCCGCGTTCGCCGCCTTGCGCGCACGGCGAGAAACTCGGCCACCAGGTCCTCCTCTAGCAGTCAGAATCTGGCTCGCGACAGGCGTGGTTGATCGAGAAGTATCTGGGGTCTGGGGCGGCGTACCCTCGTCAGAGGTCGCCACGCCCGGCGCAGCCTGACGCTGCGCTTTATAGGTGTCAGTATATCCTCTTGACTTATGATCTACAAGTACATACCTTGAATAAGGCCAGGCACAGATGGGGGTGGAGGGCCACCATGTTCCGACGAGACAAGCGGGTCTTTCTTATTTTCCGCACCGGTCACGACACCCTCTGAATTGATGGGCGCTGAATTGTCTTCAAGCTCCTTAACTTGTTGTTCGAAATATTTGTCAAAAGGATATTCGACCACCCTAACACGAGTACTCCGTAATTGGTCTTTGTATATGTCAATGAACAAGGTCGAGATATTGTCCAGAAGTTTGTCGATCCAACCGAGATGCAGAAGTGATTGATACACGGCCTGTGGCGAACTCAAGATTAGCGACGATAGCAGCATGCTGTAAGACCAGTACATACCACAAATATCAAATTAAACTCCTTGACTTTCTTCCACTTCAATGTATATTTTTCCTTTTTGTACACGGGGTAGGCCGCATTCGCTGCTTGGATCTGGACCTTTTCTTCGATAAAGACATCATTGATAAGGCTGTTGATAATGTGGGCGCCAACGGGGGCGTAGGACTTGGACCATAAAACTACCCCGGAAGTAGTGAGAATCTCGAACGCTTCCAACATTTCGACTAAGCTTTGCTAAATAAATTGCGTCGAGGTGTGTAAGGTATGGGCTGTAGGAGAAGGCAAGAAGATCCGCACTGTGGGGAAATTATCCTGCGGGCGGAAAGCCTCGACCTTCACCTCCCAAGAGTTCAGCCACGTATAAACACCCACTCCGACCACTATTTCACTCTCCTCCGACTCTGCACAATTCTGCAACTTAGACATTCCTTAATTAAAGCAGAACCCTCCTTTTGTCTGATTCTCCTACCCGTTCTCTAACTAGGCAAAACAAAACATGTACCGCCAGTCCTTCGCTCCGCCGCCAGCACAGTCACCTCCGCTTCATCATCCAGTTCCTCAGCATGTTTCCACCGTCCCTATGATGCGCTCTCCTCCCCCTCCGACATCCCAGCAGTCTCAGACGTCTGGCTATGGTAACAACCCATATCAGCCCGCTCCGGCGCAAGGCGGTAGTGGGACCTACGCCCCTGGATTTGGAGGTTTCATCAACGATCCCACGGCGCAAATGGGATTTCAGGTCGGGAAGACCGCTATGATGGCCGGGCAAGAATATATGGAACAGAATGTAGGCGATTGAAAACACAAGGGCGGGCTTATTGTTCTTTCGACTAACTATCTTATTAGCTAAACCGCTACGTTTCCATTCCCGCCTTGAAACACTATTTCAATGTGTCCAACTCCTATGTATTGAATAAACTCGCCCTGGTGCTCTTTCCTTGGAGACACAAACCATGGTCTCGCCAGCAGAGCCGTGTCACGGCGGCATCCACAGGCCCCAATGGTCAGATCTCCCATCAGCAATACTCGACCATGTTCCTGCCCCCTCGCGATGACCTGAACTCCCCCGATATGTATATTCCGGTCATGGCTCTCGTCACATATATCCTCCTATCGGCAATGCTGGCAGGGTTCAGAGGCAACTTCCACCCCGAGCTTCTTGGTTCGATCACGACAACAGCTATTGCAGTCATCGTATTCGAGATACTTTGTCTAAAGCTGGCTACCTATATTCTCAGCATCAACAATGAGTCGCAGCTACTAGATCTCGTGGCTTACTCAGGCTATAAATTTGTGGGCATCATCATTACCTTAGTGACATCCGAGGTTCTAACTCCGGGAAGAGGAACCGGTGGTTGGGTCGGCTGGGTTGTGTTCATTTACACGTTCCTAGCTAATGCGTTCTTCTTGGTAAGTCTTTCGGATTTGGACCTTGGCGCCAAACTAATCGACTAACGTATTATCTAGCTTCGTTCTTTGAAATATGTCCTCCTTCCGGACTCAGCCACTGATGCACGCACGGGATCGATGCACACCGTCGCCCGGTCACAACGCAATCGTCGCACCCAATTTCTGTTCATCTATTCTTATGTTATCCAGTTCATCTTCATGTGGGTGCTGAGCCGAGAGGGCCCAACTGCTTCGAACGTAGCTGGTTCAGCGTCGTAATTGAGCTATTGGGCCCCATTGGATTTGCGAATTACGAGAGACGCCCTCACGAAGAAACAGATATGGCGTACATCAGTGAGAAAATCGATTCCTGTGGGTGACTTTCCTTACGGATGCTATGTAAAGATCTTAGATAATACCAGCTGTGTTATTCCATGTTTCGCACAGGAGCGAATTTGGGCGGATACTCTCTTGATGTTCTGATAGATTCTAGACCATATTTTTGCCTACGTAATATGTACCTACTTGTCTAAGAGCTATTGACTTGGTGAGTATGCGTCGCTTCGCCATGCTTTGACAGTCGTGGCCTCTCAAGAAAGTATCCACATTCTATAGTCTAGGGGATTTCTTACTAGTCTAGAACTCTCGGTCTTTATGTTCCCCCAAAACGATCGCTGAGCTTAGATACGGTTACAAACTCCAACGACTGGCGATGTCAAGTTGGGATAGGCCTCAGCATCAGTCCTGAGCAAGGAACTAGCCACTTTCATTTCGTAGCCACTCTTGCCAAGCTGGATCCCTCAATATCGATCGAACCCTGGCCTCGAGCCATTCTGTATTGCCCCAGAAACCCCATGATGCTTGGAAACGACACCAATCCACAAGCGCAGTCTCCCAGTGGTGGACCAGAATGTTCATCGGATAATCAAATTCTTTCATGCCCGATGGGCGACGGGCCAGTAGGGCTTCACGGTAACACTCTAGTAAGGCCCTCTCCCCGTCATCCATAGGGAGCTCTTCAGGGACATCGTAGTCGCTGGTGAGCATCCCCAACGGTACTGAGCACGTAAAGAGCTTGGCAAGATCGCAAACTCCCAAGCCTAATCCAACGTATTGAAAGTCAAAAAAGGCTACCTCGTCGCCTGAGCCGGTAGTGAAAAGATTCTCGGATTTGACATCACCGTGAATATAACTTTCATAGGGCCGGCCGCATGGGGTGAGAAAGTTAGCCACTTGATCAGCAATCGACAAAGCCGAGCCTTGTGGCGGCTCACAGAGCGCAGCAGACCACTCAGAATCTGTATCTTCTATTAACGAGGCAAGCTCTTTCTGCCGAGTTGCAAGGTAGGTGTAGCCCCCATTTAACCAGAGTTTATCACCACCTGAAGATGGATCAGCTCTCCTTCTTTGCATCTCCTTCAGTGGCGGCAACAGATATCTATCGAGATCATCTGGAAGCAGTTTCCAGGTATTGGCATGGAACTTTGCCAGCCACTCAATAGCGGCGTAGACCTGTTGTTGGTTGAGAAGTGCTCTCTTTTCCCCTGCAACAGGAAACTTCTGCCGGAGATCTTCCATGATAGTGGCAGTCAAGCCCTGGAGTTCTTGGCTCTGGCCTTGCTGCAGGTGTCCCGTGGAAGCTAAACAGCTTGCAACGGCAACATCCTGGTCCAAAGATGGAGTGATTTCTTGGTAGAAATATTGCTCAACTTCGTAGCTGAGCAATTTACGTAGGTGGCCCTCATCGCCGTCGCTTTTGGGGGGCGAGATGAGTTTGAGAATGAGGTGAAAGTTACCATTCGCATCCTTTTTCACATTGGAAGTTCGAGTGGTCTGGTTTCCCGAAGCTCTCGCTGTGATTTCGCATATATGGCCATAGCCTGCCCAGAGGGTCTGGAGGACTCGACAAGAAACTAGCTCGAGGCCGATGGACGAGAGCAATGCCTCGGCAACAAGTTTGGCTTTGGCAGGAGACATGGTATAGGGACTGGTATTATGTTTGACGGTTGTAGTATATCTTGGCTGGTATTCAAGCTTTGGAGAATGGACACGCAGTGATGATCACGTTATTGTTTACCGCCTACAAGATTTACGCTACTCATACATATAGAAATCGAAAGGTTATCAGGCAATGGTGAAATGCTATTAAGTTCAAATATCATTTTCATTTTCATTTTATCTATGTATGCTATCAAAGTCCAGTAGACGAAAACCTATAACGTTGAACGTTAGAGACAGATTCCGAAAAAAAAAAAACAGGATCAAAATGTGAGATTGAGGATGTTCCATCAGAGATCTTGGTGATGAGGGTAATATCATTGCCAGAAGCATCAATTACTATCTAGGCAGTGCAAAGTTGTCTTCCTCGGAACATGGACAGGTGAAAGGAATATGCTGAACGTACCTATTCTAGACCGAGATAGAATGTTGGCGGTCATCATTGACATAAGAACCTGTGAAGTCTTGACATGTTAGCCATGATTCCATATATAGAATGGAGTTATAACAATCATGTGGAGTAGTAAACACATATCAGAATATGTAAGAAATTAAATATCATACTTCAGTGCTGTATCGAAACTCCGGCGAGAGTTTCACAGACACCGGGTCAATCGCAAATTACCGCATCATATGAGTGTGGAAAAAGGAAGATATAAGAAAAGACCGTGTTATACATACCAGTGGGATTATGCTGAAGGCTGTTGACAGTTAGTTCGAGACCAGCTGATCGTGAATCGTTGCCCAAAACAGCATTATGTTTTGATGTACTCCGTAGAGAGAAGAAAAGCTGAAGCTTGTACTTTGCAGGAACAAAAGAAAAAAAAGTCCACCAGAGAAAATGAAGCTTAAATGCGACGGGATCGGAAGCGGAATAATAGGACGCTCCGAAGGCGGCGCTAAGACAACGAGGCAGCCCTAGTCCGCACCACAGGTCCCATCGACGGCCTCCGACTGGCTGTTAAGCGAGAAACTGTGGGCAACGCCGCAAGACCGAAATTCGCGACTCCAGCAGCCAGAGCGAACTTGTGCGTTTCGGACGACCCTTCGACAACCCCGACCACTTCGACAACAAATTCCTCCACCGACCTCCCGGAGTCTGTCGACCGTGAGTGATTCATGCGCCCGTCTATCGTCCCAGTAGAACTGTTATACTGAGACCGTCATTTTTGGCATTTTTTAGGAAGCCTTCGCCATGGCCGATATCGATATCAAGATCGCTCAATGGAAGCTCGTTGAGATTGGCCGTGTGGTGCTGATCCGCCGCGGCCCCTACACCGGCAAGCTGGCCACCATCGTGGAGATTGTCGACCACAGACGTGTATGTTTTTGATCCGAGCGAGATATAGGACAGCCGCGATTGGGATGGGCAAAGGACATTTGGAGATGGACATCATATTGACGAAGTGTCGCAACGAATAGGTTCTGGTTGACGGTCCTTCCACTGAGGAGAACAAGATCGTCCCCCGTCACGTTCTTCCTCTCGCCCACGCCACCCTCACCCACTTCGTCATTCCCCAGCTTCCCCGTGCTGCCGGTACCGGCCCCGTCAAGAAGCTCTGGCAGAAGAGCGAGATCGACAGCAAGTGGGCTCAGTCCAGCTTCGCCCAGAAGACCGAGCGTGCTGAGCGTCGGAAGAACCTCAACGACTTCGAGCGTTTCAAGGTCCTGCGCCTCCGGAAGCAGGTACGTGGATGGTCCCCATTGGTGGCTTTGGAAACGATGAGACTAGGGCTAGGAAAATATATTGAGCCTTGCGCTGGAATCGCACAATGAGAATCGGATGGAAGGCTGACATCACGGACTTTTTACAGGCTCGCTTCGAGGTCCAGAAGGCTCACGCCAAGCTCAGGGCGGCTGCTCCTAAGTCGTAGATGGTTTACTTCATGAGGCTCGGTGCATAGTGTGAAGGGAGTGCCTTTGGGACGGTTTTACATTGCTGAGGGTTTATTTGATTTCAGCAAAAAAGACGCTGTACACATTATCATTGGCAGCATAAAATGATTCGAGAACCTTGATATCCTGACCAAGAGGTTACGCTCGTACGTCACAAAAGACGGCACACCTTTCTACTAGTATTAAGGAGGCTCCGGGTTTACTTATCTTGACATCAGCGGGCCATGCCTTTTTAATGGAAATTGGGGAATGATCCACAAAAAGCATGAAGGGAAAACAAGACAAAAAAAACGTAATTTTCATGACCAAACGCTTTTATTTAATCTTGTTGTATTGTTGCGATTCTAGAATTGAAATAGAGCAATTCCGATAAATTTTGTCGGGATACGGTCATGTAAAAGTCGGGGATATACGTTCATTCATTCATAGATACATTCATATCACATACATAGTTCGTAGGTTGAGTCGCTTGTGTGTCCCGGCGTCTGGGGGGGGGGACTCGTGAGGGACCCAATCAGCTCGCTAACGATTTTCGGCAGCCATGACATTCACACAGCTTTGCGCCTTTCCAACTTCAACCAGACCAAAAAAACCCCCTCATCCACCACAGTAATCTTTTCTGTGTCTAGGTACGTTATAATTGTATCTCTGGCCGTCAAGATGATTTTTACGCTCGGAACTGGTGAATTCCTGCAGTTTTCGTGGGCGGGACCCTCCGGTTTCGTGGGCCACAATTCGAGCCTCCAAGCGACCGAAACAGTCCTAGAGTGCGAATTGCTGACCCTCGATTTTATAGCCCTTTTAGGCTCCCCTAATTCACAAAATGGCCGACCCCCGTGTTGAAGAAATCGTTGAGGAGGAGACTCCCAAGCAGACCGTTGAGGATGCTGGCAGCGACTCCGAGTCTGAGGCTGGCGAGGCCAACATTCCCGCCGGTGCTGCCGTCACCATCCACTCTCGTAACGAGAAGAAGGCTCGCAAGGCCATTGGCAAGCTCGGCCTGAAGCACGTTCCCGGCATCACTCGTGTCACTCTCCGCAGACCCAAGAACGTATGAACTCGACCTACCCCGCCTCCCTCCGATGCTCAACAGTCCCTGTGCTTTAGTCGGCGATGGGCGGCATAGATGTGTGAATGCAGAGGCTAATGCGTCTCTTACAGATCCTCTTCGTCATCAACCAGCCCGATGTCTACCGTTCCCCCTCCAGCAACACCTGGATGTACGTCTTTCTCTGAGTTATGAATGTATTCGTTGGCTTACATGTTGAACAGCATCTTCGGTGAGGCTAAGATCGAGGACCTGAACTCCCAGGCCCAGGCTTCTGCTGCTCAGCAGCTCGCCGCTGCCGAGGCTGCCGCCGGTGAGCACGCTGGTCACGACCACGAGCACGATCTCGGCACCAAGGTCCCCGAGGCCGAGACCAAGAAGGAGGAGGAAGAGGATGATGGCGAGCCCGTCGACGAGTCCGGTCTTGAGGCCAAGGACATCGAGCTCGTCATGGCTCAGGCCAACGTGTCGCGCAAGAAGGCTGTCAAGGCTCTTCGTGAGAACGACAATGATATCGTGAACTCCATCATGGCGCTCAGCATATAAGCGCTGCCCATTTAATTTCGCGCTATCAGTGGCTGATGTCTCTTAGCCCTGCTGGCAGGATGGCTTTGGGTGAGAGGTCAGGTTGATATCCCCTAGGATGCATGTTCTGTCAGGCCCTAGTGTAAATCAAGAGTTCAAAACAAAAAAAGCAGAATTGAACGACCCAATGCTTCCTCAGCTGTCAGTAAATCTCTAGATATATCTTTCCTGAATATCGCAAAAATTGTAGGAGTAGGAATCGGGTTCATTGGATCCATATAGCAAGGTCGATAACTAGGGCCCTATGCATACATACACCGTACTCCTGTGTCTTGGCTGTATTCGTTTGTGTTCGGAACACGGGAACCCATCGGTCACGTGAGGGACATCCCCATTCCAAACCTTTGCCGAGTTGATCCTCACTCCCGGAACCTCAGTCTTTGCACGTTGAACTCCCCTCTCCCACCGATATCCCTCCAATTCACACTTCAAAATGGCCGCCGTATGTCAATTTCGTTCCGATTCTTTGGCTATGATTGGTCGCAGAAAAATTCAAGCCCGCTAACGGTTCTTGTACAGCGCAGCGCCGCTCTTAAGATTGACTGGGTCAAGGTGACCAGCTCTCTCGGCCTCCGCGGCCAGACCGCTGCCTCTCTCCAGGCTTTCAAGAAGAGGAACGACGATGCCCGTCGCAAGGTTCAGCTTCTGTCCGAACAGCCCCAGACCATCGACTTCGCCCACTACCGCAAGGTCCTGAAGAACCAGGCCATTGTCGACGAGATCGAGAACCAGTTCAAGACCTTCAAGCCCGCCACCTACGATGTTTCCCGTCAGCTGAAGGCTATCGAGGCTTTCGAGGCCCAGGCTGTTCAGAGCGCTGAGGAGACCAAGGGCAAGGTTGAGGCCGAGCTCCGCAGCCTTGAGAAGACCCTCGAGAACATCGAGACCGCCCGGCCATTCGATGAGCTCACTGTGGTATGTTTTGGCATCGATGGATTGCGTATGCCAATTTAGTGGAGGTATAGATATACTGACCCGTTTGTCTTTCTTTTCTACAGGATGAGGTTGCCTCTGCCCAGCCCGAGATTGATGAGAAGACCGCCTCTATGGTCAGCAAGGGCCGCTGGATGCCGGCTGGTTACAAGGTGAGACCATCTAAATCCAGCTGTCCGGTTTTACGCATACTAATACCCATTCTCACTTTTAGGAGCGCTTCGGCGATATGTCTGTTGTCTAAACTATCAGCATTATCTGTCATTTTACGCCTCTTTTCTCCTTCGACCAGTATCATCACACGATGGGATTTTCTTTTGTCAAGCATGTTTGCCAGCTAGGATACCCTTTGCGCCTGGCAGTGTGAACTTGGTTGTGGGACGTGTATAGAAACAATGTGCAATTTACAAGATGGTTTCCTGCATTAACCAACAGCCTTGTTTTTTGGCTTCCGTAACCGATGTTCAGCCCGTCGATGAATACTGCGAGAGAGAGTCTTCTTCTATAGCACTAGTGGATTGAAAACTCCTATCATCTGCTCTTCTCTACCGCACAGCTTTTGAATATCTAGTAAGCGGCAAGTATAATGGTTTAACGATGTTCCACGGTAGGTACAAGGGGCCTGGAGGTCTTTTGTTTCCGGTTCTCTTCGCGTCTAAATATATTCTACGGATATGAATACGCGAGAGAATTTTAAGTATATACCAGTTCAATATTACCAAAAGCGATTACTGCTTTGTCCGACATAAACCTGATGTCGGAACCTGAGGGAGTTATTTAGTTCCGCCTTTGGCAGTTGAACCTCACCCTTTTACCGATGCCTACGCGTTACGCCCGACTCCTCTATTACACTTTATATCCCAGCGCTGCTGCGTAACGCCAGGGGTAAGATGAGTCACGGCGCTTAATTGCAACACTATATATCACACAGCTTATTCTGAATTCTCCACTGCCAGGGACAAGTGATCTGAGCCCCGCATATCTTGCGGTCCGGAGACTGGCTGCTGTGAGCACCCACCCCGGTATTTGCCCTGTGATCAGACTGTTAGGCAATCCATCTGGTCACAGCCTTGTGGTTTATTTCCCACAAACTGTCCGTTGATGACCGATCAGCTGCGGACATAAGATATGACGAAAGGGGCCATCTCCCATCCGTCTCTTGTTCTTTAGAGACTACCGAAAGACAGATCTTCCATGAGCACTGTTTGGATTCGATCAGAGATCCACTGCTCGACTAAGCTTTTTCAACGGGTCCATCAGGCAGATGAATCAACTGTCACCACCGGGCCAGAACCGGTGTCACCTCGAAAATCTACCTGTGGAGATCATTCAGGAGATCTTCTTCCACTGCCTTGAATTCAATCTCCCACGGGCCTCTCTGTATATCTCCAGAGTGCTTTCTGATTCCACGGTATACACTTGGCTTATCCGACTCGCCTTCAGCAGCGCGAACGAGGGCTCAAAGAGTGATTTCTTTACTCCCGACTTTCTACCACCGCCTCTGTGCTTCTTTGCGCTCTCTGAACATCAGAGAAGGGACCTTCAACATGAAATCCTTGCCTCTCGTTGGTGCACACTACCCTTGATGCGCAAGTGCCAAAGGGAGTACGTGGAACATGCCATTCGCCGCAAGTGTCGAAATCTAGAGTTGGCCCCTGAAGATCACTATACTCTCGCCAACATCAATAGTCGCTTCAGTAACCTAGAAAGTTGCGACAAAGGCTGGGGAGGATGCCGCAGCAAAGGCGATTTGATACTGAAAGCCCGAGACCGGGACACCAACATTGACTACAAAGTCGCAGTGTGGTTTCACTTCGGGGCGTTCCAGGTCCGCAAGCCCAACAAGCTAGTCACCGACCTCGATCTCTTTCGCCTTCCATGCTGCTTGCCGGAGCTGCCGGCTCGCATGCCAAACAAACTGCTCGGCCCACCTTGGACTGATACGAAGCTTGAATTTCTCCAATTGCTCTCTTTGGACGCGTACATCGATGCAGACGACACCTTCACCCGTTCGCGACGCATCCTCCGCCAGGTCATCCGGGACCGTGATTTCGCGACCTTCCAGCGACTCGTCAACATGCACATCCGCTGCCAGTGCTACAAATACCCAGTGCGCTGGTCTGTCCTCCCAAACCACTTCCAAGTAGCATTGAAGTACGCGGACGAGTATGACGATCCATTCATCAAACTACTAGTCGAGCAGCGATGGGAGGATATCCCTGCAAATCTGCTACATCTCAAAGACCAATTGATGTCTAAAGTGGGAACAAGCCATATATGATAACGTCCTTGCTTCTATTAACAATCCACTACTATAATACACATTTGGGGAATAGAACTGAAAACACAAAAGCCGATAGAAACCAAAGACCAAGCATAAAGCGTATCCATCGTAATTCATAGCGCGCCGTGATTCACAACTTAGATTCTAGACCGCCGTGTTCGCGTTGTTCCTCTCCTCCTTCGTCCACAGTAGCCGCAGGTGAGGCAAGAAATGATCACATCGAAGAGGGTGACGACACCGTCGATGATCGCTTTGCAGACTGCGCCGATAGTATTGACGATGCCCATGAGGCAGGCACCGATGGCGTGGAAGACGCTCTGGATCTGTTGTCGGACGTTAGAACCTTTTCCTGATAAGGGAAGAATGAAGGAGAAGGAGGGAAACATACACAAGATACAACAGCACCCATCTTGAAAAAAAATATCAATGGTCAAGTCAATGGTTTGTTCTTGATTTGGACGAGTCACTGAATGATGTCTTAGGAGATGGTTTGAATAGGGTAATGTATTGTTATTCTCTTTCGTGGTAGAGTAAATTAATGTAATGGTTCTGGCTGAGACAAAAAGCCCTGAACCCAGACCAGCACGACATATATATATATATACATCCTCCGTCCCAAATAATTGATTCACCACCACGCAACACCAATGATGTATGTCACCAAGCATCAGAGCCAGCTCGACAGTCCTTACCGCGCATAATTAATCCATAGCCCATCAGATTGCAATCCTGACCGCCATTTTCGTCATACTGACATGGAACCAGAATCCGGTCCTGATTCTCGCCGGCCGAATCAGGCAAGGACACGAGGATCATTACCTACTGATCGGCAGGTGACTGAATCCGCATTCGCCACCTGGCAATTAAAATCGTCCTGTTTGAATCTTATTGTGGTTTACTATTCTTATTATCGTTTGGAATGAGTTCGTTCCTTGACAAGCGTTGAGCTGGGTCTGACGTCATGTGCCAGTGGTAAAGAAAGTGAGTTGGATGACTAAGGTAGGGCTTGTCAGGTGGCTTGACAGCCCTATGGATTTGTTCCTGAAGAGAGCGGATATACATCGGTAAGGGTTGCCGCTTTAAGTTGTTGTAGCGGCACTGTCCACCTGCTCAACGTAGTAGAAAATAGAAAACCTCAGGCACCCAGGATTTTATCTCTCGACCCACATCATATCAAAAGTGAACCCAGCAAATAAAATACCTGCTATCAACAACAACTCCCGACCCGCCATGCCCGATAACCTCCCCTCCCATCCAATGGCCCGCGACAACAAAATTTGAGTGACAAGACCACCCGCTCCGCGCCGCCGGGCATGCTCACGCCGATCCGAGTGCGCGGTCGCAGAACAAAACGCCCTGCTCCCACCGAAGATGCAGGACCTCAACTCAAGCGCTCCAAAGGCCGCGGCGGCCGACCGTTAATGTCGCTCGCTGAGCGATACAACTTCTCCCAAAGCCAAGCCACTAGACGCGCGCAACGTCTAATCGCAAAACCGCCTAAGCAACCCCTAAAGAAACTCAGCCGTCTGGAGACACTACCGGTGGAACTGATCGAGAAGATCTTCCTGCTTTCCCTGAACGTCAATCTACCTCGGGCGTCGGCGTCCCTCGCTGCAACGGTGTCGAGCGAGCGGATCTATCGCGCATTGATACTCTTCGCATTCTGGAATGATGTCCCCTCCTCGACGGGCCCTTTTGATGCCGTCTCTGCGACGGCAATTGCGAAGATCCTGAGGCCGCTGGAGTATATCCCGCTTGATCTCAACGAGCGGGCCGCATTGCAGAGTGCCATTTTGCGGTGTAAATGGTGCACAGTTCAGCGGCTACTGAGCCGGTTCCCTGATTTAATGGGCCTCAGTATCCAGCGATATTGGTTCAGTGCGGGGATCGCGATGACAGAAGACCAAGAAGAGAAGTTGAGACGGTTCCTTGCGCGCGAAGAGGAGGAAAACGAGACCCGCAGTTTCGAAGGCACGGACAAAGATAATAACCACTACACACTGTCTGTGTCACCTCTTGTCTCTGTAACGGTTACCTGTCACGAAACGGAGACTGCCCAGACGCACCGCATCCTCGGTATCACGGAGTTCCCAGAACGATTTCTCAAGGGCGGAAACGGGTTCACGTCAGAAACGATCGCCTACCTCGAGACGCTTCGACTCGCGAGCGGATTCAATACCTCCGAGCTTATGGAAACGCATGTTGCTTTGTCGCGTGATGCCCTGCAGAAGGGTATTCATGCAGCTTTGGTAGAACATAATGCCGAGGCACTTACATCCTTGCTTAAGATCGATGAGTATCATTTCCGTTGTAGGAATACGAACGTTGCGGTCACGAATAGTGTGCCGTATACGATTCCAGCGGAACATTTTCGTACGGCTGTGCGGGTTGCGCGCAATGAGCCGGCTCTGTTTCAGCTTCTTGTCCGCGCCAGTGCGGAGTCTGTCCCGGCTGATGATTCGGATATTACGCAGTGGGCTATGGATCTAGATGATTCGTTTGGCCAGTGGCTTCTTGATCTTATGTTGCAGCTTCCGCAGCGGATTGAGGCGGCAAATGCTAATCCGGCTGAAGGGGCGGTGTTCTATTTAGGGCGAGCAAATGGACAGGTAGAATTGGCAAGACGGTATCTAAATGAGGTTTTGGGGATTGAGGAATTGGGGAGTTGGATGGAAGAAACTTCCCATGACTTCGAGAGCCAGTGGAGGTCTCTATAGAGACCACTTACTATGCACGGCATGATTGTTGAATTATGATACATTGTTTTCACCTTGTGTATTATATGGATATTGTACATAGAACATACATACAATGTCGCTGGTGACATTGCTCAATTAATAAAAATCGTATACCCCAACTTACATGTTCTTCAACAGTCTGAGTATACCAGTAACTCTACCGGCCAGAGTCAACTGATATCCTGTTTCAACGACGCCCTTACACATTTCCCAAGCGCCGGTTCCATTCTGACGACTACCATCTCCCTTGCAGATAGGATAATCCACGCGTGGCGGGATGCGAGTCGCCATTAACTTGGGGAACCGGTCAACGCAGAGGGCCTTGATATTGCTCACGCCACGTAGACCTTCTTCTCCCGCAAAGCGACCGTATCCGGATCCCTTGACTCCACCGAAAGGCAGCTGCACAGCATAGTAGCTTCCAAAATCGTTGACAGATACCATTCCCGCTTTGATATTGGAGACGCAGGCTGCGATGTCAACATGGTTGTAGCCGAAGACGCTAGCGCCGAGGGCGTATTCCGTTGAGTTTGCGATCGCAATAGCGTGGGGTACGGAGTCGGCGCGCATGAGTAGAAATACTGGCGCGAAAAGTTCAGTTTGAGCGATGCGCATGGAAGGCGTTACGTCCGCAAGGAGAGTGGGCGCAAAGTAATGACCGTGAGGATACTTCGGGTGGTTGACACGTTTTCCACCGCAGATAAGGCTCGCGCCTTGTCGGACTGCGTCGTTGATCAATGTTTCTAGGCGGTCGAAGGAGGCCGGGGAGATTAAAGCGCCCATGTCTGGAGCGCCAGGTTTCTGCTGAGGATCTTCGGGTTTGGATTCAAGGAGGACCGAGCCAAGGCGGAATGACTTAATGCGTGAAGACACATCATTCAAAAGTTTGTCATATACTCCAGGCAAGGCAATGACACGCTCAACACCAATGCAGTTTTGTCCAGCGGATTGAAAGACACCTCGCATGAGAATGGACGCGATAGATGAGATCTCGCTCACTGTTCTGGCATCATCCAGAATGACAGCAGGGTCCTTGCCACCTAGTTCAACAGTCACTGGAGTCAGTGCCTTAGCTGCTGACTCGCAAACCTTGTGCGCGACCGGCCTCGATCCAATAAAGGTCAACTGAGAGATATCCGGATGTGAGGTCAAGAAATCCGCAACTTCAGGCAAACAAACAACGCTCTGCACAAGATCGCGCGAGTGACCACATGCTGAAAGAGCACCTCTCACGACTTCCAAAAAGAACGCCGAGGACCATGCAGTTTGCTCCGATGGTTTTACAACCACACCGTTTCCTGCAAAGATACCACTGATGATTGGACCGATGAAGTTATGCAGAGGATAATTCCAGGAGACGCAAGCCGATACCACTCCAAGAGGCTCATACGTGACCATGTTCTTTTTGTACATCATCAGAAAGTTCGTGGGTCTTGATTGGGGCGTCAGTGCCTTCTCGCCATGATCAATTGTCCATTTCAGCTTCTCCGCTGTCACAAGGATTTCTCCAAATGACGCATCGACTTTAGTCTTTCCAGAATCCAAACAACAAGCGGTGACAAGTTCTTCCTGATGCTCGAGCACATATCTGTTGTTCAGATGGGCTTCGGTTAGCTACAGTATTTGGCCGCAACAATCGAGGCTATGAATGTGACGTACTTTAGCAATGTCCGCAAAACCTTCCTCCTTTCAGCAAAGCTAGTCCGAGCCCATTCAATTTGAGCCATCTTCGCTGCTTGGATCGCTCGGTCGACGTCTTCGGTTGTGGCGGGCTTGATTCCGTTACCCAGTATTCTTCCATCCGCAGGACAATAGCTTAAGATAACTTTGTTGTTCCACGACTATAGGAGAGAAAATTAAAGTCAGCCATTGACATTCCCCAAAGAAAGACAAATATGGAGACGAGTCAACGTACCCCTCTAAGTTGACCTTCAAGCACCTTTTTCTCCTCTCCCTGAACATCTTCCCACGCTTTACCTTTCCAATTGGCACGGACTTCGGGTGGAATTGGCACGTTAAATGGCACGGCAGCCTCTTTTATTCCCAGGATGTAGATGTACCCTAGGTATATCGCGCCGAGCGAGACGAGCGCGACACCGACCAAGGGAACTTGATCATGGAGAGTTTGCGCGAGTGGAAGGAGCGCTGGAGGGATGTATGGGGCTAGGGCCTCCATTTTGAATCCAGACAGCTGCAATTGAGCTCCAAGTATCTGTCTGGATGGTTTCAGGAGGCGGGCGATTGTGGGAGACGGAGATGCGCAGCTGCAGTGGTCCCATTGTTTTATCAGCCACTCCGATAGGGTGCACGTGCCACCCATCCTATAGAATAGAATAGTACATACATCAGACAATACATTTCCTTCCCCTTGCTTACTATGGTCTTTTAGATTTTTGAGAAAAGATTTACTCTACTTGCATTGGTTCCCATACATTTATCTATTGGCTTATTTCTGGAATACACAAGGTTCCCAATAAGCGGAACCTATTAGATCGTTGATTTACATCAAAACAATATCTAACCTTTCGAACCTCCTCCCTCACGCCTTCTCATTACGAGTCTGCCGGCCAGTGCTCTTACGCTTGACGGGCGGCGAGGTCGCGAGTTCCCCTTTTCTCTTTCCGGTCCTTTTCACTAAGTGATCAATGACGCAGCCTTTGTCCCATCCGGCGGAAGATTGTCCAGTTATTGCTCGGCATCTTGGACAAGTCTTTCCATGACGGATGAAGAGCTGATGGAGAGAGTATTTGAGGTGATCTGGGATCCTCACCTCGAGATGGCCAAATGCCGTGATCTCTGTCGCCTTATCCGGCGGTACCCAGCCAAGCCATTTGCAAATGCGGAAGATGTGAGTATCTACCGCAAAGCACGGACGCTGTAGACAGAAGAGCAGGACACAGGCAGCTGTTTTGGGTCCGATCCCGGGGTATTTGATTAGTTCCTCCATAACCTGTTCCGTGTTTAGGGTATGGAGGTGGTTAAGAGACAGGAAGTGTTGGTCTGCACATGCAATTTCATATTGCTTGCTGCCTTCAGACTTTTGCATGAGGTCCGGCGGTCCAGCGTCCTCGCCCTTCACTAGGATTTCCCGACGTTCCTGGTTTTCCTTGTGCACCATATCTAAGATGGCCTTGAGGTTCTTGCTCTTGACATCGGCTAAACCACCGCTCTTGATGGCTTCGAAAACATCTTTAAGTGGCGCTTGACGAACGGCATCCCAGTTAACACTGCCTTTGCCTATCCCTTCATGGAGGATGCCGAATTTCTGCACCAGTCCATTGAAAGCCAACGCAGAATTGTTTCCCGAAGTGGCACCACTAAGCAAAGTTCGAATAAGCGCATCAAGAACAGAGGGAACCTCTCCACAACCAGTTACAGTCAGAGACGGCTCTGGAATGGTAGAGGGAGGAATAATCTCTCCATGAACACTGGAGAGTAGTCTATTAACCTCTTCGCAGGCATCGGGAGTTGGATGGGGCCAATCTGGGAACGGAGTAATTCCTGGTGTTAGACGATATGGATTGGCCTTCTTGCTTTTACCTGACGACACCGATCTTGGTGCTGTAGTGGCTTTCTGAACAGTACTTTTCAAATCATTCGCAAGAGTGTCTATCACTTCCTCCTTGACACCTGATGATACGGCGCTGGCCTTATACTTTGGATCAACGGACGAGCCCAGATTATGGGGTAGCTCATTCGCAACGTCAATATCTGAAGCCAAACGTTTTGTCTTGCGCCGCTTGGAGGCAGATCCAGTCTTTGAAGTGTTTCCCAGAGATGGCGACTGTTGCTCGGGTGATTCATTTTCTAAATTGGGCGGCTTAGTGACGAATTCCCGCTCTGACGTCTTTATCGCGGCTGCCAGTGATGCAGCTTCTTTGGCAGCAGCCGACCTTGTTATGCGACGCTCCATGAGAATCCTGCGCCACCGAAAAGTTCCTAGAACCAAGAGTAGTAGTGGCAATGGTGACGACAACACAGGTAAGTCTCCCACTAGAAATCACTAATGTTCTAAGTTATGGGTATAGATATGGACATAGAACGCAAATTGGGTGATTCAAAGGAGGGAGTCATATTGGATATGGCCGTCCAGTTATACTGAATCTAGCGGGTGACAGGCATCACCCTCACGTGATCGGGATATATTACTTCCGCATCATTTTCATTGAAGCGCTTGCTATTCAATGCCAAAAGCAAACTTTGTTCGTCATAAAAATAAAGTCTATAGGTCATGTCGTGCATACAAAAAGGGTATCTGGATCCCTTTGCTATTGCAATGCGATAACCATCACCAAGCAGATAGCCTTCCGTTCTCTTTATCCACCGCCTACCAACTCCAGGACTCCAGCTGACATAAATATACCGTCCATAAACTCATCAGTGATCATGGGTGATCGCCCATGTTGTGGATGCTAATGTCCATCCGGTCTTTGACCTTGGGATGCTCTTCGCTCTCCTCAGGTTTGCGAGTGCTGCAGATGCTGACCTGTGGCACTTCAGACTCCCCTGGGGTCGACGCTGGAATGATGTTGCCGCTGGCATCCAATTTGACACCGTTGGCAGCAATCTGGAAATCCTTTTCACTAGCGAAGCCATGAGTGACGGCTTCCTTAGCCCGATCTAAAGCCTTGATCTTGCGGCCTTCGCCTCTGATCTTTTCCAGATGATCGAAGTACCCATCGGAAACAGGAGTGACGTAGTCACCACAGAAGACTCCGACCTCGAAGTTCTGCGGTTCAGCCAGCCCATTCTCTTGGGCAATCTCCGCACAAGCACCTTTCAGGTCAGACAAGGTCTGGAATATGACGCTGTCGGCACCAATGTGCTTGGCGATCTGCTCGGGGTCGCGGTTATGCGCGACCAGCTCGTTAGGCGACGCCAGATCGATACCATAGATATGAGCATGTCTGTGGAGATAGTTAGCAATGTGTTCATTGCTCATAGCTTGATGTGGACCACTTACGTGATTTCCGGTGCGCAACTGGCGAAGTAAACCTTCTTAGCGCCAGCTTCCCTCGCCATGGTCACAATTTCCCGACTAGTGGTTCCTCGCACGATGCTGTCGTCAACCAGGAGGACATTTCGGTCCTTGAATTCTGCTTGCATAGCATTCAGCTTGCGGCGAACACCCTTCTGTCGGGTCTTCTGCTCAGGCATGATGAATGTCCGGAAAACGTAGCGGTTCTTTACGAAACCTTGGCAGTACGGAATGTCGAGATACCGAGCGACGGCCGCTGCGGACGTCGTGGAAGTCTCAGGGATAGGGATGACGACATCAATGTCCTTGACCACTTCCGGTCCAAGGACATCGAGAATCCTAGAGGCAAGGCGATCACCCATCCGTTGACGACTACGGTACACACTGATGCCATCGATAACGGAATCAGGACGCGCGAAGTAGACATACTCAAAGATATCAGGAGCATATGCCTTCTTCGGGGCGACCTGGCGGAACACAGGCTCGCCGCCCTTTTCTATGATGACTGCTTCACCAGGTTGGATGTCACGGATGTTAGTGAACCCAAGCTGATGCAGAGCAACAGACTCAGAGGCCATCATGTAGTCCGTGCCTTCGCCTTCGGCGGAAGGCCTGGAACCAAGAACCAAGGGACGGATGCCATAGGAGTCACGGAAGCCGACGAGACCAAAGCCTGCTTAGGTTAGCATTTTTATTCTTTAATCGAGTATTGAGATTGGATGAGTTACATACCAGCTAGCATAGCAGTGCATGCCCAGCCGCCTTGACATCTCTCATACATCCGGCTGAGACTGGCAAAGACATCATCCTTGTTGACTCGCGCCTTCTTGGTTTCGCTCAACTCATCAGCGAAGACGTTGAGCATGAGCTCGCTGTCACTATCAGTGTTGATATGACGGTGAGCCTCAAAGTCCAGATATCTCTTGAGCTCCGGAGCATTGATCAAATTGCCGTTATGGGCCAGACAGATGCCATACGGACTGTTGACATAGAAAGGCTGAGCCTCGGCATTCGCACTGCTTCCGGCTGTGGGATATCTCAAGTGACCGATGCCCATGAATCCCGGCAGGTCTGCCACCCTAGAACCGTCGTGGAAAACCTTGGCCGCCATGCCGTTCGACTTCAGCTGGTAGATACGACCACCTGCAGCACAGGTGGCAATTCCAGCAGCATCTTGACCTCTATGTTGGAGCAGGTATAGTGCCTCGTGCAGGTCAACGGCGGCAGAAGATGACGGGTTCGCCTGGATCAGAGCAATGATACCACACATCTTGTGAATGTAGTCGGATTCTAGTGGATGCTTATGATTAACCAAGGCTCTCACAAATGGATGAGCTGTGAGACAATATAAACAGCATCGAATATGAGATCAGGTCGGATTTTCTCCGCAAAAATGCTTAGGAAGTCTAACATCTATAATAAAAAAACCGAAATTCATCATGAAAGGAGGGGCATATTGATTGATAACCAGGCGGGGGATTACACCATATAACTCACATGCTTGGAAGATGAATCAATTTGTCACACAGACACGCAATGGTGGGGGGACAGAGTTGAAAAAATGGAACCAGTTTTTGACTCTATCGAAACATAACAATAGTCATAGAGGATAAGGAGAGACTGTAATAGGTGGCAACTGGTAGTAAATCACACCCACGGAGGGATTGAAGGACCAAGTGGTGGCATGGTGAAAGGTTAAAGGAGAGAGAAAGAGTGAGGGAGAGGCAAGGGAGAAGAAGCCACCAGGTTTTATTTCTCTGGTCCTTTCTTTTGCCTAGTCCGATTTTCCGACTTTTTTTTTTTTTTTCTCGACTTCTCCACAGTAAAAGACAGAAAATTTGCGGGTGCCGCTCCGTTAACGGACCGGAAAAATCTCAACAACCGGAGGGGTTGACCCCTCACGTGTCCACCGATGCTACCCAGAGGAGGTGGTCTCGTGACCTGTTAGTCATCGTTCTTTATCCAAATCCAACCTTTCCGGATATGGAAATATAGCCCTCAAACCTGGAACCTATGGATGGATGCAGAGCAAGTGGTTAGTCCACTATGATTACTTTTTGATTTAGACCTTCCATGGACACTTATAGGCAAATTAGAATATCAAGAGTATATTGAAGTATGGCTAAGCACTATACTTTCACAGATCCTTTGCTATTCTTTCACTCCATCTATGTTTGCTGTATTGTGTTTCTTTATTTTTATCGTTTGTGGTAGTCACCACTCTACAACTCGCTGTGACAAGTTGTGTTATATATCAAACATGTATAGCCTTAGGCTAACGATCAGTATCAATCAAAATGAATGGTTAAAAGGGACTACCAGAGAACCCACTTTGTTTCTCTCTCACTTCATCTCATCATACTTAGTACCCAGTTCCCTACCATCGTGTTACGTCTCTCTCTCACACAATCTTCAACTCAGTTTACAGACACCTCATCCTTCATTGTCTTAAAGCACTAGTCAATCTCTACATTGCATTTGGATCCAAAGCTTCATAAGCCTGCTGTTTCTTTCACCCCCTCATTAGCAAGGCATTAAGATATCTATCAAAGATCAAGGATGTCCTCAATCCAGGCTCGTGAGCCGTCAATTCTTGAAATAGCAGATCCTAGACCGACGACCTTGGAAGTTTACGATAGCGACACAGATAGTAGTGTTACGCTTGACCATGACTCGGACGGGCCTGACTATGCGGATGACGTGGTGGTCATCTCGGACAATCGTCCCCGAGACCCAACGCCCTTTTTGCTCAGCACAAATGCAGCGGCAAACCTGCGCGAGCTAGTCGACCTTACCCTTCCAACATTTCAAGCTTTTGATGAGGACGATTACTGCACAGACGAAGAGTTCGAGCTGCTCCTTCAAAGTTGGCAGCTGCATACCCCAAGCCCAAGAGTGACAACACCGGTCGATGAAACCCGTGCGACAACAGTACTCCCTGTTGAGGAAGTATGCATAGACGGCATACTATATAAACCAGGACAGTCACTCGAGCTTTATGACGGGTCATATCTTCGAATCTGCACAGTTCTGAAGGATAGCATGGATGCAGTTTCTTTCAGTGGCCGCCGGCTCCTTAAAACTAGAAACCATGCCGGAACCTACGTTCCTAAAGAGCGGAACGAACTAGTCTGGATTGCCAATGCCACGGAAATTATACCATTTCAAATGGCCAAAAAGTTCGTCAGTATGAACTTCACCAACATTTGCGCAATCAGAGGCGATCCCCAGAAACTAGTGAATCCCAACCACCTTTGGTGTCGATTGAAAGAGACTTTGGAGGACGGAGAAGTGTCCATAGAATATGTATCCTTCGTCGAAGCTGACGAAGGGCATAAGATTGAACCCGCTATATTACGACAGCTTTGGAGGGGAAAGAGTCGGGCTTTTGGCGAAGAAGACCGCCCTAGAGAAAGCTCCCCTGTAATTGTGCTAGACAATCCTGACCCTGTTATTGACCTCACCTGTTCAGAAAGTGTGGACGAGCAAAAGAGGCGGCGACAGTATACCTTCGGGGATGGTTTCTGTGGTGCTGGAGGGGTTTCATGTGGTGCTCGCCGAGCCGGTCTTTACAACAAGTGGGCATTCGACAACTCCGAACACGCAACCTCTACCTATCGGCTTAATTTTGAGCATGCATATTGCGAACTGAGTGATATCTTCAGCTTCTTAACAAGCAATGATGAGTTTTTGAGAGTAGATGTCAGTCACAGCTCGCCGCCCTGTCAGACATGGTCATCTGCTCATACAATAGAGGGTGCGAACGATGACGCAAATTCGGCGTGTGTTTTCTCTAGCGCAGATTTAATTAGACGGGCTAAGCCTCGAGTGCACACGATGGAGGAAACAAATGGATTGCTTGATCGGCACCGTGATACGCTTCACCGTGTTATAAACGACTTCATTGAAATTGGATACTCTGTCCGTTGGGGTATCTTGCGACTTCTCGAATACGGAGTCCCGCAGACCCGAAAAAGGCTCCTCGTCATTGCTTCTGGGTAAGGAACCCCGATAGTTGATGGTATTTACCGAGATATACTGATATCGTATACAGACCTGGAGAGACCCTGCCGCCTTTTCCGCGACCCACCCATGGTCCAGGCTTGGGTGAATACCCTACCATTAGCCAAGCTATTCAAAATATTCCCTTAGGGGCCCCAGATCATGATGTACAGGCAGCGCTAAGTCGCGGTATGGATAAACCCCCATATGATCCACACCGGCCGGCTGGAACCATCACTTGTGGTGGAGGTGATAATAATTATCATCCTTCAGGTAGAAGGAACTTTACCAATCGGGAGCTCGCCTGTTTACAGACTTTCCCCAGAAACTTTCGATTTGGACGCCGACAGGTCCGGAAACAGATTGGGAACGCGGTTCCCCCTCTGCTAGCTGAAGCTATGTATAGGGAAATCATTCGGACACTCAAAAAAACCGATGAGGATGAAGCTAGCCGGTGAATTTTATTCCCTTTCGTATCTCGGGACTGGATCAACGGTTGAGAAGGAGATGAGAGGTTGATCCGCCACATGCTTGTCCTTTCCGAGTGATAACCGCGGAAACAAGAGAATGCCGTCCGACCGCGGGAGTTGTTGGCCCCCTCTTTCGGACCTTGCGAGTTTGAGGCATGGTAGATCTGTTTCTATTGAATCAATTGAGTTGAATCTGGTATTTTCCAAATTGTTGAGAATCAGTAACCCTGGCCGGATGGAATTAAATCGATCCCGAGGATCTGATTGATCAATGTTAGGTAGTAGTAGTAGGAGTAGTAGTTGGAAGGATGCATAACCGGCAATAGCCGCGAGTAAACAGGGGCACGGCCTCGGCTCAAGGGTGACCGTCCATCAGTACCTCCAGTCTCTCTTCTCCATTGCTCCATTTTCGTCGCCCTTACCTTTTTCCTTCCCGTTAATTTCTCTTTCTTTTCCTCCTCCTCTTTTACTTAAACCCTCCCCTGCAATCTTTCCCGAATTGACCTCCCTCTCCTACATCATTGAGAGTTAGTGCCCTCTCTTCACCTCCTTACGATCCTATCATGTCTGCTTCGTGTTTGGCGTTGAGACGGCTGACCCACCGGTCTCCCCGCACTTTCCAGTCCCGCATCTCCTCCGTCTCCAGAATCTCATCTGCCGCATCCTCCTTCTCCTCCCTCAACGCTCTTCGCGCAGTTAACTCGACCGCTCCTCGAGTCTCTCGTTTCTCAACCATGGCACCTCTTCAGTCTGGCTCTCAGGATGGCGCCCTCCAGAAGCCCTACGATCCCGAAATTCAGGACATGGCCAACTATATTCACAACTACGAGGTTAACTCCGACTTGGCTGTACGTATTCCTAATTTTTGTTTATTTCGCATGCATATTCTTCGTAATTTCTCCCCAAAGGCGTACGATATCATCTCTCTGACTATAAGTCCTATGACTTTCTGGATTCCAGTATGACACTGCCCGTCTTGTGTTCCTCGATACCCTAGGCTGTGGATTGGAAGCCTTGAAATTCAAAGAGTGCACCAAGCTTTTGGGTCCCGTTGTGGAAGGAACCGTTGTTCCCAACGGAACCCGTGTGCCCGGTACACCGTACCAGCTCGACCCTGTCAATGGTGCGTTCAACATTGGTGCGATGATCCGCTGGCTGGATTACAATGACTGCTGGTTGGCCGCCGAATGGGGTCACCCTTCGGACAACTTGGGCGGCATCCTTGCCGTGGCTGACTGGATCTCTCGTACCAACCGTGCTGGCGGCAATATTGCGGGTGGTAAGATCGTGAAGGTCAAGGAAGTGCTGGAGGCCATGATTAAGGCCCATGAGATTCAGGGTGTGCTGGCGCTGGAGAACTCTTACAACAAGGTTGGCCTGGACCACGTTGTTCTGGTCAAGGTCGCGACGACCGCTGTGGTTGCCAAGATGCTCGGCCTCAGTGAGAAACAGACTGCGGATGCCATCTCCCAGGCGTTCGTCGACGGTCAGAGTCTCCGGACTTACAGACACTCCCCCAACACCATGTCAAGAAAGTCTTGGGCTGCCGGTGACGCATGCCAGCGGGCTGTTAACCTCGTGCTGAAGGTGCAGAAGGGTGAGGGTGGATTGCACACTGTTCTTTCCGCCCCTGTCTGGGGCTTCTACGATGTGCTGTTCAAAGGCAATAAGTTCAAGTTCCAGCGTCCCTATGGCAGCTACGTTATGGAGAACGTCCTTTTCAAGGTCTCCTATCCTGGTAGGTATTCTCATGCACTGAATCCAAGATGGTGTCTAACCAATTTTGTCATAGCCGAATTCCACTCTCAGACAGCGATCGAAGCTGCCGAGATCATCAACAAGAAGCTCGCTGCCTTGGGCAAGAGCGCCAAGGACATCAAGGAAGTCACCAACCGCACCCACGAAGCTTGCATTCGCATCATTGACAAGCAGTTCAAGGCCATGGACAACTTCGCGGACCGTGACCACTGCGTTCAGGTAAGCTCTCGGCTGGAAGAATTTCGGGAGGGTTGAACAGTGATCTAATTTGATGTAGTACATGGTTGCCACCATGCTGGCATTCAATCGTCTCACCGCCACCGACTATGCCGATGGCTCGGAGGCGGCCACCTCCCCTCTCGTTGAGGATCTCCGTAAGCGCATCCGCTGCGTTGAAGATACTCAGTTCACCACGGACTACCACGACCCGGCTAAGCGCACTATCCCCAATGCCCTCACCGTCACCCTGAACGACGGTACCGTGCTCGAGGAGGTCGTTGTCGAGGCTCCTCTGGGCCACCGTTTGCGCCGCGAAGAGGCCAAGCCCGAGATCCTGGCCAAGTACAAGCGTCACCTGCAGGCTCACTTCGAGCAGGCTCGCATCGACGAGCTGCTCGAGGTGGGCTTGAACAAGTCTGCCCTTGAGGGTTACGATGTGGACAAGTATGTCGACTTGTATGTCAAGGACAAGATGGTCGCGTCTGCATAGAGGAATCAGACCAAGTGGAAATAAAATAATGTGTATCTATCGCTATGTTACGGGAATCATGTGATATGCTGCCTTCAGTTGAGTCGATTGACGGCGTATATATTGGCAAGAGGGTGTTTATTCCAAATTAGACAATTGGACTGCTTTTTCTTTGGGTTAGACAATGCGCCCATTGGTTAGAGGAAAGATATAGAACACAGAGTAGTATGTCCGTGGAGATCGACATGAGCAGCATAGAATTATAAGGGAGAAGGGGAGGGATTACACAAAATAAATGGGAAAGATACCCTTTATAGAAAAGTAGATGTACTCCGCCATACTAAACTAAACCACCTTCACTCAGAAGTCGCTTTCTTGCAATATCCTAGTTCTGATATCAACTTGATATCTACCATGGAGGCCAAGCGCAAAAGTATGTAATGTTTTAAGCATAAATGACGAAAGCCACACAGTAAATCACGACATAACAACAACATACATTGCATCCAGAATTACTCACAAATCCCCCTGCTAAAGAAATTGAGATAGTCTAGCCAAATAAACCACAATACAAATAAAAGACTCAGAAATGCGCCCCCCGGAAATGACCCCAAAAGAACCGGGAAAGGGATTCCGACGCAGAACCGGGAATCATTTCCTCATTGATCCCACAAGCAAACGAAGCATAACCCTATAAGTACTTCACCTAAAGTCCTCACCAACACATCCCCTCAGCATCGACAAATCTCATATCAGCCCCTAAGACAACCAATATAAAAACCAAAAAAACCGAGTTACCATGATCACCGGCCTCGCACACATCAACCTCCTCGTTCCCGAGGGGTCTCTTCCCGAAGCCAACGAATTCTACGTCCAAACCCTTGGTCTAACAGCCCGTCCAGTCCCCCAGGCGCAGGTCGAAACGACGGCGTGGTATGTCATATCACCATTCCCTGTTTTCCTTCTTTCAGAATAATCCGAAATTAACATGGCAAATACAGGTTCGACATCGCAGGAGGACCCCAGCAAGTCCATATCGCATTCGGCGTAAACGAATCGCTGGAATCCTCGCGTCATCCCTGCTTCAAGATTGGATCTCTGGAGGATCTACAGAAGTTGCAGCAAAGAATCTGGGACCATCATGTTCGTGGGGGACGGGCTGCGCCGAGAGAGGCGGATAAGCCAGGGGAGGCTATTTCTGGTTTGTTTATTCCTTCTTTGTTGTTTCATGAGTGAGTGGTTTTGTTGACGAGAGCAGGTGAGATGACGGAGGAGTATCCGACACGGTTTTTTGCGAGGGATTTCGCAGGGAATCGGTTGGAGTTTAGTTTGTAGTTGTTGTCTTTTGCGGGGTGATGATTGGGTGGGATAGATGGTTTATGGGGTGATTTTGTTGAAGCGTTGTGTAATAGAGAATATGACATGTATGAATTTGATGAGATAGATATCACTTGGTGATGGGGCTATTGGCATAATTCTACATGTATTTCATGATAGAGAAAATGTACAAAATAAACTACTATAATGTATATATCATAATATCCTCGCCTTCATACAGTAGTCTGGACTGGCGGTCTCATGGTCGCCAAAGCGGCGGTTCTCATCACCTCTTGCTCTTCATGTCCGCTTGTATCGCCAAACACGTCGTCGATCTCTTCTAGGGTCTTGCCGCTGGTTTCGGGGACAAAGATAAGTGCCCAGATACCGGCCATGACACACCAGACTGCGAAGAAAATATAGGTTCGATAGCCGAGGTTCTCCATCATGGGAGGCGTGGCAACACCTACGATGAAGTTGGAAAGCCAGTTGGTGCTGGTCGACAATGCCACACCCTTCGATCGAGTCGCGTTGGGAAAGACTTCGGATGGTAGGGCCCAACCGAGAGGAGAATACGTGAGACCGAAGATCAGAATGAAAAGAAAGGCCATGGCGACACAGGCCCAACCGGCAGCTGTGTGGGCGGACCAGTCCTTGCCATATAGCCCAGATAGAATGGCGATGATGATGTACGCGACTCCGGTTGCAAAACCACCGAAGATTGCCAAAGGCCGGCGTCCAATCTTATCAATGATCAAGAAGCAGACAAGGACGGTGACTAGCTGTAGGACATTGAAGACACCAGACAGTATAAGTGACATCTCGTCGGACTGGCCGATTGACTGAAATAGAGTAGGCGCGTAATAGATAAATGCGTTGATTCCGATAAACTGCTGGAAAAAGGCAACTCCACAACCGACTACTGTTCTCCGCCAGCCTTTCCGGCCGAATAGGTCTCTCCAGGCGAGTAGCTGTCGCTTTATACCGTGCGTACCAGGGTGTCTCTTCTCTTGGATAAGCTCTTGGAATTTGACCTCAGTGATAATCCCTTGGAATTCAGCTTGTACTCGTTCATCGGTGTCCGGCAGGCCCCGGAGCTTGGAAACACTGGCGAGACAGTCCTGTTGGCGGTTGACGAGGGCAAGCCATCGAGGTGAGTAGGGAAAGAAATGGATGCCAACACCAAGGATTGTGGCACACACCATCTGCAGACCGAATGGCAGACGGAACGAGACCTCACTCTCGATCAACCTCGTACCGAACGTAATCCAGTATGAGATGACCACGCCGGAGACAATGGAGATAGACTCCAGGACCAAGAGCGTTCCTCGTAGGTTGGGTGGAGAGATCTCGGAGATGTAAAGCGGGGCACCCTCCATGACCAGGTGAGCAAGATGAACCAGTCTGATACCGAGAGTCATGTACATACCATTGCGAGTGTTCCTACCCCGATGCCTCCAATGGCTCTCCCGGCTACTAACGTAGCATAGCTTTGCGCGCAGGTTTGGATTATGGCGCCGATATCGAAGATCACGACAACTACAGTCAGTGCCCATTTTCGGGAGATTCGATCGGCCAGGTATGGCATGAAGAGACAGCCCACGAATGCTCCAAGCAACAGCATCCCCGTCATTAACCCTTTGCCGAAGGCGGTCTCGGCTTGAGGAAAGACCGCGTGGAATTGCTCCATGACATTGATAATGGATATGACTCCTTGGTCATATCCAAATGAGAAGCCTCCTAGGGATGCCAGGAATGCCGCCCCAAGGACATAACCCGAGCTGATGAGGCCTCGGACACCATCGGGACCGTAGGCAGGTATCTCTTGTAGCTCTATATCGGGTTTGATGGCAACGGTTTCATGATGCTCCGAAGTGGAAAACCCCTCCGAAAGGACGTGTGGTTGAATGTCTTTCTTCATATCCGTCACCATGATCAATAGTGGGCGCGATCCCGATTGAATTCGATGTCAACCGAGTTATTTCTTGAATAGTGCCGAAGACAAACTGATGTCCGGCATCATTATATACACCGACATATCTATATGTCACATTGGACTTCCGAGTCGAAAGTTTACGGTTATTGAAAACACGGAAATGATTCTAATTTGTAGACGTCATTGAAACAGTATCGACGTCGAGAATTTCCGCTTTCAGTGTTGTCCGGCGAGGCAGCCTGACTTTTTGGATATTTTAACTCACGTTGCACCTGCCATGATTGGTCGGTCGGCTATTGTGAGTTGTAGCGTTGGTGATCGTTTTCTGGGGTAAATGCGGGGGAGTCGCGGAGTATTCAACGAGATTTCCGGGGGATGTGCACTTGTGGAGGAGACCCAAATGGCATTGAGTCCTTGATGAGCCAGCATATCATCGTAGTTATTGTATACCGCGATACCGAGTTATTTGTACTCTTCGTTGTTCTTTGCGCACACGACCTCTTCGGGCACAGTGTTGCATACAGCTACAACACGGGCACGAGGAACCCGGTAGATCAAGGCGTGAGCATGGCGTTTGCCCTGTGTGAATCTCTATTAGGGCCGATCCCAAGATAATATGGATAGCAGGCTTACCATCCGGCCAAGGCCAGCAACTGCAATCGAGAGTTCCATGCTGTACTTCGTTGTCTACATTGTCTGGCAGAAGATGATTGATTGTGTTCGGAGATCATCCATGACATTGTACCGTCTATATTTACCTTTGAAAGCACCATCCAGCTACGTGGACTGTGACGTCTTGATACTTTATTTCTGTTGTTCAATACACTATAATACTCGAAAGTGTCTCCTCGCGGCGACAATTTCCACATGTAGTAGAGTTGAGATGGAGCGTGAGTGGCGGCGGGCAAATCTTCCTAACATGGGACTGGGGAAATTCCCCGCATTTTGGGTGCAGGATGTCCCATTACGGAAGGTCTTGCCGCGGTTTGTGTCTTCAGCCAACTTGAACCTCACTCGATGACCATGAACTTTCTATTATCACATCAATATAACCCTTTTTAGATATCGTCGCCCACGGAGAGATAATGACCTTGCAGCGGAGTCGAGAAGTCCAAGAGCCATGCTGGAATTGCCGTGGTCAGTTTGTTGTAGTCCTTGCTATAGGCTGTGTCATACTAACTCATCCCACAGACAAACATCTGAAATGTAAGACTAAAGTACTGCTAGTGACGGTGGTACAGGACTAGCTGTCGGACACGCAATTAGAGAGAAAGACAATGTGGCTCGCATCTGGATGCTATTGGATGCTACACTCTTGCATGACTGCGTACATAGATTGGACGGGAAACCATGCTGATCATAGCTTGTTTAACTGCCAGGTGATAAACAAACACCGAAGTGTGGACGATGTGAAACGAAGAATCTAGACTGTTTTGTAGTGTCGAAAAGACAGATTTTCCGTCAAGGGTCCACTGCCCATTTTTCGGAAGACCAACATTGGGTGAACAGTAGGCCGAAGCGAGGTGAGAAACCTTCTGGAAGAATTTCAACAAGCTAGCGAGGCTCTTCGATGACTGATCAGATCTCGTAGCTCGGCTCCGTGTACATGATACAGGCGGATCTGTTGTCAGCAATGTCCAGTTTGACCCTTCCAATGGACACACTGACCACGGGCCCTCTAGCATCCCCCCCACGAGCCCAGCGGCGCAGCATTCTTCAGAGCCCTTCAATTGCTTTGATTGCACTGCTTCCGAAAACCAGCGTCTACATGCTCTGGCTATTACAGCATGCGAAGCCGATCAGTTAGCGCATAATGTTTCAAGTTTAACTGGACCCCTATTCAGAGAAGATGAGTCGCCGCAGGATTCAGTTACAAGTAAATTCAGCTCCCAGCTGTTGGATATATCCGATCCAAGATTTCCCGCCCACACTCTGTCTGTGTCCGGGAGCCCAGAGCAAATAGGTCACCTTGACAGTAGCGAGGGAACCAATTCTTTCAGTGGACCAGTTCAGTCTGGATACAGTCCTACTTCCACTTCCAGTGATGTAGCGCTCGAACCATTTGAGAGCGTACAAGAAGCTTGTCTACTGCGGTACTTTATCGAGGAACTTTCTCCGTGGGTATAGTATACGCAGCGTGCGATGTTAAACCAAAGCTAACAGCAGCATAGTTTGACGTCTGTGATGACAGGAGACATTTTCAAGTAGAGGTTCCGTATCGCGCCCGACATTGTCCCCCACTTCGGAATGCCATTTATGCCGTTGCATCGCGTCATCTCAGCCGTTTGCCGCAGTACAGGACATCCAAAGGACCGAAATATAAAGGGCAGGTTCTTCCCCATTTGTCGACGTCTACCGCGGTTGAGTATATGCTCAAATGCATACCCGCGCTCATAGACTTCCATAAGATCTGTGACCGAGAGTACCAAGAGAACATTATGGCAGCTGCCGTGATCTTGCGACAGTATGAAGAGATTGAAGAGGAGGAGGAGATTGATAGTAGCACTGGAGCTCGCGACCAGCAGCCTGTTAATTTCCTTGCCATTATACAGGCCATCATAGAAACCACTGCCTCCATACCAACACACCACAGCTTTGCCAATGCTGTATTCTGGATAGCCATTAGGCAGGAAATCTACTATGCATTGGCAATGCAGCGTTTCCCCCGGATAACCCCCGACCAAGATAAGCGCCAGGGTGCCTCTGCTGCTAATAAACTGATATTATTTGCTGGAGACGTAACGAGATGGTGGCTGGGGGACAGGTCACCACTAGACTGGGGTGAGCTCCAACAAGCTCTGCTGGAACGAGTACATGCAGCTGACCACCTTGAATGCAGCTGTGTTAAAGGAAGAATTGCACTCAATCACGAAGGAACTTATGCCCGAGTTCGTTCCAATCCTAGACAATAAGGCCGATAAGTCCAAGGGGGAGATATTTTCGACTGTCTGGTACTGCTCGAGTGCACAAGTATTTGGCGCTCAGCACTACGAGATTGCTCGGATGATCTTGATCGCGGAGAACCCTAATATTAGGTATGTCCGATACCTACCCACGTCTCTTTATCTGACTCTCGATTGTTGATCGACTGATACAGGAACGATCCGCATTGCCGCATTGCACATCGCAAGGTTGAAGCACAAGTCCGATCAATAGTACTCAACATTTGCGGAATTGGCCTTAGTCACCAGAACGTCTCACCCGCCCTAGTTAATGCAGTGATTAGCATCATACTTTACGGGGAGTATTTTACTGACCCCAGGGAACGAGAAGCACTGGAGGCCGTCATTGAGAAGACCAAGGCCATCCATGCTTGGCCTATGAGGAAGTTGCATCATGCGGTGAAGGCCAAATGGGAATTTATCGATAGCGAATACTACTGATGTAGTCGTCGAAATGAAACAGATCATTTGGAACATTGCGGACGTGCCCATGCGTAGTAGCCCGAAAACCACATGGAACATCGCATGAGCATGATGATGACACGAACGATGACAAAGGAAAGCCGACAAGTACCATGACCATGACCCAGATGGATAAGTGAAACCACAGCTGTGCGTAAAGATGGGCTCAGTGTTTGCCGCAAAGCTCCCCCAGTACACCAGGTTGCATGAGATATGACCAATCGACGTCATTCTGATCGGGCGAAACCTCATCAAACATTTGGCTTGCGCTGTGCAGAGACGGAAACATTGAATCTTCATTGGACATAATCGCGAATGGCCGGCCCATTCTGTCTAGTCCAGGGTTATCGTCAACCCACATTCTGGTTCCAGCAATGGGGCCACCGTTTGTGGTCTTAACAGAGTCCGTGCTACCGTTGCCCGCCAAATCTGGCTTTGATTGGGATGTTGAAGTTTGCAGGGCCACACGTTCGCGCAGCATTGTAACCAGCTGTGGAGGTTGCACATTCCTCCCAAGTTGGAGCTCGGCCTCCTCATGTGCGTTCCAGGCCTTTAGAAGCATGCGACCGAAGGCAACATGCATAGGGCTTCTCAGCTTGCGAATGAGACCCCGGTCGTTGTAGTTGACGCATATAGCTTTCCATGCACGTTCGCACAGCTCGCCCGTGGTGCGCTGGCGCAGCTCACCTACGAGGAAGACATATCCTGGCAGGGGGACTAGTAACTGAGTGTACCAGAGAAAGTTGCGTAGACTGGGGGCCGTGTGGATAATATTATCATACTCAAGCATTTCGATAGCAGTCATGAAGAGGGCGTCGCGCTCCCGGTTCTCAGAGTTGTGGCGGACACACCCCGAGACATAAAGCCAACAATTCGAAGTCTACAAAGCGATACACGCGCCATCATCAGAGCAAAGAACTGACAGGAATCCCATGATCACAGTGTGCGAGATACGTGGACTCCATGTGTGCACAGTAGCGATCGAGACCGTTTGTCGGGGGCTGACTGCTAGTTTCTTGAGTAGTGGCATCGGCTGGCGAGGGTGTTGGCTTGTGTTGCGCGAACGGATTGTTCAAATCTACAGGGTTGGGTCGCATGCCATTAGGGACAGCTGCGATAGTGAGTTCAATGCGCGTGAGGCAGAAAAGCATCTCAGTTGCACCAGTGCTGGGGGTTGGGGGTTCCTTAGCGTGTATGTGTAGGTCTGCATCGTTCACATTGAGAGGAAGCCTGCAGTCAGTTGGAGAGGAGGAGAGCGCGGTAATAGCCGATCCAGTCACCTCTGCAATTCGTTTGTCAAAAGCGACAATCTGCCACCATAATCGTTTCCGTTGCTCTGTTTCAAATGGCGACAAGCCGAACCGAATGCCATCACGATGTAAGCCGAGACGTGTGGCTATACGTACTGCGATGCCGATCAGGCAGAAAAGAGACCGAGGATCGATGTATTGTACTATACAGAACTATAGCCGGAATTAGTCGATGCGTTGCCACATGCTGGAGTATAAGGTGCATCCAAGGCTGTAGGAAAAGCGTAAGGGTCGACATACCAGGTACAGAAAGTAAGCTTGCAACACCATGAGCTCATTTGATCTCATGAAACCAGCATTTATCAAAGCTTGCTGCGTGCCCTGGTGATATCTGGATAGGAGCACTGCTTTCCCTTCATTAAAGGTGGCCTCCACCTCCTCATCTGTCAAAGAAAGCACAGCGACGAGATATATGCCAAACATCAAAGCTTCTAGCGGTTTGAAAATTTTAGCAGGATCGGCCGCTGCCTCGACAACTTGTGCCTGGAGTGTTGGAACGTGGCTGATCTTCAAGAGAGGGTTCACATTGTTAATATAAACCTGCCATAGTTGAAACATCTTGATAGCAGGTGGGTGTAAATCGGTTATCTGGGCCGGCGAGCCACAGACATTGAATGGGAAGCCATCGGTATCACCAAACATGGTATCGAATGAATGATGGATTGTGAGCCGCTCGTTCTCATCGTCGGACGTATCGCGCAGCATATCATCGGTTGTGCAGTACTGGATGGGTTATTTTTCTGTACCTTCAACGAGACACCAATATGGCGACGTAGAATATCAAGATGAGAAAACCATTCCATGGACGAACCTCTTGATAATATGGAAACCATTTCGAGTGCCTGGGAAATGTCAGAGTGGTACAAGATATATATATCAGAAAAGAACGATAACAGCTAGATAAAACTTACTTGCCCTGCGCCTGTGGATTACTATTCTGTGCACTACCTTCTGCAGCAGTCCCCGCGCCATTGGTGTCATGCTCAAGGTTCGCGACATCGTATTCACCTTCTAGGACCGAGTCAAAGCTGATGCCATGCTGAGACATAAGTGCCTCATACTTTCTAAGCCGGTCAATCAAGTCTCGTTCGTGTAATTTCTTCTTTCTCCTCTTAGGGGGCTGTGGGGGCAAAACCCGACACTCAACTTCGTAGCTGGTCTATATAGCGTGGACAGGTCTTGCCCGGGAATAACATCTTCGATCTCTTTATAATAAAATAATATATCATGAGACTGCCCATTGCAAGTGTGGCAAGCTTGACTCAACCGGAGTAAGCTGACTCTTGACGTTGAGTACCTTACTTTGCACATACCTAACATCGAAAACCGGAAGACGACATCTAAAGTATACCAGGCCAAAGGCATAATCGGGAGCAACGAACAACCAATAATATCATCAGCCCGCGATAACGAAGCTGAGGTTGACAAGGGCAAGGAAATGGGATCAGACAAAGTTTCAGATGTTGAGAAGCAGAGCATAGTGCCGAGTCAAGCAGTGCAAAAGCGAGGAGAAGAATCTGAGAGTCGTTACCAGCCCAGGACTCTCAAATTCTGGCTAATCATATCATGCAACCTTCTGTCCCTCTTTGTCGTCACGCTGGATCGGACAATTGTCAGTACTGCTATTCCTCGTATCACGGATGAGTTCGATAGTTTGGGCGACATTGGCTGGTACGGTTCGGCATTCTTGCTCACGGGAGCAACTTCTCAGCTTCTCTATGGCCGAATATACAGAGCTTACGAAATGAAGCGTGTATTTTTACTTTCCATTGTGATTTTCGAAATCGGCTCTGCCATCTGTGGTGCGGCCCCCAACTCAGGCGCCTCATAGCTGGACGTGCTATCGCCGGGTTCGCATCCGCCGGGGTCTTCTCCGGGTGCATGCTTATTATAATACCCATGATACCACTGCACAAGAGACCTATGTTTCAAGGGATGTTTGGAGGGGTCTTTGGAGCCTCCAGCGTTATGGGACCATTGGTCGGGGGAGCCTTCACCAGCTCGGTCACCTGGAGGTGTGTTATTTAGGCTTGATCCATTAACTTGGAGAATTATCTTTGACTAACCTGAGTGATTAGATGGTGCTTCTATATCAATCTTCCTATCGGAGCAGTAACAATCATACTCTTGTTCTTGATATGGGATCCACCGAAGTCGAATTACGAACCTGCATCCATTGGAACCCATCTAAAACGGGTCGATCCCCTGGGCATGTTTTTCTTCGTGCCAGCAATTGTCTCTCTGCTGCTAGCTTTACAATGGGGCGGCTCGACCTACTCGTGGAGTAATAGTCGGGTCATTGCGCTCTTCGTTCTGTTCGGTGTCTTGATCTTACTGTTTGCCGCCGTCCAGATCCTCAGACCAGAGACAGCTACGATACCAGCCAGGGTGATCACTCAAAGAAGCATGTTTTGCGCAGCGCTTTACACCCTCTTTATATCGAGCTCAATGATACTGATGGTCTACTTTCTTCCGATCTGGTGTAAGCGCAACTACCTATCCCACACGGATAGAAATTCCAGCTGACGGCAATATTAGTCCAAACCGTCAAACTCGTCAGCCCCATCCAGTCGGGCATCTACACGTTACCGCTCATGCTCAGTATGGTTCCCGCGACATTCATCGCAGGGTTCATGACACAAAAGACCGGATACTATGTCCCAGCCATGTACATATGCCCATGTGTTTTGTCAGTTGGATTAGGTTTGATGTCAACTTTCAACCTCGATACCGACTTATCCCATTGGATCGGCTATCAGTTCCTGTCTGGATTTGGCCTGGGATTCGGAATGCAAGTCTCGGGTCTCGTCGTACAGAGAGTCCTCCCGTTCGCTGATGTACCGATCGGAATCGCACTCGTGTTCTTCCTCCAGCAGCTCGGGGGCAGTGTCTTTGCCACGATTGGTCAATCCATTCTTACCAACTACCTTATGCCTCAGCTCTCCGACATTCCAGGTCTAGATGCAAGAGAGATTCTCAATAACGGTGCTACGAACCTGGCTTCTGTGGTTCCATCGGAATATATGGTTCAGGTGCAGCAGGCGTACAACGGAGCTTGCACGAAAAGCTTCCTCGCTGCAATGGGGCTCTCACTTGCTGGACTGCTTGCGTCTCTTGGTATGGAATGGAAGAGTATTAAGAAGGGGAAGAAACCGGAGGTTGCTGTAAAGGATATGGTGCAGCGTAAGCATCAAGAATTGGATGGGAATGCGTAACCGTGGAGATGTACTATAGTAAGTCAGGATTTTATCCTGGTTCCATATTCATTGGATGGTGATTTGCCTGTAGAGACGCCTCAACCCCACCGTCTCGGTTGGACAACAAAGAAGAATCCCTGACAGTAAACCTAATCTTCCCTCTCTCGGTGTTTATTCACGTGCTGCTGCCTAGTCCTAAGGCTACTGTTCACTCATTCATATTGTTTTTATATAAATCTATTTTCGACATCTCACTCACTTCAACATATTCCTTCTAGACTACAACCACACCCTCCTCCATCCCTCTCTCCTTCAACACAATCCCCAGTCCATCATAATCAAACCAACTCCAAAATGGTCACACCCCAGCAATACCCCTGGAAACCCACCACCCCCGAAGGCGAAATCTGGCAATCTCTCCCCCCAGCCATCAGCAGCAGTGCAGCCGCCAACCTCACCCCCGAAGAAATCACCAGTCTAAACCTCGACCCGAGCTCCCCAAACGCAACCAAACTTGTCCTCCTCGAACAAGCCCTTACCAAAAAGCTGCAGTGCCTCGAAAACGCTGCAAAACCCACTCCTCTCTATGAGAAAGACCACCCCACCTGGCAGAGCTTGAAATCCGCTCTCTTCCACATCAATCGCAGTACCGGCGACCTCGAGAAACAAGAAAGTCTTTTACTTGAGCAAGTCAATCATCCCGGACCGAAGGGAAAGGATCTAGCTGCTTTGCAGAATCTGGCTGGACTTTATGAGGAGAAAGGAGAGTACAAGAAAGCGGAGAAACTTGCCCGTGAGACGATTCCGGCGCTCCGGGAACATCCTATCTTGGGGAGTAATAGTCCGCAGGTTCTTGGGTCTTTGAGGATCTTGATTAAGGATTTGGCGGGGCAGGGGAAGATTGGTGAGGCGGAGGAGGTTATCAGGGAGGCGGAGGAGAGTATTGAGAACTTGGCGGAGGGTCAGTTTGCGGAACATCAGCAGGAGGAGAGGGATGCGCTCGAGAAAGTTGTTGCTGGGTTGAAGAAGTGAGGGATTTGTGGTATTGATTCAGGTCATTGGCAAGGATTACTTTGCTGTAGAGGGAAGAGATCGTGAATATGGGTTTGTTTTTCTGTTCCCAGCGAAACATACTTAAAGCAGGGCTCTATTCGACTTTTACTTTGGCTTTTGTTTCTATCGTGATCTATCGCCTGTCGCAGTACAAACTAGAACGACTACTATGAAATATAAGTTATGGCTAAAAGCCTTTCTCTAGATGGCAACTGAATGCTTGCCCTAGTATCTATGTACGAAACCAGTTCTTGCATGGATTTCCGATGAGGTAGTGGGTATGATATACAGTGCAGTGTTCCCATCAGGCATATCAACACACTACTACACGATAAACAAGAACACAAGCACACCCCCGCATAACAAACAGAAAAACATTCACCCAAGTAAGAACATGAGCAGACAAGCCACAGAGTATCGAGAAATAAAGCCACCAAAGCTGAAACAGCTAAACACCACCCGAATAAGGATAACGGCCACCGACTCCACCGGTTGGGTATCGCTGTGGAGCAAGGGAGCTCCGAACCAGGGGACGAGCCCCAAAAGGTGGACACAAAGTTGACCTTCGAGAAGAAAGCTAAACGACTTGACACGAGCTTTGGGTTACATTGCAAGAAAGTTAATTTGGGTTGGGCAGTTGGAGGTTCCTGAAATAGCTTTGATACTGCACTTTACCTACCTTCACGACGTCTGGGATGGACAGGGAGCTATGCATGGCTGCGCTGTGGAAAGAGATGTGTATCTTGTTTTTCTTATCTGGGGTCTTTTGGTATCGTTTGTTTATCTTTTAGCTTTTTTTTTTCTACAATAGAAAAACAAAGAGAAGTCGTAAAGAGGTAGTGTCTAACAAATGGAAATACACTGACGCTGGAGACGCAGATAATTTATGAAATGCTTGAATAGAGACGTGCTTAATAATGCATTCATAATACGATCGTACTCTAAAAGCTATCTCAGCAGAAGAATTACGTAGAGTTCTTGAAAGAAAACAATCTGTTGTCGCCTGGTGGGCATCATGGTGGATAAGAAAAAAATCGATAGTCCATCTGAAGTTTCCAATTTTGAGCACTTTTACAAGCTATATCACCACAAAAGGATAGCGACCACCAAAGAAACCCGACAAATCGAAACTGTACGCCATAGAAAAAAATGACAGGATTTGGGACTCGGCGTTGTGGGCCAACACATGGGCTATAACGTTTGCTCTTCGGGTCCCACTGTGTCTCGGGAGCCCCTTTTTCTCGACTTGATGATATCTCCATTGGCCGGCCATCCACCACATATTACGCCAGAATAACCCTATTCTACGGAACAAAAGCTATAGAGCCAGGCACTAAGTCGTTGGTGCCTTCTCGGTGGAGCCAGTTAGGCTTCTGGAAATCACTTGCAGGGAGCTTTTCAATGTTGCTTGCTCTCCCCAACATTGTCCGGTGGATGCCCTAGCTCCACCGAACCAGGAATTCCCGGCACCTTCTGTCAATAAAATGATCAGCGTTATTTTTCTTGCCGGTGATTGATTGCTTGGGCTGAGCGATGGTGGAGTGTGTACGGGACTCGTAAGTCAATTGGGCATCAGTATGGCCAGGTACGGGTTTTCAGCTTCTGCCAGACAAGGCGGCTGGGTCGCGCAATATCATGGCTATATTTCCCCGTTCTAGCCGCTATCTGTAGCTTTTTCAGTCTTTCAACGAAAGACGGCCCTTTCAAGCAACGGACACAGTACCCCGGTAGACGAGAGCGGACTGGCACGGAGTCTGACAATGGTACCAGGCTCGTCTTCGGCACTGAAAGCCTCGCGAGGCGTTACTTCGAAAGTTCTGTCATCGACAACTCAGGGAGCCTTGTCAGGTGAGACACTTTCGAAGTCGGGCGCTCATCACCCCGTACGAGATCCGCGTCCTTCAGTGCCACCCAGAGGGAGTGAAAAAGATGGTAAAGTCGCTAGGGCTAAGGAGACGTCGCCGAAGCAGCCAGAGGCTCCGATCAAGCCACAGCCCAACCAAACAGTCTCTACCACGCAGACTTGCATGGAAAGCAAACTCAACACGGCTCCTAAGCTTGCTTCGCAAGGCATTTCCTCGGACTCCCTGACGGGCCATTCACAGCCCCAACAACCAGCGCAAGCCGATGCCGATAGCCTGACCACATTCCCTCCATTTGCCGTTGGCGCAAAAGACAAAGTCAAAAGATTTCTCGAGTCGCAAGGCCTGGGTGAGCCAGGTGATACGCCTCACCAAAGCCCTATCGATCACCTCAAGTCACGCCCTCCGACTCCATGGCCGGGCGCTGGGGCAGATCCGGAGGCTCTGCAATCAGTTGATGACGCCCGACCACCAGTCCCATCTCACCGATTGCCTCGTGTGCCAACGGCAGAAGACAAGCCTCAAAATGGCCCATTACTTGAATCATCCGTGAGCAAAAAGCCTGAGGAACTTGGTTTGAAAAACCTCAGGATTTCCCAACCCGATATACCCTCCCATCCGTTACCGCCCATACCTACTTCCCGATTCAACTTCCTACCCAGCGAGGACGACTTTTCGGTCATTGATGATCCGGGTCTATTGACCCCAATCACTGAGGTACCAAGTGAGCTTTCCCGGGCAAACTCACCAGTCGACCCGTTGATGGCCGGTTGCAAGCCTCGCCCAATTATCAAACAACCTAATCCCCCTGTCAAGAAACCTCCGGTCCAGAAGCCGATTGAGATGCCAACGCCCCATCATGCTACGCCAGCAGCCCGTGAGGTTCCCAAGTCGCAGCTACCACCATCATCCACTGTGTTGTCTTCCACCCCAGACAGACCAGAAACCCCACAAGTGACGGTCGGCTTGCCGAAACCGAAGCAGAAAACGCCCCTGAGCTCAGCAAGCCCTCAAGCCAGACCAGACCTCGTCACTGCCAAAAAGCTCGAACGGAAGCCAAGCAAACTCAACATCACTACCACGAGCAGCACAATTGAGAATAACAGTCGACGACAATCCGAGACAATATCAGAAAAGCAAATCGACGAACCGAGCGTTGACCCACCGCAACAGCGTCTTTCATCCCCCTTTAACCCATCCAAGATCAAACAACAGGCATGGGACTTGGAGACCATTGCGAGCGAGGACAGTTGGTTCCAAGAGAACGAGGATAACGATAGCGATGGAAGCGCTTCAGGTGAAAGTGGTCCTCGACGTACTCCTCCGGGCCAGGTGCGAGCCAGGTTAACGGTCGAGACGGTGGAATGCACATTTCAGCCGCCAGCTCAGACCCCGGATCTGGACCAGGCGCAGTATGATACTACGGGCCAGGCGAGGAATGAATTCTTTCCACCTTGGGCGGTAGGGAGTCAGGCATTATCGGAGGGAGCGAGGGATTTGAGGACATGAGTTTCTGGGTATGCGAGAAAAGTTTTGTGGTCTTCTTGGTTTCCTGGGGTGTACATAACGATTTTCATTTGTATAGACGGATTTCCTTTGTATGAAATACGAATCTACCTTTATTATATTTTATTTTATTTTATTCTAATTTAAACGAACCAATCATGCTTTCATGGGCTTGCGAGCTTGGTATCGCATTGACCACGGCACTAAGTTCCGTACAGATAGAATACCTCGCATCGTACGCATGCCATCGGCTATAGAGAAGATCTAGGTACATTCCGAATTTCCTAGGATAATTTAAATTGTCTATATTAGAGGCTCGAGCCCATTCCAACTATGTCAATGCATCTCTGCATAAATTAGCCGGAATACATTGTTGTACTAGGGTACCATTAACTTCAATGATTCAATCAAACTCAAAGAATAGTCCTCCAATGCAAAGAAATACCATTGAGACATCGCTAAACAAGGCACTACACAAATCAGCAAGTCTATGATTCATTAAACAAACCTACCCGAGCAAAAGCCAAAATACAATACCCAAATCCAGTGAATCTCCAACGCCACCCAGCGGGGACCAACCAACTTACCCCTGAAAGAACCAGAGAGCACTGCAAACGGCGTGCGGGCCTAGAACTTCACACCTTTCCAATCCGGCATCCTGAACGAGCGAAGATGCCTCCAAGCAAGACGCTGGGCAGCAGAAATGTATGCCTGACGCTACCGGGTCACAAAGGATCAGCGCCAGTCGAAATTGCAAGGAAGCTTCCAGACCCGCTTGCCAATGGAGCTCCATGTCCGAAACAGGGAGACCCACACAGATACTAGTCGAGAGGTACCAGAGTGCGATGGGCCTATCATATTGGCTGGTGGATTTGATCGGATTTAACTTCCGATCAGGTTTCTGGGTGCAGAGGACTTTTGAGTCTTGGACTGAGGGTTGGTGATGGTTGTTCCATCTTGAAGTCGGTTGGTGTGGTGGCACATGATGTTTGATACCCTATTATCCGGTTGGTGATCGATGGTTGGAATCATTTTAGTATTGGGTAGCATTGTCCAAGATTATTTCTGTTGTTTGAGAAGCTGACCCCATGTCTCATCTCTGTACGTTATTTGAAGGCTTTTGGCATCGGGGATATACAAGTGGGGTCTACTGCTATAACGCTCGCGCCGATCAGCTCCCTCAGTGTACTCTTTTCTGAGTCTAAAGGATTTCGAAAGAGGAAATTTGGAGTAGGATTATACCGAAGTTTTGAGCCCAATATATAGAGTATGCTCAAGAACATAATGCATTAGTAGAAAGATGTTTTATGCGCACTGGATCAGCGAAATGGACGTGGGGCGATCATTGCCAAAGTAAGGAAGAGAAAGCACGGTGTCGAGAATTCTGCATTCTCTTCACCTTGTTTTCTCTTTCCTCTTTCATTGCAATGGTAAGAAAAACTACCTCCAACCACCCCGACTAATTAAAGCCCAAATCCCGACATGGTGGATGCTGATCCATGCAGTAATAAGAACGGGGCGATCCGTGGTAGTGAACGTGGCGAGATGATAGACGTAATTTCTGGTAGCGAGAAGACCTTGACCACTAATCAACGCTGACTTCGGAGTAACATTCTTGAGATTCGGCTAAGGCCACTATCTCTAAGCGTCCTTCCTCAGCTTGGTGGATCGACAATGATGTCAGGGCAGGTAAAGAAAGCCACGCGGTGCTTGTTGACGGGCCATCCTCCTCGCTAATTGTTTTAAGACTCTCTATTATAGGCGGGTCTTTCTTCCTGAAGTTTCTAGTAAGGATGAATTGGGTCACCTGCGCATCTTTATGCATCTCTAGTGCCGTAATATTCACTATGGCCTAGGACGCCTTTCCGGGGCGAGGCGCAAATCAAATGGAAGCTAAGGAATTCTACTTCCTCGAACCCCGAGAAAAGGGCCTAGAAGTCTGTTGTGATGTCATGGCGCACAGGCTGTACTATTTTAGTATTCTGTTTAGAGTTGCATCCGGCACTGGAAATCTTTGGCACCTCTAGAAGGGAGCCTTTTGGGTTTCCCTGTTTTTCCCCTCCCTCCCCCCAATTTCTTTACCTGAATTGATGTCTGACAGAGTAACATACCTATCACTTCAATTTTCTCATTGAGATTCAACTTCGAAATCTCACGGGGTTAATTGGTGAAGAGGCTTTTGATGCTCTGCATTGTTTCAAGAGCCAGAATGTCCCGCACAAACTAGCAGACTTCACCCCAAGACCGGGTTTTTTAAGGATCAATAAAACAGTTCGGTTTATAGCCAGGGGTGAGTTGTCTAGATAGCATCTATCACACCAGTTTAGCTCAAGATTATTGGCTGACTCTTCCAGCGTTACAAAACTAGCGAGCGCTGGAACAAAGGTCTCCACTGTGCCAGGTGCGGCACACCGGACACTGCCCTTTGATAATACATTTCCGGCAGAGACAGCGACGCATCAGATAGAAGAGTGGATGCTGCATTTAATATGTCCAGAAAAGTCTCTCTCGATGCGGTTGTGTCGTATATTCATGACGCGCTAAGTCAAGAGGGGGATAGTATTCTAATCCCGCGAGACGTTCTTTCCACAATCCTTGATGCAGTGACTCAATCTGTAAATACAGAGAAAGCTCTAGCATGGGTGGAAGCAGACTGTTTGTCTGTAAGAAGTAGGTTGGAGGCTTATAAGAGGGCTGACGACCTTGTCGTTGAGGAGCTGTGTCAAGCGAGGGAAAAAATAACAGCGTTCGCTAGGAACAAGTTCTCAGATGTGAGTATCTCGGCTCCAGTTTGCTTGCTTATAGAGATAAGGTATCCATAGAGCAGTATGCCTTGGGAAGGGTAAAGGGACTAAGTAAATGGACTAACAGACAGACTCAGCCCCTGGTGCAAAGTAGGAAGGTTTCAGCTGATACTCCGAATGGCATCCAGATAGCCATATGTGACGTCCCGAATGGATATGTCCAGGAAGTTCCACCGAAAGAATACCCAGTGACGGAATGGAGGGACGATACAGCCAACACCTCATGCAAGTTCGATAAGGACTTGGCGGAGCTACCTAGGAGTTTAGATCTATACGAACCATTCCGCAGCGGGACGGAGGTCGAACAAATACCCGGACGGCAGATAGACGCAGAAGCTATCGATGCATCCAAAGGAGACCCTATAACCGAGGCTCATTACTTTCCGAAGCCACCAAATGTTGCGTCGTCGCATGGGTTCGAAAAACATATCAGCGTCCGCACGTTCGACGAGATAATCAAGCTCAAAAACAGCATTCGCCACATGACTTCGATCGTGGAGAAACGATTGGAACATTGTATATCTGCCAGGGAAACTGTCGAGGAAGCATACCATAGCAAGTCGGAACTTCTCGCTACCATGAGCCACGAGATCCGCACCCCGATTCATGGTATCATCGGTATGGCTCAGCTAGGACTTGAGGCGGGTTGTCTTCCAGCAGTCGCCCACGACGCTTTTAACCTAGTTCATAGCTTGGGTAAAAGTCTTTTGGCAAATATTAACAATGTTCTTGACTTATCACGCATAGAAGCCAGTCGTATGGTGATCGAGAGTATTCCATTCAATCTTGGCTCAACAGTGCTGAGCACACTAAAGCCGCTTGCAGTTGAGGCGAGCAAGAAGATGACTGACCTTACCTATGAAGTGGGCAGTCATGTGCCCCAACACGCTATTGGAGACCCAAACCGCCTTTGCCAGATTCTCTTCAACCTGGTCGGAAACGCAGTCAAATTCACCAACAATGGGAGAATTGAACTTTCCGTAAAGACTGCCCAGCAGCAGGCGTGTGCCAAAAACCAATGCGTCCTTGAGTTCTCTGTTGCGGATACCGGGGTCGGGATTCCACCAAATAAGCTGGAGCTCATTTTCGACAGATTTCAACAGGCAGATGATTCTGTAATGAAACAATTTGGTGGCACAGGGCTTGGTCTGGCTATATCCAGAAAGCTCGTCAGTCTGATGGGTGGTGACATCTGGGTTCGGTCTACTGTAGGCAAAGGCAGCATTTTTTCATTTACCTGCCCGTTGAAGCTTGAAAGCCCGTGTGCTACCACCACTGAACAGAAGAAATCTCACAGAGATCTTGTTATCTTCTACATCACAGCCAATGGTCAGAAGAGCGACCCGATATGCAAAATCATAACCGGGTTGGGGATCCAAGTGCGTGTATTCAACCAGCATGATATCCAAATCCAGGAGCTACGGGACCAAAATCATCTTCCGGATGCCCTTATAGTGGAGTCTCTTGAAATGGCCTGCGCTCTACGGGCTCATGGACACTTCGGCTCGACACCCCTTGTATTGTTCGATCCCACACCATCCGATTCCTTGAAGATCTCCATAAGGTCAGCCTTTGACCTGGGTATCGTATCATACATCACCTCCCCTTGTTCTTCCGAAAGTGTTCTGAGCTCCCTACTTAGCGCTCTGCAGGATCGTCCTAGACATCTTGAACCTAGCCAAATTATGCCTTTGTCCGTCCTCATAGCAGAAGACAACGATATCTGCCGACTAGTGGCAGCGAAAGCACTTGAGAAGTGCACCAATGATATCACAGTTGTTACAAACGGTCTTCAAGCGCTCCAAGCATACCAAAACCGACAGTTCGACGTGATCATAATGGATATTCAAATGCCGGTAATGGACGGGCTCGAAGCAGTTTCTGAGATCCGCAATTATGAGAGAACCCACAATACCAAGCGCGCCTCAATAATCGCGATCACAGCTGATACCATAGATGATGATCGTCCCGGAGCAGAACTGGACGAGTATGTATCGAAACCGCTGAACCCAAACCAGCTACGGGATGTGGTCTTGACGTGCCACTCGGAAGGAGCCAAGTCGCCAACTATCGGTGACAACATGGACAGAGGCTCCGCATGTGAAATCTCGAGATAAGGCTACATGTCTTAGGAAGGCAAATAATTGATCGCCCCGCAAGCATCCCTTACAGCTAACCATCAGGTGCCTTGCCGATCACTCATGGTTAGTGGGATAACACTGGGTCCTATCGGGAATCCTTCTTTTTAGATTCCATAGCGCTACCATCCCGTGCTTGATAAATCCAGGGCTGAGTTTACTGATGTCCTATGACGCGCATTCTGAACGTGGGATAGAATTCCTGGCTCTCGGTTGTATATTCCGGGCATTTTAGGTTTTTGCGATGTACATGTATAGGTACAAGCCCCTGAGAGCATAGTTTTCAGCTCATCTCACATATGTAGATGATATCTCTTTATGGTAATTTTCAATGAGACTTGTCTTATAGAACGAGCTCAGCCCCACTAGTCCAGAGAACCCCAAGCGATATGCATGCGAGTGGATATATTGTTATTATCGGTCAGATTCAACGTCCGAGAAGAGATGGAGGGGCATTTGGCATATGCAGTAAGCAAACAGTATCCAGACTCCGTTGAATGATTATGATATTGGCCAAGTCCTTGGTCTAGAGCGTGTTTCTTTCAGCCCATATAAATGAGAATAATTAGATTAATACCGAACTTGTTGCTCTCTGTAACTTTACAAACGTAGTAACATCTAACACACAAACAATCTATGTCTTTCAAATTATCAAGCCTTCGCCGTAGTGGTGCGCGCCGTAGGGCCCTGAATATCAATGGATAATCTTGGCATCCAGAATGTAACGTTAGAGTGCGATGAGAACGCTTCCGTACCCAAACTCAGAACTCCCAGATAGTCAGTGTTGGATAACTTGACACCTTTGTCGAGGGTATACAGGTCAGTGATGAGAGGGAGAATATCACCGTCGAACTTCTCCGTCGTATTTGCTGCGTACCACGTCAGGACCTCCTGTTTAAGATCGTTCTGACCAGTATAAAGTTGGCTGGATAAAATGTCAGTATAAGTTGAGGTGTCCAGTAATGGGATAGCAGTCACTCACAATGTCGTGCCATTTAGGTCTTTAGTTTTTACAATCCCATCTTCATACCCAAATGGTTTGGCCTCACCATAACCCGCAAACCAGATCATCATTTCGTACTTCGCCAGGGAAACGTTCTTCGCGGTCTTGATGTCGTCGTCAAAGAACATATCAAGAGCGACGTTGGTATTGACGTCCTTGAGCTCTGCGTCATCCGTTTTGTTCACAGTTTTGTTGCCTATTCCATATGTCCAATGCATGTCGAGGTTCAGATGGTGGATGTCCGCAAGTGAAGCAGGAAGAATATTGTCGACCTGGACGTTAGGGAATGCATGCACTGTCTGGTCCTTGGTTTCCTGATCGAATTTCCATGTCACAGAAAACTCTGGTGCTGTTGACATAGTCGCGTAGGAGCCATTGGCAATGGTGGTGATCTTGATCAGACATCCATGATTAGTATGACAATGCTCAGGGTCACTGAAGTATCGGAGTAGAAGTACTTACGTTCATACATAATCCTCCTTCTGTTTTGTCTGTCACGCCCCACTGGTTGGGGTTCACTATGCCCCCAAGTCAACATATGCCCGATATACTGCCGGCAGCCCTCGAACTTACATGTGTAAAGTTGACCCTCTGACTTCGGTGAAATGGGATTAAACAAATCACAGTATCGTGTGTTGGTAACACCATTGCGAGAGATACTTCCATCATTACCAATTTCACTGGTGAATAGAGGTCGCTGTCCTGTTGCTTGACGGTGGGCGTCAATGCCCAGAAGAGTTCCAATAGAGCCCGCAATTGGGAGGGCCAGCAGGCCAGCATTGACGAGCAACGGAAGAGCCATGTTGCCTTGATTTGATTCAAAATTTTTACGAAAGAATCTCCGGGGCGTTACTTGAGACTTTTACATTTTGTTGTTGGTTCGGGTCGTAGTGATCCGGATCTGAGCTAGGGCTATTCTTAGGGAAGGGAGCCAAGATGCAACCTTATTCAAGCTCAGCTAAGCCCTTCTTTCTGATATCAGATACCCTGAGTGGGCTGAACTAACGAAAAGACTTCAATAGTTTTGAGGCCCTCCCGTCGATAAAAGTAGTTGATCATCCTGGGTTGCTAAGTTTGATTTTCCGAGATCTTATAGTTTGCCCTCATGCAGGGGACGTATCGATCGCAAACCCTAATCAGGTATACACGATATGATGCCGCACATCTACCTCGACCCTTGGAAGGCACGGGTGTGACGGTTCCTTGCAGCATTGAGTCAATACATCATATTGATGAACATGTATCATGCAAGTTTAGGTTTCTCTATCGCCATTGACTTACCGATAATGTAGGTATTTGCCTAAGCGACCTTTGCGGCACATAAATATTGTTCGGCTATTAGGAAGCCATGCACGATGTATAAAATTCTCTGGCAACCTGCTTGCAACGGTCCTGACCTTGAGAGCATAGCCTAATCGATTATACTTTCCCAGTGAAGGCTATAACTGAAGGCCAATCTCAAGATGGTTGACCAGCACGAGGGTCAGCAAGATCAAGAGAAAATAGCTGCCTTGAACATCTATGAAACAGAACACAACACCAACAGCTTCGAATGCCAGGAAGAATATGCCAAAGGCATGATACCAATCCGCCCAAAGCATCTGTCTTTCGAGAGTTCTGATACTGCAAAAGACTCTTCACCATCCTTGGTAACTATTGTCTTCCAATCCTTTCATGGGTGATCATGCTAGATCTAACGGACTGTACTTGGCCAATGTCTAGTGTAAAGAAGCCCAAGTTGACGAGAGCCCTTCTAGTCCCACTGGCTCTTCGAACATAGCTGTTCTTCATAATCGAGATGATGTCGATATCTCGACCGGGTGGAGGCGATGGGTCTTCACCCTCGCTCCGCTCTTTACCATCATCAACACGGCCGTGTACTTCTTTTATCTTGGTCTGCGTATCTACTGTATCGTTATGGCACAAAGGTCGGTTGACATCTACTATGGCGGAGCCTGGATCTTTGTTGCCGTTGAGATGGCCGTGGCTATACCCTCTATGATCCATAACCTTTGGACCGTGATGGCATGGAAGAAAAGAAGCAGACCTAAGCTTAGGTTGACTGGAGATAAAGTCCCCACTGTGGATGTCTTCGTCACCTGTTGCGGAGAAGACGATGTTGTTATTCTTGATACCGTCCGTGGTGCGTGTGATCAAGACTATCCACAGGATAAATTCAGGGTTATCGTGCTGGACGACGCGAAATCTGCAAGCCTGGCAGCTGCTGTGAAGGAGCTTGCTACAATGTATCCCAACATCTTCTACATGGCACGAGAAAAGATTCCTGGCAAGCCACACCACTTCAAGGCCGGCAACCTCAACTATGGCCTCGAGCAAGTGCAATATCTGCCTGGAGGAGCAAATGAGTTGATGGCCGCGCTAGACGCTGATATGGTTAGTAACCTCAATGATCTTGCTTGGCCTTTAACTCCTGACCAACTGACATCACTCAGATCCCTGAGCGAGAATGGTTGCGTGCTGTCCTTCCCCATCTTCTTGTGGATGCCAAGGTAGCCCTCGCGTGTCCTCCTCAGCTCTTCTACAACACACCGGCCTCCGATCCCCTCGGGCAGAGTCTGGACTTCTTTGTACACATCATTGAGCCGATTAAAGATGCCCTTGGTGTGGCCTGGTGTACCGGATCCGGCTATATCGTTCGCCGGGAAGCTCTTGCAGATATCGGAAACTTCCCTCTGGGGACCCTCACTGAAGATGTCGCAACGTCAACTCTTATGCTCGGCAAAGGCTGGAAAACAGTATACATCCACGAACCGCTTCAGTTTGGGTCAGTACCCGAAGACTACGGTGGACATCTCAAGCAACGTACCCGATGGGCAATTGGGACCGTGGACACAGCTGCCAAGCTGAACTTCTGCCTCTGGGGTAAGAATATCCAGCATCTGACCTTCGCTCAACGCTTCTCCGGATTCATCTACGCAATCCTCAACTTGTTTACTCTCCTTCTCACTGCGTCTCTCTTTACCATTCCCATTATCCTTTTATGGGGTAAACCCCTCGTCGCGTACGCAAATGATGACCAACTCCACTGGCTCATCTGGGCCTGTTTCGCCTCAACCATCATCAACCGACTCTGCGAAGCCACACTGTTCTCACCAGCAGGCTACCACACAGGCCAAAGAAACTCCCGATTCCAGCTCTGGATGGCCCCCTACATCGCCGTCTGCATGGTCCGCTCATTCATCCTCCCCAAATGGCTCGGAGGTCAAACCCAAGCCTTCAAACCAACCGGATCCCTCGCCTCAGCACTCAACGAGCGCGACCCCAAACTCACGAAGAACATGTTCGTGCGCCTGCGCGTTATGTTGCTGAACTACATGGTGTTCTTCCATCTCGCCTTCGTTTATGTCACTTTGATCGCAGTTATCGTCTCCTCATACCGCTGCTTCGCCATCGAAAACGGCGCCAGAGACGTCATCGTCTGCCTCATCACGCATGCCTTCTGGCCGCCTTTCGCTTTCTTCTTCATCTGCAGCTCCATGTGGACGCCGATCGCCTATGCGATCAATCCCCCGATCATGCCCGATCGTGAGGATCTCCTCGTGCGCGATCAGAAGACTGGTGTTGCTCATCCCACGGAGGAGAGTAAGCGCATCGCGTTCGGTGGTCAGGCTGTTTGGTTCGAGTTCGAGTATTCGGCTGCTACTATCGCTACCGTTTTGGTCTTTGCATACTCTTTCTTCTTTTAGATTATAATATCTTTTCCTTTGTCATTAGATCTGTGGGGGGCTTTTAGGGGGAAACATTCTTTCACTAATTTGTATTACTAGAATTATTTTTGCTTGTTTCTATCATATCTATACTTAATTAGATGGCGTTGGCCTAGTTTAGCTATTTTCATAATATATCTTGTTACTATTATTTAGATTCCTGTAAGTGGTTCATTTCTTCAGGAAAATACTGGTTTTGAAGGGGCGAATCTTTCTATAAATATGTTCGGTCGCAGATTCCCTCGTTCTAATCTATACAACACTCTGTACATGTTACATATAAATATAAGTACATGGGTATAAGAATTCTATCAATACCATAGAATACTTCCCTCGTAAAAAGTCGATCCCTGCTAAGGTTGCTACAGCCTTACAAGGCACCGCCGACCTTCTCGACGATCCACATCGCCAAACGCACGTTCCAACTAACACGGCGCTCGGTTCTTCTCAAGTCATCTCTCGATATCGCTTGAGACTCCTTCTGTAACCATTCGCTCTCTGCACCAAGCTTCCGCTTCAAATCCTGATCGCCGGTAACGACTAGCGCGCCAGCCTCTAGATCAAGGCTATAGCTACGCTTGGTATAGTTGCTGCTCCCCACGAATGTGAGACTGGGATGTTCTTCCCTGGGTAGCGTGATCCATAGACCCTTAGCATGGTAAGTCCAGCCACCTGGTTCCCCGACTGTTCCGCGTCGCCATTCTTTCAGCTGGATGGAATTCGTTCTCTGTGCCTCAGCTACACGGTCAAGGAAGCGTGCAGAGAGATGGGTGTAAGCGGCGGGAAGCATGCCGGAAATACCGGGGGAACCGTAGAAGCCATTGGCCCAGGGAGAAGCTGTGAGCACGGTACCACGTGTCGTGGATTCGGTATGAGAAGTTGATGTGCTTGCGATCAGCAGAGAAGAGAGGACAGGGTGGATGTTGAAATAGCCGGCGGTGAACAACCAGCGGGCACCGGAGAATGCGGAGGATGTTGATAGCATACGAAGAATTGTGGTAACTGCGGGGAACTCCGTAGAGGCATCGGGTTTTAGTAGTGGGGTGAATTGTGCAACGGGATAGACATATGTTCCGTCCGAGGATTTCTGTTCAAGTGCGGGTTTTGTTTGAGTCGGTTGAATAAGAGGGCCCAAGACTGTAGAGGCGTAGGAGGTGAAGTTCTCGGGGTCTTCCAACGGAGATACCGTGCCGTTGGATGTTGGCCAGTCCATAAGATACCCAGCAGTGTTGTGCGGATCCGGTAGAATTTGGAAGCTCAGACTGCATACTGCGTGGTGGATACGGCCATAATAATCGGCCAGTTCTTTAGACTTAAAAACATGATATCGATCCACACGATTCGTGAAATAATCATTCGAAAGGTTCGCTCTGCAAATCTACCATTAGCTGATAGTCTGAAAGACAGATTTTACAAATAGAAATACCATACCCGGAGAGTATAATCTCGTCGTCAATGCCATACAGCTTCATGTGCTGAAGCCCCCAACCCTCGTTGATCCTCTTGGGGATCCATTTCTTTCTCAATCCCGTGAGATTTGGGGTATGGAACATGCGGATTTCCACCCTATCCGAGCCATGTTCAGCGACCAGCGAGGCCAGAAGCGAAGCGCATGAGGGATTCGGCGTCTCGCGAGTTCCTCGTAAGGCGTCCGTCAGAATGGATACCTTGAGATCGGGATTGTCATGTAGCGCCTGGTTCACAGTCTCAATGAGCTCGTGCTCTGATTTTCCGATATACAACGTAGAGAGGTAGACGCGCTTCCGGGCTTTTCGTATCTTGCTCTGCAATCCTCCGCATTAGTCCCGGACTATCTCCGTTTGGTTATATCACATGTAGACTTACCTTGAGGGTGCTATAGAAGCTAGCAGGAGAGTCCAAGATTGTGATCCGTGAAGCCGGAACCTCAAAGCAGGGAGCAATCCGATCAAGTTCCGAAGTGATACTTCCTAAAGGTGAAGCTGTAGAGGACGCATTCGCGCTGGGACTGGTGCTCGTTGTATAGGCCGAGAATTTGCGCTCACAAAGTCTCCTCCGCCCGATCGGCCTGCGCACGACACACCGGAAAGTCTGACCCCCGACACGACCGAACATCTTTTCACTCCTTCCGTAGCCGCCTGCAACAAGAGAAAAAAAAGCAGCAATTCACAGGCCGAGCGTCAATTGGAGAAAGTAAACTGTCCGCCGACGTCGATCACGGGCATTGGGTGCAAACGTTGCAAACCCCTCACCGCACTAGACCGCATTGAGCGGGTCCTCGACTCCAATCGATCAAACGGAACAACCAACCGCTTCACTTCGATTAGCATTGCAGACGGACGACGAGCTTACTGCTGTACTTCGCCCAAGATGTCGACTATTCTTCGGACGCTGCGGAACCTGAGGAGGATTGGTATCAAGGTTTGTCGCCGATTCGGGTTTGTTTGCGTGGGGATTCGAGAGCTAATTTTCATCTCTCCACAGGACTATGGTCACCAGATGCAGGTACGCAACTCCCGAGACATTTTGACGGGCGAAGAGAGACGGTCAATTATGTTTGGATGAATGCTTACATAGCGGGTCTTCGCGTGGATAGTACATCGGTATAGTTTGCCCTCAATTGACCGGTCTTGGCCGGTTACTGACGCAATTGCGACTTCAGGTGATACCAAAGCCGGTACCTTGATTGGCGTCGACCGCTACGGCAACAAGTTTTTTGAGAACATTGAGGAGGAGCTCCCTCGTGAGTACTGATAGATGGCATTCTTTTTTGGACTAGTATTAACTGGGGATGCAGTCCGGACACGATGGGTCGACTACAAGGAGAAGGAATATGACCCTTCACAGATTGAGCCCGGCTGGTGAGGATCCCATTTGATTATACTGTTTCCCGCCAGCTGTAGGGCGTGTTTCTAAATCTCTCCAACAGGCACGCCTGGATCTCCTACATGGTCGACCAGCCTCCTACCGCGGACAAGATCATGCAGACTGGTGTGCGCACTTGGGAGTTGTCTGAGCATCGGCCTATGCTCACGCTCTCCCGTGCTGCTTTCAAGACCTACAATACGTAAGTTGTCACCTTTTGTGTCCGTTGGGGAAAGAAAGAAAAAGAAAGAAAGACAACCTGCTTGAAGCAATGGCCACTAATGCCTCACAGCGTCAAGCCGAAGTACTCCGCTTGGGACCCTGTGGCGGCTCCCCGTAATTAGATGAGGAGCAGCCTTCCTTGAGCTTTAACTTGGTTCTGATTGACCCCAACTGTAAGACCATTGTTGGGTGATGTGTAAATAAAGTTGTCCTATTGGTCGTTTGATTCCATCAAAGTTGTTCCGTCCGAAATTTCCCTCGTATCTATAAAAATAGTATCTATTCACAAATCTATAACAGGGAGGTATCTTATTAAGTGCAAGATGAAAGAACTGCTCTTTCAACAAGGTTAAATACAAGAAAGTAATCCCTCGCTATTTATAGAACATATACACCAGAACCGAGGTTAGACCAGTGCCGGATTGGCCGTCGGTCCTCGAGCTCAACGCACCACCACAACACCTCCTTCAATTTCTTAGTATTTCCCTCGGCTTCGTACGCTCTGGAGAGTGTATACCAAGCTTCAGAATTGTCCCAAGAACTGCCGCGTTTGGTCAGGGCCGAAAGCAGACCGTAAGCTCGGTCACGAGCGGCGATGCGATTGAGAAGTTTAGGTTCCACGTTCTGGATAGCATGTGGCACTTGATTGTGCTGGGAGTCCGGTGTTTCAGCGGATGATTGTCCATTTGTAGCCTTGTTGTCGGCTTTTCTCGCTGCTGAATTTTGCTTCTCGGGCGACGCTAACGTTAGCATCGACATATCAAGCTCAATCTCAGGCTCTGGTGGCAGCAGTGGCATCTTCTGATCCCAAATATCAAGGAGAAGGTTTGCCAGGCCAATGGTGGCTTTGGGATGATCAGGATCGCGCATTAATGCTTGTTCGAACTTGTCCATTGCTTTGTGAGGGTGTGACTGAGCATTCGACAAGAAGGCCTGTTCAGCGAGGAGGTCGGCCCAAAGTTCGTCGGCACTCTTCGGAACACCCCAGCCACGCTCTCTGAATGACCTAGCAGAGGAGTCTTGCGTTGCGCAAAGGGCTTCGACTCGCGAAACATGCTTGGCAGCTTCCTCACACGCTTCAAACGCATCGTCAAACAACGCTGCTCGCCGATACAGCCCAGCAACGAGGAGCCATATTTTGACGAGGATACAGAGGGCATGCTTTTGGGCCTGGGCAAGCGGGAACTTAGTCACCGCTTTAGTCGGAGAATCAAACCCATATGATGTTGGCAGACGAACATCCTGTTCAGGCGGCTGCTTCGCGTGGCCTATGGGGGGTGGCTGCTGCGTATGGCTCATGTTATGAGCAACAGGTCGCAGGGGCTGCTTTCCACTTTGTTCCTTGTTGGCAGACATTGCCGCCGCAACCATATCTGGGGATTGATCCTCTCCCCCATTCGGTTGCTCTACACTTCCCACCCCGTTTGTGACAGACCCATGGCCATTTATGTGACTTTTATGGTTTGGGTCAGGTGCATTGTCACCCTTTTTAAGGGTACTACTGCGTTTCCGCAGTTTCCGCGAGTCTTGGGGGTTCTCGTGGCCAACGTGTTTATCCTCGTGCGTGACCTGAATGGTTGGCGCCTGGTCCGACTCATTCGGTACTAGCGAAGGATTATTTTCATCTGTCTTGAAGTCGGATCCGGATTGCGCTCGCCGGTCTGGTGCGCGCGGTCCCTTATGCCTCCCAAATATACTGCCGCGGAGACTTTTCACAGTATGAGCGGAGCTCGATGGGGGCCTGAGGTTGTCTGTCTGGGAATTTTTCTTATCGTCAGCTTCAAGGGCCAAGTTGCCGAATAGAGTTGCAAATAGTCCCAGTAGTTGTTCGCTGTGATTAACAGCAGCTTCTGGGCCCTCCAGGAGTTCAACAAACGCCAACTGAGTCATACGCGTCTCGATTATACGTTCTTTCTCACGGCCTCGAAGTTCCTCGATCAAGGTACGCTGTAACCCAGCGCCATTCGCCTGGTCTTGGATGGCCTGCTGTTGCTTTTGTGGCCTTCTCTCGTGGTGGGCTAGAGACGTGACCGCGGCGGGGAACTGCTCGAATGCAGCCTCGCAAGAGCGCTCAGCAATATCAAAATCATGCTTTGCGCTTAGTAAAAGGGCAAGCAGATGCCATAGTGGGACAAGGTCTCGCTCCCGTGTAAAATACCCCTGAACGGTGCCTGGGTTTGTCTTCGCTGTCAACGCTGTCTTGACGCAATCGATCGCACTATCCAGATCTCGATCTTCTGCGAGAAGTAGAGCAAGCGTATATAGAGATGAATAGTTGGTCTCGTCTTCTAGTTCTGGTGCAGTACTCTTTTCTAGATTATCAATGGCCTCGGACCGTATATTGTCACGTTCTTCATTCACCGGTGTCCAGTTAGCCCAGGCCGCAAGACCTATACCAACACCTCTATAAGCCGCAGCAATGTCAGTGGGAGATACTGCCTGAGAGCGAGTTGAGCTTGTATCAGACGAGATCAGAAGCTTTACTTGCTCCTCGTCGTCGCCCTCAATTTCTTGGACATGTTTGTTTATGAACTTTTTCATGAGAGTCGTCAACTCCCTGGCTTTCTCGGCTTCTTTTGCTGAGCCGAAACAACACAGCATAGTGACCCCTTCGGAGAGGGTTCGCAATAAAGTGCCATCATTTTCCAATTCTCCATACTGTGCCGACTTTTCTGCTCTTTCTTTCGCGCCTACGACAATCTCGATATACGAATCAAGAGCCTTTAGAGCGAGGTCAAAATCTGCCAATGATGAGTGAACGTGAAACAAGCGCCGGAGTATCAAATGAGAATGGTATGTTTTGGTAGCTGCACGATACAGGATCTGGTGTAGGACGTTAGCGCAACCAACTAATGGGTTTCACAAAACACTTACATCAAGGACATTCCTGCCTACTGCATTTTGGCCTCCTTCTCCAAGGTCTTCGTCAGTCCATTGAGGCCCGCAGAGTATTTCCCAGTTCGTGATTACTTGCTCCACCCAGTCCTCAATCTGTGTGCTTCCGGCATATGCCGTGGGGAATTTCGTTTCACGGAGAAGACTACTCTCGTACATCGACTCCACGCGCCGTATTTCAGCAGCAAGCTGCTGGCGTTCTGGTCCGCTTGCCGGCGGCACGTAAGCTAAATCGTGTTGTAAGGTGGCTGACAAGAGGTCGTAGTATGACTTCCATGTTAAATACTTTGGTGTACATACGTCGAAGCCGTCGACATGAGGCAAAGCTCCTTGTTTAACATGTGGGTGAGCAGACCATAGCCGAAGAAGTCTCAACGCGGTCTTCACCAGGGCTTCATCAGCCACGGGAATAGTCTTGAGAGCCTCCATGCTAGCGACCAGTGCGCTTTCAGATGCGAGTTGCTCGGACCAGTGTAAAAATTGGGAGCTATCTGAGGACAGCTCATTGTGACTACTCAACCATGAAGTAAGCGACTGCAGTATGTCCAGCGCGTCGGCGGACCCGGATACTTTGTGTTGTCCGGCACCTAACCCCGTTAGAAAATGGAAAAATGCCCAAAACTTAAGATAGGTACCTTTGAGATAGCATGCCTTGGCAATGCATACTTTAGTCCATGGCGAAAGTTCCTCTCCAGTGCTCGTGAGCTTATGAACTGTCTCATCGAAGTCGTCCGGGAGACGAGCTACTGCCAAACCCGGTTCATTGAGTGTCCAGTGTACCCATCCTAGGCAAACTTGAGCTTGAAAAATATCTTGTGGAGGGCCATCTGCCCTTTCGACGGTAGACAAAAGGTGGGGAATAAGTTCTGGCAAAGCCGAGGACGAGGAAGCGGAGGAAGATTGAGCAGAAGATGGCCGTTGCGGGGAGTGTACGGCGATCTGGTATTCAGCGGAGGCTACCTCTAACAGGCCTATCGCACCTCGGTTAGCTTCTTTGTATATTGCCAATGACACCCGATAGAGTAAGAGAGGCTATTACAAGTCTTTTGAGGTGCATGCTTGGTCACTTTGCGAATGAGTTCGGGAATCTCATCCCACTTATTCTGACAACGGGCGTTGTCCAAGGCAGCAATATAGCGACGCCCCTTATCAGAATCTCGAGCCTAACCGAGGCATGTGTCAACAGAATTGAAGGAGTTGAATACTTCTTTTGCGAAGTGAAGGGGGGTAACACGTAGCCTGATGTAGCAGAAGTTTTAAGGACAAGTACTTACAGCCATGTTTAAGGATGGAATGTTAGAGTTAGGAGGAGAATAGCAAAATCTGGGGGAGGGCAGTCGAAACAGTACCCATAACTAATGCCCACCCCGAGGCTCCGGCATAAGATCTGCTACCTAGGAAGAACAAAGTGTGCTTCTCCTCAAGGTGCAACTCCCGAGGACTTAACTCTGGTGATCATCATTGTCCAGGGGAGAGGAACAACTGGAACCACCATTGAGACCCGCTTGGGGGGTTACGCATGTGTAATTATTGGTCGGTGGGTAACGGTTAGTACCACTTTTACCTTACCGTTAACATTCTGAAGCGTATGGTACGGTACCTCCGAGGCTTCATGTGGTCAAAGCTTTTCCGCTCCTCCCAAAAAAAAAAAAAGTCTCCAAGTTCACCCGGAAGTTCATCAGTTATCTGACAACGGCACGGACATTTTGCCAAGATGGCTTCCATGTCAATGTCCTTACATGCTGTCAATCATCGTCTGACCAACATACCCGTCAAACAATTGCCTCCCATTGCATCATGTCTTGCGACTTCGTTGAGCAATTGCGGGGAGCTACTTTCTGCGCCGCAGAATCAAAAGTCCAAATCTGAGTCGGACAATGCCGTTCAAGTTCACAAACTTATGACTCGCCTAGCGAGCTTGCTGCAGGATAGATCTCCGGAAGGTCGATGGACTGCGGTCGTCCTTGTAAAAGCCGTCGTGGAAGCCGGTCAATGGGAAATCCTAAGAGGATGCGAACCACTCGTTCGCGGTCTCATTGCGATCCTCGCGGTACGTAATTCGCAGTTGGGATTTATTGATTCGCTTCCAAATAAGATGCTGATGCTTTCGTCAAACAGAAACCCGATCCAAATTCCACCAAGAAAATGTCCATCATCACTTTAACACGCATCTTCCACCTTACCTATCAGTATCCCACCCTCGTGCGCGAGATAACAACCCCGTCTTTACCAAGCTTTGTTACATCGGCTTTGAATCTTATTTCGGTCAAGCCTTCGTCGGAACCGACCAGGAAGTTGAAGCCTCACAGTCCATTCTTAGAAACCGTTCTCAATGCACTCGGAGAGCTGATCGCACGGCATCCAACCATTTTCCGTCCTTTCTCGGCGCAAATACATAGTATCCTTCAAGCAATAATTGGCTCGACGTCGCCTACATTCCCTCAGACTGCGCTGGACTCTGCCGAACGACTGTTTATCTCTTTGCACCATTGCGCTCCGAAGAACACATCTGGGGAGGAATGGAAGAACGCTTGCCAAATGACAATAGCTTCTATTCATGGGGCTGCGGATTACGTATTCCGAGCGGTAGTAGAACAGTGGGAATCCGTGGATCCAGCTCTTCGACAAGCCTCGAGACCGCAAGATTATAGCAGAGAAGTTGGCGATGGGGGTCTAGACACTTTGGGGCTCGCCGGTTGGCAGGGTCTTGACTCGGGTGTGAACAGACTTGTCGTACTCCTTCAGATGCTCTCTACCTGCCTTACCACCGCGACGGCTTCTATGGTCGCCATTCCGATAGGGCCCATATTGGATCTTACATCGCGATTGACTGCCGTGGTCGTTCCCTCCGATGGACGAGATATCCAAGCCAACCCCCAGATTAGCCGTACGGAAAGGGAGCACCTGTTCGCTGAACTCCCTCGTATTCACGTTGGCTGCATGGAGCTCCTCCAAAACCTTGTAAAGACTCTCGAGACCGGCGCCATCCCTGTGACACAGACGATCTTAGAGCAGACTCTCTGGGTTTACCGTGCGGAAAATTTCAGCCGAGAAATTCGCATTTCCGCATATCACCTCGTTCAGACCCTGCTCACCCGCATGGGTCCGTCGTTGACAAAACAAAGCCTTGCTTCTCTGGCTGATCTGATCCGAGCTTCATGCCATGATCTTTTGCCTCCCACGCACGACCAGAGTACCTCAGCGAGAGCATCTTCTGACGCGAAAGACAAAGCCAAGTCCAATCATGCTACAGCTAATGCTGATTCCTTCCTAAACCCGAGGTTGAAGCAAAGCCGCCAGTCTGATATACCGTCTTTCTCTAGCCTTACAAAAGCCGCATCGGAGCTACTAGCTGGAGTGCTTACACATGCTCCGACCGAATACTTGTCTCCTTCGCTCCGAGCTGAAATTGATCGGACGATTATCTTAACATCTGATAAGCACACTATGCTTGCCAGTGTTCTTAATCCTGTGCCTGCTGCAAAGGGTCGTGGAGTAAGCGCCAGTATCATGCCATTCTTAGCCCGGAGCTTCCCTGCGGAGATAGAGGTGGAGGCTCTTATCAGACCTAGGATGCCCGTTCTGATGAATGCTCCCGGTATTGGTGGTTATACCGATATAGAGGAGGAAGAGGAAGAAGAAGTGCCTGCGCGTGTTTCTGGGACAGCATCTGAAAGCACTGGGTTTCTCCAGCCGTCATCCACCCCTATCCTACACCACGATATGATGGACACGGATGTCTCCCATAAGGCCGCCCCAACCTTAACCAAACGCAGTCTCGCGGAGGACAACAAACCTCAGCCTCCGGCACTCGGTTCGACAGGGAAAGTAGACTCTAGTTTCCAGAGTAAACGACCCCGTGTTGAAGGCGATGTCACTGCTGTTGCCAGTCAGCCATCATTGGATAGAGCATCCCCCGCGACTTTTACCGGCACCGCTGCTGTCTCTGTTCCTTCGTCCTCGGCCACCGTTACATCAGTTCCACCCCCTCGGGTTGCTAGTGTCAATACGTCATCTACAACGACCGTCGGCGGTCCACTATCAGGCTCAGCCGTCGCACAGACCAACCCGGCAGATGCTGGGGAGGATGACAGCGATGATGACCTGCCAGCATTGAACATTGACCCGGACACGGAAGACGAGAACGAGGACGAGGATGAGACCATGGAGGGCTAATGTGTATAGTACGAACGTTGAACCACAAAATATCATGACTGTATTCGTATATACCTATGAATTAGGTTCTCTATCCTTTGAAACCTCTATATAAGTTTCCAACCAACCAATATACAATACTCCGTAGCATCACATCCAAGAGAAGCACATACCCAAATACACAAAATATAAAAATGAGCAACGGCCTAGACGAGAAACACTCACAAGACTCTAATTCCCCTCTCCCAATAACTCCCCCCGTCCCAATACCGAAACCACGGGGTTTTCCAACACCACCACCCCTCCCCTTCCACCCCGTAACCAAATCCCAATCCGCGCAGGGGACTCACCGGCAAAGGTTCGGTCAACCACAAGCCACCCTTGGCGAAATCATCCATGATCAAACCCGCGGTCAACCACAGCCACCCAAAAACAAAGCCAGCATTCGCAGACCGTCGGAGCCAACGAGGCATTCGAGTCTTCCCTGCCTTACCTGTGTATTGATATAACAAGACTGCGACTACGACATGAGAGACGAACTCCTGGATCGTAACACCAACAAATTGAAGAATGAAAAAGAGAAATGTCCCAGACAGAGGCTTAGTGTCGGACCACTGGGTATAACTCCCGCAGGCGTGGATGAAACCGCTAAGCGCGAACGCGACAAATGTCATTACGAGGCGCCTGAAACGCGAGTTGTTCGCTAATCGGTTGGGAAGGAGCGATAGAATCCAGTGGGCGGTGGACGTGAATCCGAATCGGAAAAGCTGGTGCCACCATATACCCCAAGCGCCAGCAAGACCGTGGTCTAGCACGGGCACTAAAAACGGACCAAACATGTCTGAATAGAGCCAGGAGGCGTCCAGTGGTGCTGCGGTGATCCTGCGGGAGGCATTGGGGAATAACCGGGACAGCCCGAGGAAAATCAGTGGGTTAAAGAATGTCACAAAACTTACGGCGGCGTATACACCCAATGCCGTCATCAGGACGCGGTACATATACACCGCTCCATGTGGGAGGATTTGGTTTAATGGAAACGGAGGAGGAGGCGGTGGCGATGTGACCCCCCAGAAGTATAAGTCGTGCATCATGAGGACCTTTATCACATCGAGGAGGAGATAGTACTTCAGACAGTCGAAGGCCACAGTGCGGATGCGGGTCCCAACTCCTGGATATGATGCAGTTACCTTACTTGCACCTCGAGGATATCGTGATGGTGGTCCAGACTTGAGTTGGGATTTCACAGAGGGAGGCAAAGGGTCCATGCTCGATATACGCCAATTCCATTCGGGGCCCCGCATGTTGAAAAGAAGGCCCAGTGACCAATTCAGCCTCTTCGAGAGGGATCGGGGATATGGCTGCCATATAAGGGATTCAGTATACTGCTGTTCCTTTGGCTCTGTGTCTTTTATTACGCCGTTCATGTGGGCATATCCGTTCTGAATAGAGTGCTTCGACGTCGCGCGCACAGTCGTTCTGCCCTTTCGCTCAACGCGTAAAAATTCCCTCTCGACATCGTGAAAAACCAGCAATGTCGCAGACCATATAAACCACCATGCGACCACTAATCCTATCATGTATCCATTTGCACCAAGAAGGGCCCGTCGGTATCGGATAGCCTCGAGAGCCAGGCTGAAGATGAGGACGAGAACGAGGGGTCGGACATAGCGAGTACTTTGTCGACGAGGAATGACAAGTGCCGATACTGGAAGTATTGTGAAAAGGGACAGATGCCATAGGAAGACGGGTTTTAGCTCCCCATGGTGAATGTGCGTGTCCAATTGATCACCATTGTCGCGAACGATGTTGAGGTAGGAAAGGGGAGAACCGGCCATAGGATGATCCGTTGGAATTCTAGGCAAAGGAGTCCCCAGAAAAAGAGAAATTTGATCTCTTTTCGGAATTGCAACGATCCAACGAAAGAAGCCTATATGTAGTATTACTGTACACAGTTTATATCTAAATAAATGAGTTAGGAGAATGTAGTAGTTGGAATAAAGTCAGAAACCACACGAGCTTCTCCTGCAAGGGATCTCGGTGGATTTGCCTTCGTTTGAGCGCCTCGCCACGATGACTTCAGTCATACCGCAGGTCCTGCTCCAATGATGCTCCATAGATCGCAATGAAAGACGAAACGAGCAGTTGGCTTTAAAAAGCCAACGGCATGATGTTTCGGTTCCACCGCCATTTTCAGCAACTCAACCAAAGGACATGTTCGGTATATATATTCCCGGGCATTATCAATAGTGGCAACCCGCTCTCCACTGGGTATGTCCTCGTATTAAGCGGACAATTTCGTTTCTTGTATCCCGTTCAGACAAAGCATCTACTTACCGATGGATATAGGAACCATCTGGATTTAGACTGCATTAGCTTAGTGGATTTGGAGAAGCCAATATGGTGTAACAACTAACTACTATTTACTAGTAGTAGCTATCGTATTGAGACCAATCAAGCGGTGATAATCAATGAGCCTCACGCGGTCCGAGGATCTGGAAATTATACGCGTAGTAGGTGCCTTTCAATCCAATGGAGATCAGTGCTTGTAGAAAGCTTGTCCACAGGGTTAACCGTTAAAGTCATGATATGGGATAGCCATGGTTCTCATTGTTGTTCCAGTATGGATCATAAGTTACAGTTTATGCATAGGATAAAGAACTGTATAAGAAGCGGGTGAAAACATTAAATCCTGGTTATACTATTCCGTATCACATCAGCGCTAACAATTTAGTAGGGATCTCCTTTTTGAGTAATTCCAGACCCGTTCCCATGATGTTACATACCACGTGCGCATAATAGTTTCTTTTGTTTTCTCGTAATCTGAAGAAGACGGTCAGTGCTTCCCCTCATTTCATTTCCCAATTTCCCACCGCTCTTGTTAGTTCCCTGGTTAGCCTACGCATTAATTAGTTTCAACTTTTTTGACACGGTGGAGATGCCTCCCGGAGAGAAGATAGAGTGCAATACAGAATGATACATCGCTTTTATGCTGAAGACCTGATGCATTTCTCGAGGATTGACCTCCGGAGTTAGTTTGTCGGCAATCTCCGCTTTGAATCCTTCGTCTACCATGGTGCGGTGCTGTCTTCGTTTCCGATTGGATTGATAAATGACTGATCATCAGATTCAATACCCGATTTATCAGCAAACTTTATGCTATACTGAAAACTGCTGCATAACGTTCTTAACACCGACATCTCGAAGCTGTTTGCCGCGAATGACTGTGCCAATTATATGCTGACTTATCGTGATAGTACCGTCACTATTGCCGTTAAGCCCGATGGCGTCGTTGACTCGTTGTTATGTCTTAGTCCCCGCCGGGGTGTCGGTATACTTAATACCTGACCTTATGCATGTTGGGTTTGATCATAGCTTTGCGCTCGATTTTTTAGCATTCCAACAGTTTCTGAACCAGGTCTTCTCGTTGCTTGATACTCTCTTGCCCGATTTCAACTGACCAAAAATTATGTGGTGCTTGATCGGTTGACCTACATCTTCTTTTTTCTCCTGCATTTGATCCTATCGCCTCGATTTAGTTTTATTCGCTTTTCTTTGTTCTAGGGTTCTGGTCAAGCACGAAGAAAAGAAACTAGATATAAAGAGAAACAGAGGGGAGACGAACTAGTACCACACCCCTACACATTAGTGCTTAGGTCCTTGGCCTATATTCAACAACAAGCATGGCAGATACAGGCGAGCCCGTCAAGCCTACTCGCATTCCACACTGGCGCCTTATCGTCGACCAAGGGATACTTACTCAGGAAGTTATTGACCACCCTTACGCGGGCTCCGGCACTGAAGATGACCCTTATCTCGTCACCTGGCTTCCCAATGATCCACGAAATCCTATGACTTTTCCAGATAGCCGAAAATGGTTCTACACAGTAACAGTGGCCTGGGCGACCTTAGCGGTATCGCTAGTATCTTCTGCATACACCGGCGGTGTGGACCAAATTATGGAACAATTTAACTGCGGTACAGAAGTAGCCACACTAGGAGTATCCTTATTCGTGGTGGGATTCGCCATCGGTCCGTTACTCTGGGCGCCCATGAGCGAGCTATATGGACGACAGTATCTTTTCATCGGCAGTTATTGTGGGTTGACTGTGTTCAACGCTGCTTGTACAGGGTCAAAGAATATCTGGTCCCTTATCATCTTCCGCTTCTTCGCAGGTTCTTTTGGATCGTCGCCGCTAACCAACGCTGGCGGCGTGATTGCAGATATGTTCCCAGCCAGCCAGCGTGGTATAGCAATGAGCGTGTTTGCAGCTGCCCCATTCTTAGGCCCAGTGCTTGGCCCAATTATTGGAGGGTTCCTAGGCATGAAGGAAGGTTGGAAGTGGGTGATGGGGTTCCTAGCCATCTTCTCGGGTGCTCTCTGGATTGCTGGGGCAGTCTGTGTCCCGGAGACTTACGCCCCTGTCCTTCTGCAGCGGCGGGCAGCAAAACTCTCTAAAGTTACCGGGAAAGTCTACCAAAGTAAGATCGAGGTAGACCAAGGAAAAAAAACACCCAAGGAAGCCTTCAAGATCGCCCTATCTCGACCATGGATCCTATTATTCCGTGAACCGATCGTGCTCTTGTTGTCGATCTATATGGCCATTATTTATGGTACCCTATATATGATGTTTGCAGCCTTTCCCATTGTTTACCAAGGCCAGCGAGGATGGAACCAGGGTGTTTCTGGCCTGGCTTTCTTGGGAATTATGGTTGGAATGCTCCTTGCGGTAGCCTACACACTCTGGGATAATAAACGTTATATTAATACCCAGGCACGGCACAATGGATTCGCGCCCCCCGAGGCTCGCCTGCCTCCTTGCCTGATTGCCTCGATTGTCATCCCAATTGGTCTTTTCTGGTTTGCCTGGACGAATTACCCATCAATTCATTTCATGGCCAGTATCGCAGCGGGTGCGCCATTCGGATTTGGTATGGTGCTGGTTTTCCTCAGCTTGATGAATTATTTGATTGATGCCTATACAATCTTTGCTGCGTCCGTGTTGGCTGCCAATTCCGTGCTTCGTTCAATCTTCGGTGCTGTTTTCCCGCTCTTCACCACATACATGTACAACGACCTAGGTGTGCACTGGGCCTCCAGTATCCCTGCATTTTTAGCACTCGCGTGCGTCCCGTTTCCGTTTCTCTTTTATAAATACGGCCCGGCGATTAGGACGCGATGCAAGTATGCAGCGCAATCTGATGCTTTTATGAAGAAGTTGATGGAACAAACTCGCGATGTTCCTGACGAGACAGATACTGAGAAGAAGTCCGAGAACAATGCTACAGAAGGGTTGAAGGAGGTGGATGACACTGTGTCTGAGCCCACCCCAGCAAGCTCGCAACTGGATGATCTCCCGTCTGCCTCCAAGTATGACCGAAGAAAGTCTATAGCATCACAGGCGTCACGCCGGTCTGAGGGGGTAAATTCTCAGACTGTGTATGATGCTAACCCGTACGACATTGATCGAGTCAACACCCGGGAGTCCTTCAAATAGAGACCATCCCTCTATTCTTGCATCACGGCTGAGTGTATCCTGTATTGTGATCCGTTGATGGATCCGGAGCATCGCCTTTCTGATTACCGATTCCCCTCAAAATACCCTATAGATAGTAGTTAGTTTGTAATTTCTATAGAATTCACTGATAAAAGCTATGTGTTTTTGACTTTTAACTTACCGGCGATCTATCTAGAATCTGATATTATAGAGGGATCACGTGGGTTCGCGTCATAGCGCGTTGGATGCTTGACATCCACTAGTCCAGAAGGGGAATAGTCACGATCAGTGCCCCGTAAATCGACCTGGCGCAACCATGAACAATGAGATCGATCCTGCTTCTCCTAATGACTAATTGTAAGCCTTTAACTGCCTACCATCTCCCAGATCACTATGGGCGTCCGGAGAGGAAAGAGACAGGTTGATCAGATAGATCTGACCCAAAGCGATGATGAGAATCCACAGTCAACCCCCAAGACACCCCGCGTCACTCGTGGACAGCGTCTTGGAGAGGATACCCTCTTTGCGCCCTTGAGCCAGTCGTCGCAGCTGGCCGCAGACGATGAAGAGGATGACGCGCAAGCTGCAGATGTAATTCCGGGTAGCCAGGCTGCTGATGATCCGGCGGCTGGCAGTTCGATGCTTTACGGGAATGTAAATACCAAGATTGTGGGCGTTCGTTATTATCGCGGACATGCCACTTATGGCGAACACGTAATTTTGAGACGTGAACCGGGGAATCCATATGATTCTAATGCCATTCGCGTTGATAATGTTATGGGAGCTCAGATTGGGCATATCCCGAGGAATATGGCGGCTAAGTTGGCGAGATACATGGTACGTCCTTAGTGAAATGAGTGCCAGTAGTCTTTTAGGCTCTGAAGCTTACGTTTGTAGGATACGAGGTCGTTGATTATTGATGGCGTATTGACTGGGGAAATTGGGCCTTGGGATTGCCCAATCCTTCTGAGCTTGTTCGGCACTAGTGATCCGGCTAGGAGACAGGAGTTGAAAAGTCAGATGGAACAGGACAGGCTGCCTTTGAGTGAATTCAAGCAGAGAGAGCGTGAAGAGCGCAAGCAGCAGAAGGAGCGCGAAAAGGCCCGGAAAGAGGCCGAAAAAAGAGCTCGTGCGCTAGCCAAAGGCAAAGGACAACAGTGGGAGGCGGCGAATAACTCCATGTTTTCCAACCTTTACGCTGGTGATGGCAGTATTGAGGGAGGAGAGAGCCTAGAGGAACTCATTGGCCAGAGCAGCACTTTCAACCCTCGGGATATCGGTCAAGTCGCCGAGAACTTTGGTTTAAGTGAAGCAGACTTGGCAAAAATGCCTATGGCTGATCGTCCTGCTGCTCTTTCGACGGAACTCCTTCCTTATCAACGCCAAGGACTGGCTTGGATGATTGAGAAAGAAAATCCGACACTCCCTGCTGCTGGGTCTGAGGATGTGGTACAACTCTGGAAGAGAAAGGACAATAGATTTACGAACATTGCGACAAATTTCTCCACATCCATTGCACCCCCTCTCGCAAGTGGCGGTATTCTGGCTGATGATATGGGACTTGGAAAGACTATCCAGATCATTTCACTAATTCTGGCAAACTCCGCACCAAAGACCCCAGGCTATTCCAAAACTACACTCATAGTAGCTCCTGTAGGAGTTATGAGCAATTGGAAAAACCAAATACAGGATCACACACACAGCGAGAGCGCTCCACAGGTACATGTCTACCATGGGACAGGAAAGAAAGAAGCCGCCAATCTTGACCAGTACGACGTAGTAGTGACAAGTTATGGTGCTCTTGCATTGGAATACAACCCGAATGCAAAAGTGCCCCCGAAAAAAGGAATTTTTTCCGTCCACTGGCGCCGTGTGGTCCTTGATGAGGGACATACCATCCGTAATCCACGGTCCAAAGGCGCGTTAGCAGCATGCAATCTGCGGGCAGACTCTCGCTGGACCTTGACTGGCACGCCAATTGTCAATTCCCTCAAGGATCTTTATTCTCAGGTTCGCTTCCTAAAGCTTTCCGGGGGCCTTGAGGATATGACGGTTTTCACTAGCGTGTTGATCCGACCTCTTATGTCTGAGGATCCAAATGCTCGATTGCTTCTCCAGGCACTTATGAGTACCATCTGTTTACGCCGTAGAAAGGATATGGAGTTTGTGAATTTGCGTCTGCCGCCCCTTACTTCCCGCGTTCTTCGTATTAAGTTCCACACTCACGAGCAGGAGAAATATGATATGTTCCAGTATGTATTACCGGACTCTAGGATGTCTGTGGCATTTGCTCACAATTATAATAGGTCCGAAGCGAGAGGCATGCTTCTAGATTTCAAGTCCAAAGACAAGTCCAGCACCACCTACTCACACCTCCTCGAAGTGATCCTTCGTCTCCGACAAGTCTGTAACCACTGGGCGCTCTGCAAAGACCGTATTGAAAAGCTCGCGCAGCTCCTGGAGGATAATAAGGTCGTCCCGTTAACGCCGGAGAACATCAAAGCCCTTCAAGACATGTTGAGAATCCAAATTGAGAGTCAAGAGACATGCCCGATCTGTCTAGACACCCTAGAGCAACCGGTCATCACAGCCTGCGCCCATACTTTCTGTAAAGGTTGCATTGAACAAGTAATCGAACGGCAGCACAAATGTCCCATGTGTCGTGCTGAGATCACCGATACATCCACACTCGTCGAACCCGCTGTCGAAATGGGCGAAAGCACTGAAACTGTGGTCGCAGACCCCGATACTCCAAGCAGTAAAATCGAAGCTCTAATCAAAATCCTCACAGCCCAAGGCCAAGCGCCTGGCACGAAAACAGTCGTCTTCAGCCAATGGACCTCATTCCTGAACCTCCTCGAGCCTCACCTCAACCGCTATGGCGTCGGGTTCGCCCGTGTCGACGGCAAAATGAGTTCGTTAGCCCGCGATAACTCAACCTATCGATTCTCCCATGATCCCAACTGCAAGGTCCTTCTCGCCAGCTTGAGCGTCTGCAGCGTCGGCCTCAACCTAGTTGCAGCAAACCAGGCCATCCTCGCTGATAGCTGGTGGGCCCCGGCAATAGAAGACCAAGCCGTCGATCGAGTCTATCGCCTCGGACAAACACGCGAAACAACCGTCTGGCGTCTTGTGATGGAAGATAGCATCGAAGATCGCGTCCTAGCCATCCAGGAAACAAAGCGCAAGTTGATGTTAGCCGCTTTCCGCGAGACTGCCAAGAAAAAGAAGGTGGATGATAGAGCGACTCGGGTTGCAGACCTCGAGAAGCTGCTTACTTGATCGTGTACACAAGTCTTCGCTAAAATTTATCGCCTCCCTAGAGGAGTTTCTATTCTATCTACATCTCTTTGTCGGGATTGGACTTTGGACTACTTTCGGCGAAGAATTTCGGGCCATTCTGCGTGAATTTGGAAACGGTGTGAAGATTGGAATCTCATGTCGGACTTTCGTTACTTTTCTCTTGTACTTTTTTCCCCCTTATTTCTGTTTCTTTCGAAAATTGTCGAAATCAATTAAATAGAGGAAACTGGATCTGCCGGCTAGATTAAAATGGGAATAACAAGCAATTTACTTCTAATGGGTCTTACAGCCCCTTAGCAGCTATACCATTTACACCAAAAGACAAAGATGTATACAGACACTTTGAGGTATCTCATTAATTGTATTATTTGTTCATGACTCGTTGACTCGTTATTGTGCGCAGCACATGCATCAATTGACGCAAACCCGTCATTTTGCCCCTAAAACTCCGTGTTGAAATGAGAAAGCGATGAGCTGTTGCTGCTTTTTTTGTGGGAGACAAGAAACGAGAGACGTATGCAATTTACAAGAGAAGTCGGAAGGGAAGATAAGAAAGAAAAGAATGGTAGTGAAAGTACAAGAAGTAGACGCCAATTAATAAATAGAAACAAGGCTTTGCAATTGCCAACACTTGCATGCCGCTAAAAAGGCTCTTGATAGAACAGGACGGAAAGGAGAGACCAAAATTCCGAAGATTGTAAGAATGAATGGCCAAGATTCAGGTGTTTGAGGTTTCTCACTGCTGGCGGCAAGGATGCTCGGAGCTATCTTCTGATGATGAAGTTGATTGCGAGAGTTCGGTAAGTGCCGTATCCGCGGTCATATCATGTGGCTGGACATTTGTATCGAAATTGGTACCATCCATTTGCGTAGGCATCTGAGCGCCACCTTGTCCCAGGCTTCTGGCAGGTGAAGGCGTGAAAGGGGAGTAGACTGCGGTGCTTTCGTTAGGTGGTACGCTCTGAGCAGAGCGCCAAGGGTAGATCCCTGAAGTTGAACTTATCGCGGCTGCGGATGTCGAGGGCATGGGTGTTTTAGAAGGCTCTGGGTAAATGCTCATGTCCGGTGCTAGAGCGGGAGGCCCAGTGTTGTGAGCGCTTGATGGAACTGTTAGCTGCATGTAAGGTGGTTGAGGCAGCATGGGAACTGGCAGCATGGGAGCTGGTTGCGTGTATGACGATGGGGTCCAAGCCGGAACTTGGCCCGCAGTCAAAGATTGCCTTTGCCTGTCCAGAACTAACTGGCGGTAAGCCTCTGGATCGGTGCGCTTCAGGCGCTCGTCGCTCAATTGCTGTTGAACGCCTTGTCTCTCTTCCTCAGTCAATTTGTCATTGTCTTCCTTCTGGAATGTTTCAGTGAGGGCAATATTGCGGATAGACTTCTCCTCGCCAGTATCACCCATGATGATCTTGTCTAAGACTTGCGGATCCTTCCCCAGATATTCGGCGATGTCTTGCTGAGGGACCGGCTTGGCTGGGAAAAGATATTCGCCCAGTGACTTTTGTGCCCAACGAACCGGATTCTTCTTATCGACAACACGGAAAGCAAGTTGGGTCTTGAAGACAGCCTTATTATACATAACCTCCTCAAAGGTACCACCGGCAATGAAACGGTAGACAAATACTGGTTTCTGCTGGCCCAAGCGATAGGCGCGTCCAACAGCCTGCTCTTCCCATACCGGGCTGAATTTAAAGTCGAAGATGATGACACGGTTCGCCACAGGAATGTTTAAGCCAAGGCCTCCTGCGCGCGTTGAGATTAGGTACACTTGCTTCTCAGAGCCAAGATTGAATCTCTTCGTCGCATCTTGTCGAGTCACGACGGGAGTTCGCCCATCTAGCCGAGAATATTTTCGATTTGATGATCGAAGGACATGCTCAATATAGTCGAGTGTTGGGATACTGTGCGAGAAAACTAAGATCTTGTCACCAGCCCTGATAGATTCGTCGATTATCGAGTTCATAATTCGCGCCCGATGAGACATTTCTAAGGCTTTTATGTCAGGGACTTTGGCGAAGATCTGTTCTTGTTCAGAAACCAGCTTTTCTGAATCTGGAAGGCCTGCTTGCGCGATAGGTTCATCGCCGGGGATCATCTCCATCTCATCTAACCTCTTGTTTATTTTCTGTGCGTCATTTGCTCGGCTTAGTAGTTTGTCTCTGAAACACGATGGATGATTGCAACATAAACTCAGAATCGCAAGCCAGGACCATAATTGCGCACTGCCGAAAGCGCCTTTCCCTTGCAATATAGTCTCCACATATGAATCATATGCTTGTTTCTGTAGGTCCGTCAAGGGAACCGTTATGACGAACTCGACTTTGGTCGGTAAACTGCCAGCGAGCACGGAGATATCGGCACGATTGATCTTTGGAGCAAGGATTTCTTTGAGGACTTGAAGCTTCACCAATGACCGTCTCCTCTCTGTGTATGTACTGTCCACATAAAGTCCCTCCGTTATAGGCTCCACAAATTTTGCCTTAAACTCCACGAATTCGCCGAGGTAGCCCTCCGCAATCCAGTTGATCATCGCATAGTAATCGATAAGATTGTTAGCAAGAGGGGATCCAGTTAGGGCAATGCGACTTTTAGAGCGGAACTGCATGGCTGCTTGCGAGATGCCAGTGGCTGGATTTTTCATTTTGTGAGCCTCGTCGGCAACAATAATGTTAGGTCCCTCGAGAAGGCAATCTCTGACTTTGCCATAATCATTATCATTCAAGGGTTTCCCCCTTTTATTTGTCTCCCTGTTGAGTATCCACGTCCGAAATATGTCATAGCTCATGATGAGCACCCCGCCTTCCTCATTCCAGTCACACACCTCTTGTAGTCTCTCTGGCATTGTGGCGGAAGTTGTTATCTTCCTCAGTGGCCCAATGCCAGATTGTACAGGAGCCCACATGAGAAACTCCTCATACCAATTTTCAATTAATGATGATGGGCAGAGAATAAGCGATTGAGACCTATAGAAAGCTGCAGGAACCTGCTGGCGTATCTTAGGATCATCGGAAGATGCTGCCGCAGATATTGTTGCAAGGAGCGATATAACCTGCATCGTTTTCCCTAAACCCATGGTGTGAGCGAGCAGACAACCTTGCTTGTTTTCATCTTCTATCAACTCTCGCCACATGAATTGAATACCATTCAATTGGTGGGGCTTAACACGCAAGCCAATTTGAGGGTCCAGATAAATAGCAGGATTTCCGAAGCTGACAGCTTGACGTGTAGGATCTGTGTTAGTGCTGCCTATCTTCCTTTCGAGAATCTTTCTCTGCTTCTCTTGCAGCGCGACACGAAGCTGTGCGCTCTGCTGACTCTTTTTCGCATTTTGACTTTCCTTGACCTCTCTTTTGCGCTTTTTGTGAGGAGTGTCTGTTGGATCAGATAAAGCTCCCTTTTCATTGAGCCGATGCATTTTCGAACCTTTCTTCTTGGGGTAATCATCGAGGCGCGCGCAAAGTTCGTTGAAGTAAGTGACAAAGCTGCTGATTTTAGATTGAGCGTAGAGTACAAGGTTCCTCTGAATTCCTTCCGACGGAAGGTGGACACAATTTATCCACGAGATATAAAAGGAAGTAACACGCATGACCACACGGCTCTCAGCTTCTTCAAGTTCTGGGATAATTTCTTGATTCTTCAGCAAGAGCTTGAGACCAGTTCCTGTAAGTTGCTGCAAGTCTGAACTAGAATATCTAGGAACCGCCTGCGCCAACTTATTTCGCTCTTCAATAGAAAGGGTTGCGATCAGTTTTGCTAATAGTCTCCGGCGGTCTTGTCGTTCTTCAAGTAAATCCCAAGGCACCGACACAAGCTTGTCAACGTCGTGTATATCAGGTAGACTTGGCCGCTTCCTGGGTTTGAAAAGATTTGGGTGCTTTGTTTTGTAAACTGGAATTTCGACCATCACTCTGGGACCAAGGTACGGTTCGGGGGAAATTGAGCAACTCCGTTCAGATTTGATAGGATCCTCGAAAGGCTGCGTTATAGCTCGTGGCACTGGGTTTAATGGGGGAGTCTCAACCCTGTACTCCTCATTATCGACTGCCGGAGAGTCTTCAGTGAGGTCAATGCATTCTATGGGGTGTTTATTCTTGTGCACAGGAGGTGGAGATGGGGAGCTTGACTCCCGAAAAGGAAGCTTTCTCGCCCTTGAATGTCGCCTAATCCTAGAAGGGCTGATAATGTTATCGTCGCTTTCAGACATTGGTGGGGTTCGAGTGCTGCTGTTATTTTCAGCATGTATGGGTTGGTCCTCGATATCAGACTTATCAATGAAGTCCTCCATAGAATCATCAGACATATCACCTGACTCTGAATGGAGTGATTCTTCATCCCCAGAGTTATGCTTCGGCCTTTGTACGGACGTAGGTTTGAGAGGGGCCGAGATTTTTGGAGGACACGTTTCTTGCTCCAGGGTCGAAACACGCCACTTATGTTGTTGAATATCCATCACAGTTTGCTCCATGCTTTGACACTGGGTTTGTAGCTCGGACTTTGTTGCATACTCACTTTCACGGATAGCATCCTGTAGTTTCCTAAGACGCTTGTTTAGAGATGTAATCTTCCCCAGTAGCGCTTTGATTTCCTGGTTGGTAAACCTGCCCTTCCTAGCTCTTAACCAGAGCTTGCGAGCCTTAACTTGCTCTTTTGGCAAGCAAACATCATACCACTTGCTCTCATATTGGGAGACACAATCTTTGATGACACATTCTATCTCCGTGGGCGTGAGTTTAGAGGGCTTCCGAAACCATCCTCCAGGGTTTTCGTCTTCAATTTCTTGCCAAGTCTCTTCGTCAAACTCACCCTCAGATCCTGAGTCTCCATACAATGGAAATGCATCCTGACTTTCATCTTGGACTGGATACCGCTGCAGAAGATAAGAGAAAGGGTCAGATGGATCCAGTGTGTCTGTCTGTCCTTCTTCAGAGACTGCTTGCGACCGAGTTAGTTGCGGCCAGTCTTCTATGTTTTCTGTACTAACAGAAACCTTTCCATTTTTCGCAGTGTACAGTGTGAAACGTCTTTCGCCGCTTTTAACCATGGACAGATTATATGGTACTATGGCTGACCGGCTTTGATCTTGGGTAGAGTCCAGGATTATGCGTTTTTGTTTCTGAAAATAATGAAGACATCTGTTCACAAACAAACGCTGTGCAGTTGGAAAATTTGATCCAACCAGTGTGAAGGTCTCGTCATTTTGGTCTGGGTCAGGAGAATAGAACAATTGGGATGGTGTAATCTGTTCCGGGCCCATATACCACTCTTTGGCTTGCACAGGGTCTGGAGCATGCTCGTTATCAGCTCGACTTTTAGTTAGAGTAGTAAGGTCTAGCCGTCGCCGCTTCCTTCCATGTCTATCCATGAAAACTTGCTCATGTGGGCGAACACGCTCAACGGGGCCAAAGTCTTCTACATTAGTCTGCAACCTTGCGATGCGAGAAGTCTCTTGAGGAGTACTTGAAGGAGCCGTAAATTCTCCTGAGTTGGGCACACCTGCTAGATTTACAGCGTTTGTACTCACCGCCGTAGATATACTGGGTAGTAAGTTAGTACGCTGTGGAGTCGCGTCTAAAGATAAAGGGACACAGCAAAGCGGTGGTGTGGCTTTCTGGGAAGCTTTCGGTGTAATTAACGCTGAATGACTTGGAGTGTGACACTCTATAGGAGAATCAAGCCGACTTTTAGAGATTTGATATTTGAGAGAGAGTCCTTGGAGGTACCGTATTGCCGTCAGCATGGAACTCCGGTGCCCGAGGGCTCTCAATCCTAGATCATCTCGCAGTGCGCTCTTATCGACATCATTTAAAAGCACTTCTCCAGTGATCAGATTGTCGCGGAGAGCAGCCTCGAAGGAGGTAGGGTCAGGCCGAGGGGCCCCTGACACGGACTGCGACCATGGGGTGTGTGAATTATGGCAAAGGAATTGGACTACTTCGTCAACAGACCAGTCGACAGGATCTGTTCCCTCAGCAGGCATTTGGTCTGTTCAACTCGATTTCTAAGCCATCAACGTAATTAAACATTCCCGATAATGCAAGGAATCTCACCAGATCTCGAGCTTCCAGCCCGCCGGAATTTAGGATGCCCTCGAATCACATCCAGAGGCTGGTGTATCTGCGTATTAGTAATTGTGGTTCAAAACAGCAATTTTCATGCAACATGACACGTGCAACGCGTCGAGTACACGTCGCTCTGCATTAGATGAAAAGTAAAGTGATCTACAAGTAACTTAGGTTGACATTTCTGCCAATCTCTGAAGGGCGGTGTATCGAGCGGTGTATCGAGCGGTGTCTCGGAGTTTCCAACAATAAAGTGGATTGATAAGCAAATGAGGCCACTGCCCCTCACTTTTGGTTGTTTATGACATTGGTTTTCTTCTCTTCGCACAACTTTCTGAGGCGTTTCCTGTTTTAAGACGGCTTTACTCTTGGTGTGACTCCCCTACCCATTATTTTTGACACCATAAACCGTCAGCCACATTAACCATGGGCGACATTTATACCAATTATCCCCCTCCGTTGAACCCCGCACAGAAGGAATACTTGGTAACCACCATCAAGGATTGGGCCACGCAGAATGGATTGCTAGTTCGCCCTGCGCCTTCGTTTGTTCCAAAGGAAATCGATCCTTCTGGGGTACTTGCGACAAATGCTCCTGTCACTCTCTTCCCTAGTCCCTTCCCGAAATCATGCTTCAATGAGGCGACGGCTTTGCAAACTGTATATAATCGGCTGTACGCTGCGATAACATGTAACGAAGAATGGATTGGCAAGATCATGGAAGAGTAAGATATATCCTAACTCATCTCAATTGCGCGGTGGGCGCGACTCGATTGGCATGCCATTTATGAACGAAACAGTGAATTGAACTAAACGATGTTTGCTTGTAGTCTCATTGATGTGGACGATTTCATTTCGCACTTGTGGAAAGTCCACCTCGCTGTCAAGGAAGAAGGATACGTCCAGACACTATCACTTGGACTCTATCGGTCGGATTACATGGTCCATGCGCCGTCCAGCTCAACAACACCTTCCTTAAAGCAGGTTGAATTTAACACGATCTCATCATCGTTCGGCGGCTTGTCCTCTCTGGTGACCTCTCTGCATACTGAACTTCTCGATTCTCCTCCTGGCAAACCGATTGCGTATCCGTCCCACCCGTTGTTCGAGTCGAATGCGCCGCCTGAGAACACAGCAGTGGAAACTCTTTCCGCGGGGTTAGCTGCAGCGCACAATGCCTACGGCCCATCAAAGTCCACACCAGCCCTTCCCACGTGTATTATATTTCTGGTGCAGGAGAATGAGAGGAACACATTTGATCAATTGGCGCTTTTCAGGCAGCTGACCAAGGTTCACAAGATACCCGTTTTCCGTCTGCTCAGCTCCGAGATTCTAGACCATACGTCGATCCCTAGCTCCAACCCATCACGGCCCCTTGTATACTCGCCTCCCCACTCCCCAGAAACGCAATTCGAAGTCACGACAGCTTATCTCCGGTGCTTCTATGCGCCAAGCGATTTCAAATCGGAGCGTGACTGGGAAGCACGGACTCACGTTGAGCGTTCTGCAGCGATCAAATGCCCTACAGTTTTAAACCAGCTGGCCGGTTGTAAGATTGTACAGCAGGTATTGGCTGAAACTACGGGCCCCGACAACCTTACAAGCTTCTTACCTGATACCGACCCAGCCGTTGTTGCAAGGCTCCGGGAAACCTTTGCACCTCAATATGATCTGTCCTCTGGTGGACGTGGCAGGGACCTTGCCTTGAATGTCGAAACAGCCATGAACCACGTTCTTAAGCCCCAGCGCGAGGGAGGTGGCAACAATATCTACAAGGAAGCCATTCCAGACTTCTTGCGCTCTATCCCCGAAAGCGAATGGAAGCGCTGGATCCTTATGGAGTTGATTAGGCCACCTGCCGAGGCAAGGAACATTGCCTTGAGAACCGACGGAGAGGTCCTTAGTGGAGAAGTCATCGGAGAGTTGGGTGTCTATGGCACTATTCTGTGGGATCAGGCTAATGGAAAGATCTCCCACAATGAACAAGGCGGATGGTTGATGAGAACGAAGTCCAAGGATGTCAACGAGGGAGGAGTTGCAACAGGATTCTCCAGCTTAGACAGCATTCTTCTCTATTAAAACTGATACAGTAGAAACAATGTGAAATACAGAGCAATCTAAGTGAAGCTAAAATGGCGTTTCTCTTACATTGAATAAGTCCGAAGAATCACTATAAAACATTTCCAACCACAACTCAGTGACAACTATTCACACAGTCAAATAGCCTTTCTTTGTCCTGCAGCAACCCCTCATTCTCGGCGCATAGATGCGCGTAAAAAAGCAGGCCATAATGCATATTTTATGCACCCACAACAAAGGTATATAAAGACCCTCAACCCCCCTCCTCAAACAGCATCCTCAATATAACCACGTGAGGTTGAATCACTCCATTCACCACACAACCAACCCCGTCAAGACTCCGACATATATTTTACCTTCCACCTCCCACCTCCGACCCCTATCTCAACGAGAGATATTATACCTGAACGTGTCCGGCCACTCATTATCAGGCAACTGCCTCCAAGAACCAAGGCCCAACTGCTTCGCCCGCTCCGACAACCTAAAGAACACGCTCTGCGCAACCCTAATCCGCTCACTGGGGATCTCCGTCCTGCCCTGATTTAGAAAATAATCCAACGGATAGGTGGCGGGCGTGTGTGCAGCCAGGGCTCGATCTTCGAGACGCACAGGCCCGCCATCGGCATACACAACATCCATGGTGGTGTTGTAGCGGATCTGATCGATAGACCAGCGTTCGACGCGCTCAACATCGATCTTGTTGAGACGGCCTGGGGTGCCACGCCGGTACGTCCAGCAGGATAGGCGGAGAGGACGACGAGCGTCGCGCTCTCGACGCATGTTGAGGGCGTTTTCGTGGGGGCGGAGGTGAAGAGGGCCGGCCATGCGGACGCGGATGTCGCGGTAGGTGAGGCGTGGATCGGTGCGCATCCAGTACTCGAGGAGCCAGCCTGGGGGACTGCTGGTGATGTATCGTGGTAGGAAGGGGAAGTCCCAGATCTCTTTGTCCTCGTGGTCTCGTGCTACTTGGCCGTTTTCTCTTAGAGGGGAGAGGTCTGGGAGGTCTTGGCCGATGGGTGCGTCCATGCGGAAGAGGATTGGGGGGAGGTTGATCTCGGAGTAGGGCGTGTGGTATGGGTGTGGGCAGGTGTGGAAGCGGTCTGTTGGGGGTGTGGTGTCTGTGGACTTTGTTAGGAGGGTCATCGTTGTGCTGGTGATTGGATGGTTTCTTACGTTGACACTGCATCTTTGAGGCACGATGTTGATACTCTTAACAAGTCGGGGAGAGAGGTTGAGAGGATGGGTCAAGGAGAGTTGGTTTGCATGTCAGGAGGAGCTGTTGAAGGGGTGAGAGGACTGCCTTTATAGTCGTCTTTGAGGGGATTGTGGAGCTACATGTCTACGTGAATAACAATGCTTTGACTAGATACTCCAGGGAATAGTATTGGGTATTTGTGATTGGATCTAAGATGCCTCAGTGAAGGTCTTATCTTAAGCAATAGTATTGGATGAATGAATAAAATTAACTGTTTATTAAACGCCAGGCGTGGTGGTGAAACATACGCTAAGCTTGAAGAATTATAGCTCTAAAGAGACAAAGACAAGGTAGCAACCTGTGATGCCTGATATGAGCAAGTGTATCTTCTGATTGGGCTAATCTCTATCTAGAATTCCCGCCGTGTCTCGATATACAATGACTTCGCCTCCTTGCACTTCACTTCACTGGCAGGCACTTTGCTATTCAGAGACCTAGCGTGAGAGCCAATTCCTTTTGTCTCATTTATGCAAGCAGTTAGCGGGCAACAAGCCAAAAGCAATCTCGAAGAAGGAAAGAAAAAGGGCAGTACAGACAAAGAGACACCTCGAAGTACCATTTAAGGTACCCTTTCCATCACTATCCTTGAAATGTGACACTCTCGAGCTTTCTATTCGCTATATATCGCCTTGATAACCCATCAATACTTGCTCTAAGGTCCCCGGCATGATGATTATCCTGCCAAACTCGGAATACAACATAATCATGGTTGTATGTACACATGTACAGTCAGGTTAGCCCTGCAAATCTGCTTTGGGCAAAAGCCCCCGCATCCGCAACATTGGCTTACACTACTGAGATGTTAGAAGCCATTTACACCAACTAGCAGAAGCAACTCATTCTCAACATTTGTATTGTTCTTCTGTACAAAGTTTGTACATTCATATTTCCAAGCAAGGCATCTGCCATTCGCGCTATGTGAGGAAAATCCAGCTTGGCATGCAACTTTAAATGAACATCATCTCGTCCGGCGAACATCCTTGTTGCAGTACCAAAAGACCAAGCAAACAAAAGGAATAACGACAAATCGCTAATGCACCTGAGAAGGGGATACTGAAGTACAGATTTGACATACAATGTCAGACATTATTGGAAAAGTGGCAGTGGGTATTGGGAAGCTCAACAAAAACAAAACTTGCGATGCGACAAAATTAAACGACTAAACGAGCAAGGGGCAAGGGCAAACAAGGCTAAAAGCACAATTCATAGGGCATAGGTGTGTTAGTACAAAAAATCGAAATGAACAGCAGCGCAGGCAATATTGAGCGCCGCGTTGGGGAGGCGAACATCATCTCCATCCGATAACTCCTGTCATGGCCCGAGAAACTATTTTTGAAAATAGTCATCATAATCGTCAATGATAATGTCATTGATGTCGCCGATGTCCATCATCTCCATGTCGTCGGGGGCCATGGCTGGGATATCGAAGAGGTATCTATCCCCAGAGAGGCATTGTTCGAACAGATTGTCAAAGACTCGGTGACGAACACCAAATGGCAGATCAGAGGCAGAGTACGGAGTCAATACATCAGGATACAGCCCCTGGGATGGAGGGAGTAGGCCTTCGTGAAATACGCCTGCGCCAGCTGGGCCAGACACAAGTGTGAGATTGGTATAGACGGGGGTGGCACACTTCCCCAAGTGGCAAGCGTTGCCGCAAAACCCTCCTCTAGCTAGTTTCAATGGGGAAGGGCGCCTGCGCTGAATTTTTCCTGTCGCGATGGGTTTCAAGGCTTTCTCAGTATTGTGTCGTGGTATGGAGTCTTTGATGCTCACTGTCAAGTCGATATCTACCATGCTAACGGTCTCTGGTAGTTCGCTATCAGGAATCAATCCTGTGATGACAGGCAGAGATCCCTCTAGACTGTCGTTATTTTCGTCGAATGAAATATATGATGGAACGTAGTTGAAAAGCTCTGCAACACTCTCGACTGTGAGGTCATCTACCGTGAAATCAATCGAAACGGACTCCACGGGAGAGGCTACCACTAGGGCCGGCCCCTCCTTCTTCGACGTGTCTACCTTTCCAACGCTCGCCGATTTCTTAATGGGGACTGAAAAGCCGGTTGGCTGCTCTTCCTGAACGGTGTATTCGTGGCGGGGGTCTTCCGTGGCGACCTCTTCCTTCAAGGGCGTCTTTGAGGGTTTTCTGCCTCGAGATACTCGCTTCCCCTTGTTGTATTGATTGGGTAGCGGGATTCTTCCACCATCTTCTCCGAGGGCTGGGTCGATCAAGCCGGGGGTTATACCGCGAGTCGTATTCAAAGCAGGAGAAAGTCCAATTTCCTGCATCTTCCGAAGGATGTCTTGCTTGAGCTGCTGGCTACGCTTGTTACCGGAGTCCCATGCAATCAGAGAAAACTGCTGGCGGAAGCGGACACTGCGCTGCTGCAACGCATTGTCTTGAATTCTAAAGAGTGGGTGCATCCGATCAGTGATATCTCTGAGACGAATGCGTCTATCGAGCCGCATCCAAGCTTCCACTCGAAACTCCTCGACTGTCGAAGCAATGTTATCAGGAAGTATGGGGAGGTCGCGCAAATATTGGCCATGAATAGGGTAATTCATACGAGGCGGGTCCGATTTACGATCCTTTTTGTCTGCAGGCTCGAATTGGTAAAGTATGTCTGGAAGATCTGCCCACGACCAGTTATCTTGGTCTGGTCGAGAAGTGGTGAAGTTTCGAGGGTCAATAGCCTGAGGACTGTCCTGCCGAGGCACTGGTTTTCCTATGTCGCCGTTAGTACTGTCTCTCTGCTTGGCTGGAGAAGGCAGCGACTCACCTTTGTCCTTCTTTCCTTTGCCCTTTTTCGCGTTGACCTTGGCGCTCTCTGAGGACTCGGCGGTCATAGAAGACTCGGGATACACAGAAGCATTTGACTGCTGAGACAACTCGAGGTCTTCCTCGGGATCAATCATCTTCGAAATTGGCTGTGATTGATGTTAGTATACACATCAATACCGATGCATTTTATACACCTCCGAGACCTAGAAGGGCCGACTGGAGAATGATAATAGCATCGACATACCTGAGACATGTTGTCTTCCTCGTTCTTGAGGTAGACTCTGAAGAGAAGGTTATTCTACCACTGATATCGAACAGTATGTGAACGGAACAAGAGATAAATGGAATAATGAAGCTCAGTTGACACTGAAGCAGACTTGCAGCTTTGAGGTTTTGATATTGACGAAGAGGTATGAAGCGGTTGAAGCAATCGAAAGTCTCTGTCAAGATTCGAGGGACGAAGTCGGCGCGCCATTGTGTCCAGCAGCCTGGTATTCTTCATGTCTACTCTGAATAGGAACTGGGTGGTTGGGAGTATAGTTGTCCGAATTGGGAAATTGAGAGGGTTTCAAGTCGCTGTCGACTATATTCACTATTCACTGAAGTCGTGTCGTGAGGTCCTGCTCCAAGCCCCCTCCCCAGCATTTTTAACATTCGCTTTCCTAAGCGCAATTCATTTCTTTCCCCGGCGACTGAAGAAACGATATATGCGATTTTTTGCGCGTCGAATGAGTCTCATATCTCTATACTACTCCCCATGCGCTGATGGTGCGGCTCTTGGACCGATATAGTTGCGATGTGAGCACCTCGACAAGCATGCAGTTCCCCAGACCAGTGGACCCACCAGGTGCCACGGACCCACCCACGGACAAGCCATAACTCATGAGTCAAATGAATAAGTAGAGTCCTGGAAGGCTGGGGGCTGTTCTGATTGGTGTGTGACCCAAGCAGAATAGCTTTGTCCTGGTTCTCGGGCGAGAATACATACATACATACGCCTGGGCACTCAGCATGCCGGAGAGAGTGAATATGATTGTCTCTCAAAGCCTCTGAAAGCTCTGACGTATATTGTAATAGGCGTTCGTCCAATCACAGTTCTCCAGCGCCTATTGTAATCTCGATGCAGAAGCGAGCTCAATGATTGAATAGAAGCCGGACTACATCATCTGGCCTTGTGCCTCGCCAGATACAAGTGTCCCAGCCACCACCTTCTTATTCGAGTCATGAAACAGAAGGTAGTTGTCCATTAATGGGGTGTGATGGGGAGAAACTAGAAAAGACAAGAATAATTGAAACTAGTAGTACCCACGTGGCTCACTGGAGCATGGCCCTAAGGATTCTGTAGGTATCTGCTGTAGTAACATCTGAAAGTAAGAATAAGATAGAAAAGGGGTACAGGACTTTTAGATTTCTTTGCCTCAGAAGAGATGTACATCAGATAATTCCTATGTATTTTTAACATCGCATTATCCATGTTTCCCACAATAGTCATGTCTCAAGGCGGCTAATATTGATTAAAGCCGACATGCGATTCAAGAAACAAATTTAAATGACAACATAGAAGGCTCCGCATACATATGCACAAATTGTATCCCATCATAGCAACAGTAAACGTACTTCAATCCTGAGAAGCGACATGTACATTCCAACGGTCAACGTCCGGACCTTAGCGACCACCGTTTGATATCCTTCAGACTATTCTCACAACGTAGGTCCAGATATTCCCACAACGTAAGCTGACTTCGATGTAGATATTCATCCAGAGTCATTGTCCTTTCAGTATCATCGGCCTCTATGGGGAATGCTCGAGCGGGGGGGCCTCTATGAGAAGCCAGTTCACATAGAGTGGTGGGATAGGAGTTGAAATCGGAAAGGCTCGGCTGAATGGATATTGTCTTGGGAGTGGCATTATATCCCATACTGCAATGCTGGATTAGCCTCTTAGATTCATATAGTAATCGTGCACAAACAAGTTACCTCGCAGCATCATGAAAACTTTGCCTTTTGAGATGAGAATTTGTAATGCTGAAGCGATCGCTATTCGGAGTACCCTTCTTTCATAAGTGCTTTGTGTCCCAGTGCAACTGGTAGAGGATCTCGGCTGATTTGGTCTTGTTGCTTCGGTGAGACTCATCGAGGATTACCGCGGGAATCTGACCGGGGTGGGAGCTCTGCTTGATCAGGCGAGTCCGCTCGAAGATATCACTATTTGAATGATTTGGGTGTGAAACAGAATCGGAGATATCGTCGTAGGCTGCTCTTGGGGGCAGGAGAATTCGCCCACCAGCTTCGCCTTTAGAGGGATCGATTAGGCCTGGCGTTAAACCTCTCGTACTGTTCGACGCCGGGTCTATTCCATTTGCCATTGCTAGGCGAGATATATTATTAATGGTCTTTTGAGCTCCCCAGCACGCAACATGAAACTTCTCGCGGAAGGCCTTCCGACGAAGTTCAATGTCGATTGATGTTAATCTAAACCTGTACCTGGGGTTTACCCGGTCGATGATATCTTGCCCAGTTATCCGGCGATCGAGACGCATCCAGGCTTCAAGTCTCCACCCTTCGACCTTGGAGGATATCTGGTCCGGAAGGACTGAAAAAGCATTGATGTGCTTCCCGAAGACTTTCTGTGCGGTAATACGAACAACTTGTCTGGATTTTCCGTGCTCGGGTTTCAGGATGTACAAGATATCCGGTAGGTTCTCTAGGCTCCAGTTATCCTGATCAGTGTGTGAAGCTGTCATATCGTCATCCTCATGTTCGCGCCTCAGTCGAGCCGTCGTGGATGTGGGGCTAGGAGAATCCAAGATGATAGTATGCGAGGCGGAATGGGGTTTCTCTGCAGTAAACTATGAATTACACTGTAAGCATCATGCTAGTCAGCTTTAATAGTGAAGCAAAATGTCAACATACAGGGAGATCTGAGTTATCCCGATCTTGAGTCTTCATCTGGTGCATGCTGATGGTGCTTGGGCTGGATTCACTCTCCCCGTGAGCTCTTCTCACTCTCAGCCTTCCCAGAATCACTCCACAAGGGCCATAGTGAGAAGGCGTTGTTATGGGGGCATTTTCACTTTTGCTGTCTAGCATTTGTGGAGTGAATATTGTCTGGTTTCCCAGAGGTGTCATAGTTCAGGTCTCGGGAACAGATCCGACAGGGCCTGCTTGATATGAGTGGGCACTCCTTCTCAATATTGGCTTAACAAACTTACTTTCCTTGTGTTGAGTCAATCAGCAACAGGGCACAGTTAGAGGTGCATACAAATACAAATCATACAGGTTCAACCACCTTTGATGAAAAAAATAAGTTTGGTAGACAATGGATTGTAATATTAGTGATTCGCTTGAGAAGTTTGAAAATGAGGGAAGTTAGAATATACACTGTCGGCCATAATCCTACAGGAAGTGGCAAATGAGAGAGAGTGAGGAGAAACGGTGCCTTTGGCTGGTTGTGCTTTTCATTCAGTTGCGGCCTTTGAGCACAACAAACATTTTCCCTCCCGCATTGTTTTCTCGTCTAATCTTTTTCCTTACTATGTTTTAACTGTGCCCATATATTTTGGCTATTTTAATCCAGGTTTCTGTAAATGTCGTATCATGTTGGCTATATAGTAGGTTCCTCAACAGACTTCTTCAATCAAAAACACACTTTCAAGTTTACGGCACTCTCACTTATATCGGGCGATCGTTCGTCAGTGGTGCGATGAAAAAAGAAGAAAAAGAGAGAAAGAAACCGGAAAGACACAGCGAATGTGGAAGTGAAATTGGTGAGAAACAAAGAAGATAGATTTTAGTTACGCAGTGGTAGTATAAATAAAGTAAACAAACCGTTGGCTTTCCCCACATCCGCAATTTAACAACCACTGGCGCAACATTACACCAATTTAGCTACTAGAATACTTCTCTTTTAAGTTTTTCAACTGAAATTCTCATCTTCCTCAAATTAAAAATCTCAGTCCTAATTAAAACCTTATCAATGTCGAACCCATCGTCTCAACTATTTCGTCTCATCCAGAATACGGCCACGAAACACCGTCACCCCAAGCAAATCTCGAACAAGTACAGTCTACAAATCTCCTGCAACGTCAAGCCCAACGCGTCTGCAAATCGCGAAGGTATCATAGCCGTTGGCCCCGAGAAAGTGGACGTTTGCGTGGCTGCAGTCCCACGAGACGGCGAAGCCAACGCGGCCGTATCACGAGTGTTTGCTCAGGTACTGATCTCTCGCCCTTTCATTCTTAATAATTAGAAACTATTCTTAGATGTGATCAGCATAGTTATCTAACTGCGAAAACCAGATCCTCAAAGTCCCCAAATCTACGGTGGTCGTCATTCGCGGTTTGAAGTCGCGCGACAAGACACTTTGTGTTTCTGATTTGGAGATTGGGTCCGAAGGTGAAGAGAAATTTATACAGCAAGTGCGCCAAAAGCTGGAGGAAGCGGTAATCAAGAAATAACAGCACCCTCCATTTATTGAGCTCTTCAATAGGCGGATCATCGACCTGATCATGGTGATCCGCTTCGATAACTGTGGGACACCGGCGTGACATCACGGGAATTCTCCGAACTTTTTTTTTCTTTGTTAACGCCGATCTTTATTCGCTTTACACACCATCCGCACAGATTATGCTCAAGTAGCCGCCTTTTTATAAGAAATACCTAATCATCAACAAAGGAATCCGAAAGTCAGAATGTCTTCCACCAATCCCGAAACCACTTCCTCTAAACGAAAAGCCCCCGATGATCGCGTCGCGTCTAAAGCAGCTGCGACCCAAGCGATCCACTTCACTGCGCGCAACCCGCCATGGACCTATCTCAAGCTACAGCTGTATGTCGTCTATAACTGCTCACATGCAAGCAGTGAACCCTACTAATACACAATGTCTATATGCTACAGAATCCACCAACCAGGCACATCGACTGCCGTCCAATCTCAGCCCCTCGACCCGCTCACAGCTCGAACACACATCAATTCTGCGCTTTCACAATTTCTCGGCCTGTCAGGCACAGCCATCTCAATTGACATCCTAAAAATCCTCCCTGAAGCTCCACAACCAAAGCCCACGGATAAATTTATCTGGCTGCGTGTCCCGCGCCAAGATGCCCCTGCTGTCGTTGCAGCGGTGAGCTCCTGGATCGGAGGAGGCACTGGCGGTGGCTCGGTGGGTAGTGTGGCGTGGAGGGTCTGTGCTAAAGGAAATTATTTGGGAGCTTTGACTCAGGGGTCTGGGGAAGATTTGTTCGCTCCATGATCTGTGATACAGGGGAACTGTGCGTCTTAGTGGTATCTCGGCTTATATCGGAGAAACAAGAATGGCGTGGACTAGGCCCGTTTTTCAGGGTCGGATATTCTCCTTCGACATGAATATGCGATCGTATACAGCACTCACACGCGGAACCACGAGAAGTCGGGACGATGGTTAGTCCCTATAAACGAGCTTCACCGCAATGATGAGGTGGAGAACTAGCATCCCGTCTCGGGTCGGAAAACAATCGGAGGATTATCACAAGGCCCAGCTGACTGAAGGAATGGCTGAGTAATGACCAAGCGCGGAGCACCAACTATATTTCCGGGCGGTATAGCAAAACCTGGTTGTCAGTCGCGCCCTCGTGATTTCGGGTGCACTTCTTACAATAGCTCTTGTAAGAAAACCTATGAGACGCACTGCAGCAAAGGGAACCTCTTGCTCAAACCCAAACAATCCAGTCGTTTCAATATAAACAGTCTAATGTATAAATCCATCATGTACATCTGCGCACCAAGTAGCGATTATCCCAAGCCAACATATTCACAACGAATGACATGAATGTAAATGGCAGTAACGAGTGGAGTACTCCCTGTCCTCAAGCAACAGAAACACCGAAACGCGCATGCTCAAAAAAGAAACCCAATGCCGGCGCTGATAGTAACTTTTGAACGATTCCTTTCATTCCCTTGTTTTTCTTTTTCTTTTTCAAGTCTAAGTTTTAACTCTTGACGCGTAGTCATCCATCTAAACCGTTTGTTTACTGCTCATGCTTCCAACAACGGTCGACTCATCCGATCCCAAGGCAGAAGAAGGGGAGTTGGCTATCACCTTCGTTCTAAGTGCAGCTCTGATCTCCTCGACGCTTCGGTCCTTCCAGTCATTGTAGCCGTCCATGCTAAGTGGATACAAAACCAAGTTGTCGTCACGAACGGTGAAATCATCGACACGGGGCGCCGGAGTAGCGGTGATGATATCCAGTTCCAAGGCAATCTGCCGACAGTAGGTATCCAGAGGAAGATCGTTGACGTCCTGACCGAAGGGATTCTCGATTTCGCTGCCGATAGTGGCGAGACCGAGAATGATGTATGCGGCGACTGGATTTGTTAGTTAGATTTAACATAATCTTTCAGAGGTCAGAGGGGCAGGGCATGGATTCTTACTAATTGAACCTGGGATGGTCACCCATGTGAGGGTGTTGTAGAGTTGGAAGGGTAGAGACATGACGTAGATCCAGGCGATTTGCGCGATGGCGATGCTGTACGCTGTCGGGAGAGGGGTGTCAAGGACGCGCTCAGTTCCCGTGACGACTTCGTTCAGGGTAGCGAGGCCGTTGACTAGAATTCAAGTTAGTATCTATTGTTACTATAGCATCGCAAATACCCGGGTGGCACATACTGGCTTGTGCTTGATGCAAACTGATGCTGAGGGTGTCGTTCGCAATACATCTGTCGATATAAGCCGACAAATGGTTAAGAATCTCCAGAGGAAGATGACCCAGTGGCTTCTTGGATCGTTTGACGAGCTTCCGGGGGTTCGATTCGGCAAAGGAGACACCCAGGTATTCTCCTGTCGATTTCCAGAGTGACTTCCGCTGAGGCTGGAGGCGCTGACGGTCATGCGCATCTTTGGCGAAGGTGTCCAGGTAGCCGACCAGGCCCGCAAGATCATCATAAGCGATATCCGGTTCGAAACGGAGTTTGTGTTTGAGCGCGACAGCGAAAGCTAGGATAAGGTTCATTGCGGTTCTAGTATTGTCAGAAAAGATGGTATATAGCTGAGGCCGTTTACACCTGATGCCAACGTACAGTTTTTGCAGGAGATCCTCCTTTCCCAACTCTCCTTCACGTTCCTTTGTGTTGACCCAGATCGTGCGAGCCAGATTACGCGAGGTCTGGATCAGCAGCGACCAGTATTTGCGGCCGTCAGCCCATCTACATGATTTAGTTAGAAATCATCAAGGCACAAAATTCAATAGCAGTCGGCTTACCGTTCGTAAGCCGTCGAACTCCGGAAAGATAATGCCAAACCGACGACGAAACCAGTAACTGTGAGCAGAATGTTGTTGATCCCCACTAAACGTTGATCAGCCGGACGCAATCTTTAATGGGGTCACCAGTTATACTAACGAGGGTGTACGAATTTCGAGAGTAGTGTGATCAGAGTGGCCCACGCCGCAACAAAAGACAGAGGCAGGATCATCTTGGGCAGCACACTGCCATGCATTCGGAGGAAGGTGGGCCATTTCGAATGCTTGTCCAAGTCACGGGGGCCATGCTGCCGGTGGAAATTGGTTAGGTCATTGTTTACGTCTCGTAGATAAATATAGACTCAGTCACATACGAAGTACCGATCGATTTCGCTAGAGTTCCGTCGGTCAAGCATAAATTGGGAATCTCGGGTACTGGCGAGGTTTTCTAGAAAGGTTGGGCGTGGTGTGATACGACGAGCTGGTGACGACTCTCGTTCCGGGAGAGCTCCTTGGTCATGGTGAACAGCATGAGAACGAATGTCGGCTTGAACTGGGGCAGGACCCTCTCCAGCTTGTGCCGGCACATCTGCAGCGGCAGATGGTGAACTGTGTCCCTCCATCGGGGTTTCGGGAGGATGCAAATGGATTAGGAGTAAGGGACCAACGAGGGTATGGATGTAAGCGCTATACAGACACTAATAGAACAGGAGAAAGAAACGTGTGTATAAAACAGAGTGAAAGAGGGTGATCAAACCCTTTTTCAAAGGATAATAAATGAAATTGCCAGACTAACACTGAAAAAAGGAGTGAACTAAGGAATTAGCGATAGACAAAAAGATGGAGAAGAAACAAGATCGAACTAAACGAATGGGTCCGCCGGGGTTATATCTACAGTACAGTCTCCAGCATTAACCTTAAGAGGGGTCCCGATTTTCTAGACTCCCCTGGACACCAAGCGAACATTATTTCTCCGACTCGCAGACAGCGCCAGTGCTAAGAATAAAGAAAATAGCCGTGGAAAAGGATTAGGCCTCGGGGAGAGCTAGTGCCATGGAGGGCGTAGTGCGTAAGTGCATGAATAACTTCTCGTGTCTTTGATGGACGGACGTGTATAAAGTGGAGCTTTTGACGTGAAGAGCCGGATGATATGACAGCCAATGGAATGGGGACATGGCTTGGGTCCAGGCCTCCTGTTTCACTATCTTCGCAACGGCGAGGACTGCGCCACGCCCCGAGACGTCGCACGGGAGTATCCGCTCTCGACAGGACGCTCCCTTCATTCGCTGCGTCCCTTTGCCTTGGAGGTTTGGAGGCTTCTGGACCGTCGGAGGCGGCAAGTCAAATTTAATTCTCCATCCACTTGCCCTCGACTTGAAACACGGCTCAGGTCCCCTTCTTCCTCTGCCGCGTAGGATGGCGAGTTTTTGAACAACGCATCTTCAAAAATAAAAAGAGAGGGAAAAAAAAAAAAAAGTATATAGGATCGTGCAGTGTACCCGGCTGATTTCTTCAGTATCCTTCCTCGAGGGAAGGAAGGCTACCAGTACTCCGGTCCAAAACTACTAAAAGTAACCGGTTCCCCAGCATGACAGTTGCTAGTCCACTCTGGACACTCTCTTTGACATGCCCCACCTCGTGCGTATTAGACATCACATGACATCGGTTTCAGCAAGCTGAAAATTGAACATAGCTTCTGAATTGTTCGAAACCAGGCCATCTATGCTCTTGAACGAATGTAAGATAGTGTATACTACCAGTACTGTGTACACTCTATGCTATCCATCGACCTCCAGTCTCTTCACTTAATTTGTTTTGAGTTCAAGTTGGGTAGAGATTTGCTCAAAATAGCATAGTCCGATATCAGACGAGTCAGCACTCGGCTCATTGGGCAACTCCCGCCGCACTAGTAGTTAGTGATCAGGCCCACGGGGTGCCTGAAAAGTTCCAAGTTAAATGTTGCCCTTCTCCAAGCGATCGCGCTACGAACAAATCCTCTACACCGGATCGCTTTGGAACACTTACATCGAATATATGCCTATTCAATATTGGTAAAAGTCCAATAAAATCATACCTCATGGAGATCCGGAGTACAAATACCGTCTTACTATTAACTGGCGTGGGAAGCGAAATGTGATTTCGTCGATGCACAGCGCAGGATTCTGCGAATAAGGGGCTAGTGACTTCTGATATCTTAAAATAAACATAAAGTTATGTGTCTTACAAGTTGCTGCTCTTCCAAGTTTCAAGGCACGCCAAGGTTAGCACGCCTCATGAACACGAGCTTCTATTGCCGACTAGCGAATTGTTTTTCTGCAGAAACCCAAGTAATTGTTTACTTTTCCTTCCCAGAACGGGAGCTAGCTAAGGACTGCTTTTTGCTCAGTATTGAGCAAATGTGAAACGGCAGATATTTAGATATCTTGAGCGGGAAAACTGCCTGAATTCCGAATAAGATGCTTGAATGGGAGAAATCGCTTGGGAACAACAGCGCTAGGCCCGTTTAGGCAGCCTCAACACATAATAGACCCGACCCTAGGCCTTGTGCCCCCTGAATCCAACCCGATCTCCTACTTCGGTAGTATCCCGATATCCTTGGTGGTTATGTTGCTCTCGGTGGCTGCGTCTACTGCACTAAATGGCTGGTTCATTGCGCCCATTGGCTTTGTATTTACTAAATGGCCCAGTAAAGAAATATATAACAACTATTTTAATATTTGATGGTACTAAAATATATTATGCATAACAAAAGTTACATTCAAAAATTATAGAAAAAGGTAGTCGATTCGGGTACTAAAAGGCTTTGGTTATAAGGTATTGGTTCAGTCATTCAGCACTACGTGGTCCAACATTGGTATATCAAAGTCCCCAGTAGCAAGGTTACAATTATCTTGACGAAGCTCTGGCTTTAGGTAAAAGCAGTGTACAGCGTACCGCTCCATAGCGTTGAAATAAGCGATACGCACACTGATTGTTCCCAGACTACCGAGGTTCCTAGCTGCGTAGGTCCTGGGGATCCAGGGAGGGTGTTCAGGCTCAAGCTCATGTAGTAGTAAAAGGCAGGCGAACTAAGGTGTGATCGTACAGCCTAGGTGATTCGGTATTTTGGCCGACAGGCGATAATCATCAACGTAGTGAAAAAAATCAAGGCATAGGGCGAGGGCTTCATATTAAAAACCTTCATGTAAGCGTTTCAGACAAGCGTGTGGCTATGTCCTAGAGCTAGACACTTTACCGCCTTATAGTATTCACTCATGCGCTTAGCAGGGTCAGTAGTTATAGACAGGTCCTTTGGCCGCTACATTTGTTCACTGGCACCGATGCGTTCATTATTCTCTCTACATTAAATCCACTAATAGCAAGATATAGATCCATACGAAAAGCTATTGATAGGACGATATACGGCCTGTACCTTGGGAGGTGGTTACTTTACATGGTTTACTGGGCAATCAACCTGGTCCTGATCTTGACCAATGTTGATTTAGGCAGCCTCAAGTTTGTACGTTCGTCCCGCTACCCAAGATTTCTGGATTCGAAATTGACCTTCATCACAGGTAGGAAAACGTCTCGGCTGGTATTTTAGCCCTCGCACTGTGCCTACTCCTTCAGAGCTCATAGCTAATAGACCTAGGGTCGCTCTTGCAAACCTCCTTCTCCTCGTTTTTCTCACTCTCCGCAATACTCCACTTGCTCCCTTAAGCGGACGATCGTACGAAAAGCTACGCCCCCTACACAAGACGGCCGGGTATACAACCATTGGATTAATGTTCCTCCATGCCATAGTTTACTTGTCTGCTTGGTCACAGTCCGGCAGTCTTCACAAAATGCAGGAAATCGATAATGCCGCTGGTGCCGTAGCAGGGGTAGCTATGTTTGTTTTAGGTCTACCCACTATAGGGTGGTTTGTTCGAAAATCCTACGAAGTGATTTACATTCTTATCTTCATTGTGCTCTGGGGTGAATTAGGGCTCACCTCGACAGTCTTCTACATGGTGCATGTCCTCATGTTTATCCTCATCATGATCATGGTGGGAATGCACCGACCCAAAATATCCACTCACTCGCTCGTGATTGTCATTTTCACATCTTGTATGTGGTTCTCAGATCGACTGCTACGACTGGCCAAAATTTGCTGGTTTTCAGTCGGAAACCACGCAACGGTCACTGCCTTGCTGGGAGATACAGTGCACGTTAGACTTACGCGCAATGTCTCCTGTCGTCCCGGGTCTCATGTGTTCTTGTGGTTGCCTTCTATCCGTTTGTTTGAGACTCACCCATTTACTATGGTCTCCTCGAGCCCTCCTGAGTTTGTTATCCGGGCATATGATGGTTTCACCCGTGATCCCTATTATCTCGCTCATAAGAAGCAAGGTCAATTACTCAGGTGCTCTATGGATGGGGAATACGGACAGGTCCCGAATTTCGTGGAATTTGACAAGGTAGTTTTCGTTGCAGGAGGTAGCGGTGCCAGCTTTACATTTGCCATTGCTCTCGGTTCACTTGACACGTTGGCTGCTCGTAATACTTCAAAGCAGATAGAGTTCCTCTGGGCAATCAGAAGTCTGGGTAGGTGTATCTACATCTAGCATAAATTTATCCTAGCTCTGTTGAGAAAAGTCAACTGACCCTTTATCCCTAGAGTCACTCGAGTGGTTTGAACCACAACTTGCCAAGCTTTAGGAAAGCCCATGTGTCAATATTTCCATCTATGTCACCCGAGATGCGACGTCGAGCGGGGTATCAATTGTTTCATCGACGCCAGTACCTGACAAATCTCCAAGCCTAACCAACGCTTTGCCCAGTGTCGGCGATATTGAGATGGGATTATCGAAAACAACAGCGCCTGGAGCCATACATCATGATGCAGTTTACATGAAGAAAGGACGGCCAGATATCAGACTTCTGATTTCGGACTGCATCTCAGGCTGTGGCTCCGAGGAACGGGTGGGCATCGGTGGATGCGGCCCGATAGGGATGATTGATACGTTGAGGCAGGTCGTACGCGAGAGACAGATATCTGGCCCCTCGGTCACATTGCATACAGAGGTTAGTCTTCCGTGTTGCTATGGCGAGAATAGATTGCTGATTGAGAGAGTAGGAGTTTATGTGGTGAGCGTGGACTACCCAGGTACAGCGGCATAGCCTCAATACTCTTTTCCTCGGTTAAATCTACATTGGCGTATTTTTAACTCCTTGCTAGGATAGAACAACTTAGCTACTTATGGCTCCGTGATCTCATATACTCTGCACTGAATCTGTGACATGCTAGGACATAGGTTGATGCTATAACAGCCCTTTGATTCGATAACTATCTCACAGATTCTTATATCTCCCGGACCACATGCAACGATTCATCTTTGTGTCCCCTCTCTGTTGCCCCTCAGAAAAGTAGAATGGCTTTCCTCTGGCGCTTAGCCACGAATAGGGATAGTAGATTGGCAAGATTGTTCAAGAATCGCAGCGTTTATACATTCTCGAAGGGTTTCCAAAAGACACTTAGCCTACATAGAAACTGTTAATGTTGATCAGTACTTTTGGCCTAAGGCTTCCCATACTAGTACTTTAATCCTGGTAGTTATTACCAGGCACCTACCAATAAAATTCAAGGAATCCACGTCCCACGACGCAAAAGGTATAGTGGATGTATAGAATCGATATAATAAAGACCTTAATGGTACTCTACTATTACAATTTGATGCGTAGCCGTTAGGAAGTTTCAAATTTCATATACTTTCCAAAAGGCCGATCACTTTGAACCGTGACAACCACGACGGCAGAGTTATACGTACTTTACTTTTGGAACTCCAGTATATGCATTTGAACTATTTGCTACTCTCAGATACCGTCAAACATAATGCTTCTGTGCGGGTGCATTAGCGTCGTTCACATATCATGCCATTAAAGGTAAAAAGTGCCGCCTACTTCCCAGTAGCTATAATAGCTACATTATACAGCAACGCTTTGCTTTGTCCATTATTAGTCATTATATTAGCTATTCCTAAAAATGCCCAGATGAGGGGTGCTGTGAGTAGCCGTCCTCGGTCAGTGAATTTAAACCACAGTTGGCACCTACTTTCAAATTGCACTTCGTCCTGTTCGTAGACCCGAGGATCATGGCTGAGCAATTTCAGGTCACTACTGACCCGGAAATGAACCAGACGTATGTTTCCTGACTTGCTCTCTGGATATATATCTACAGTCCAATGCTCAAGCTTATCACGATTAGGATGTGCATTACCATGATAGCGATTCTGCTTGTAATGACTCGTAACTTATCTTCAAGTTCAGCATGGAATCCTCACAGTATCAGCTGACGCGCCCTATCTAGCCTTGAATCCGAAAGTTACCGGACATCGATAACATCGAGTGTCTTGAATTAACAAGTACGGCCCCTATAATCGCTGCTTCTCTTCCCTCGACATCCCGTTGCCATCGTATGGCGAATTGTATAGTTAGGCTAACTTTCTAGGTAAATCAGGGATGAGGTAGGCATTGCTAGGATCTTTCGTCCGAGGGTCGCATCGCATAACAGCTACTCTTGTAGAACGGTCGAAGATACCATGCGTACCGCGAAGGCGAGTATGCTCTGGTATGTTCTGTCACCTTGATACCTGGTGTCTGGTTAGACGGTCTAATACATGTCTATAGCCTAATTCTCGACGGGGAAATCCACCTTGCCCCGATCAAAAACCCACAAAGAGTCTTGGATATTGGTACGGGCACAGGAATCTGGGCTGTCGATTTTGCAGAGTACGACACCAATTTATTCGAGTTGTCCCTTCTTGCATCATTCTATCCTTCCCCATGCTGAACTTGTTTTTCGCTAGTCAATATCAGTCCTCAGAAGTTATAGGTATGTGATATAGCTTTTGTATTTTCGCTTACCTTGGGCTAATATCTTATACTGCAGGCAATGACCTCAGCCCTATACAGCCGAGATGGTGAGCCACGTCCGAGTTGAAATGTCAATGTTGGAACCTCTCTCTCATTTTTCATGTGATTCGCAGGGTCCCTCCAAACTGCCAATTTGAAATCGATGATTTTGAATCGGAATGGTCGTACGCCCATCCTTTTGATTACATCTATGGTCGGGAACTTGCTGGATCTATACACGACTTCCCTCGTCTATGCAAGCAAGCGTTCGCTCATCTGCATCCCGGTGGATTCTTCGAGATACAAAGCTTTACTGTCGATATTTTTTCCGATGACGGTTCGATCGAGAAAGCACCTTACATAAAACAGGTCGTCTTCATAGATGTAGTTTGCAAGGTTGTGAAAGCGCCTTCAAGTCCGTGGGCCAAGGATCCGAAGCAAAAGGAGATTGGCAGATTTTTCCAGGCTCATCAAGTCCATATTGTTCTGGCACATACCAATGTTTTGCTATCGAAAGTTCTGGGTTGGAGCAAAACGGACATTGATATCTTGAATATGCACGTGCTGCGGGAGTCGAAGAATCTGGAAGTGCACCAGTATGGGAAACTGTATCTCATCTACGGGCGGAAACCACTGTAGCGTTTCCCTTTCTCACTATTTAACCTTCTCTTCTGTTGCTTTTTCTGTGTCTAAACGTTTCACTTATGTCGATGGTTGCTCGGCTGGATGGAGAAGTCTCTCCATATGCAGTTGTATAGTGCTGAAAATTATATCAATGTGTTCGTCTCGTTCTGCCTCTCGTCTTGAGTCAGAGGACACGATATTTTCTCTCCTGTATGACACTTGATAAATTAAGAAAGGCATCATTCCGATAAGCGCTGATTGAGACTGAAGTACCCTTACTATAGTCCTCCAAGCACCAGTCCTTAAACTCTTGAGGTCGTCTCCGTTGGCATGAGTACCAACCAATTGGTATGCAGTTAGAAAACACCACTAGGTCGGGTCATTGGAGGTCTTTCTCTATTGGCTCCATTCACTACAACAGACCAATAGGTTCTTCAGCTGCCTGCCAAGACACTGCAGCATGATCTACCGTACAATAATGACTATGAGGCCAATATACGTAATTCCACACAAGTTAAAAAAACAAGCAACACAGATTATTATGAGGCATTTTTCTTTCGTTCTTTCTTTCCTTCATTGCACTAAGACAGAATATTCGGCAAAGACCAATCTTGACGATCCCAAGACTACGTAAGTCAAGATACCCACTTCGACAGCCCAACAAGCTTTCAACTGTACTCTTGTAACTTGTTTTTGAAACTTGTCTACTTTGAACAGTGAATATGGGATAATCGGCCAAAACCCATTCAGGGACTGTACCTGTCCTGTTGGAACAAAGCTTGTACTTGAGCTTTATCAAAAATGGCTCATATCTTCGGCAGATAACACCGGAATGTGCCCATCTCTGAGCACACGATTTTACTGATAGACCTGCGAAGATCAGACCAGCATCAGCATTTCGAGACGACGGCTTCCTTTTCCACGGTTGAGATCACTTGTTCCACAGAGTAGCTTGGGCAACTGCTAAGTATTCCTTCTTCTTCATACGATAATGTAATATCCCATGACTTAAAAATAGGATAGGTACTCGCAATAGAGCAAATCCGGTTCATCTCAGGTTATAGAAACCACAAGCCACAGATGATTCTTTCGACTGATTCGGATGATTAACAAGAACGATGGGGGAAGTCGTCGGGTCCACTTATGATCTGCCGGCACGCTCCCAGAGCTTCCTGGGATAGACCCTGCCCAGTTTTGACCCGACCATGGAGATATCCACCCGACATGATCTACCCTGAAGGATTCTTCTCTCAAAAAGAAGCCTTTGTTGATGGCTTGGATGTCGAATCAGCCTCTCATAGTGGGTACTACCAGAAGCAAAAGTGGCGACTATCAAATATTTCCACTAGGTGCGTATAGGACAGTGATGTCATGACCCAACGGTCCAAACTCGGACTCAAATATGAGGTTTCCTCGATAGTCGGGATATCCACCTAAGTAGTGTAGCTCTCTCTTCGGCTGAACGGAGTGAACTTACTTAAACTGTAACCTTAACCTTGTTGTTATTTCTGCAATGCGGTGCTTAACGCTCAGAGGGTGGTCTAGGGCGGATAAGTTGGATTGACAGGTGAAGGTCAAGGTCTCTATCTCTCTCTCTCTCTCTCTTTTTTTTTTTTTTTTTCATTCTTTCATTTTTATTATTTACTTATTTTAATTTTTTTGCCTCATTTTTTTGGGCTGAAGGAAAATAGTCTTGTAGGACATAGCCCTACCAGTTAGATGCTCATTGTTGCGGCCCTCGGTTAAGTATGCAGTTGAGGTACGTGGTCAAACTTTGGTCCATACGACAGCCAAGACCATCAGGTACTCCGTACAGATATCTACATGCGTATATCGAGTACGGGGCCATTTATAGTTTTGTATGGTCAGTGATATTTGAGTCAAGGGGCCGAGGAAATAACAAGCTAAATGACTAGCGGAGGCTTGCCTCGGGAAACACATGCAAAACACCGGACCGTTGCCTTTTGAGTTCATGAGAAGTCAATTCCAAGGGTTGCGATGGTACTGTGGAAGGTACTATTATCAACCCGACCATGGTCACATCCTTCTTTCTTTTTCTTTCTTTTTTCTGCTTTCCTCGAGTTTTGTCTTGTGTTCTCTTCCCTTATAATTTCCTCATAGTTAGTAATTCCCTTTGGTTGCTCTTAGGTCCAGGCTCAGGTGGTCTGCTACCTAAATCGTGTTAGTTCCATCCACATATTGCCACAAATTAGAGTGACCTTGTATGGGTGCGCGGGGTTGTTCCGTCGATAGTACGTAAGACAAACGAGAAATACCTCGACCTTGACTACCGACTTCGCTACCCAGATCTGCTAACCTTTCAGCGGCTCCACCGTGTCCATACCTTAGTGACCATTGGGGTATAGCACAGGAGGACACGGACTTGAAAGTAGTGGTGGACTAACTGCTTAAAACCATAACAGTGACTATTATAATACTACTACTCTAACACGAGAAAGGCATAATAGATTGTTGGTGCACTGACCGTGGAAAAGGTAATGTAACGCGATTGGTAGCCAGCCTCGTGTCCACGGGACTTGGCAATTTCTTAAGTGAACTCGCAGCTGCGAGGGCCACTAATTGGTCCCTGTCTTCCAGGGGACACGTCGGTCGGCTTAATATCCTCGAATCAGCGACGTTACGCCGGCAAACTGTCACTTATCCCAGGCACTGGAATTTCTTTTAACTTTTTGGATTCGGTGGCTCTGGCCAGGGGTCCAGACGTTGCTGCAACCATTAATGGTCCACCATTAGATCGGCCACAACCCACGGTGGAGCAGAACGTGAACGATGGGTCACGGACCTGCCTATCACCACCCTTCAATGAACGTGAAACCCCGGTAGCATTCGGATTTGCTTCTGTTTTTGCGATCGCGTGGCAGCACACTGGCCAGGGGAGGGGCAGTCCGGCATTCCTCGAAACCCCATCGTGTGCCTGCTTTTGAGCCTACTGCAGTGAATGCAGTGACTCTTGACCGGGGTTGGCCATGGGGAATTATAAAAGGCCAAAATGCTAGCCCACAAATACCACGAGCCCTGTCCCTGGTTCTCAGAAAGACATTATTGATCGGCGTCCCTGGTCCCAGAGAGACAGGGATTGGTCTTCTCGCCAATTAGGCTGTCGTACTCTTGCTGGTCTCGATCCAAAGTGGGCGCGCCCTACTTGTGAGACACTGATCGTAGAGTATACCATCTTGCCAGTCTGCCCATGTCGGTATTTCACTTCGATCTATCCATCTCCTCTCGCTCCTTACAACCCTTGACACGACGTTGACACCCGAACGATGGCCTCCACGATCCTTACCACTCGACTGGGGTGCTAATGGCAATGAACATATTTGACTGAATAACAAAATCATCTACTGTACAACGACACGACTACTATCGTCAACGAATTGCGGTTCTCCGGACTAAACGCGAAACATGAAGCTTCCCCCAGCCGATGTGTTGGCGACATGGCCAACACCGAATTATATTGACCCTACCACCCGTGGGGATTCTGTCCTTGTCGTGACCATCGTCTTTTCCGCCATAGCTTTTGTCATCACTTGCCTCAGACTTTATACTCGCATCAAGATAACATGCAGCCCCGGCATCGACGACATTCTTATCGTAGTCGCGCTAGTATGTTACAACAGAAACATGGCATCCCTAGCTGGTTCTAACATGTTTCTAGGCTTTTACGATTGCGATGTGCGTGGTCATTTGCTTAGCCACTGAACGACATGGATGCAACCGACATATATGGGACGTCCCCTTGGAATGGCTTCCAACTGCCTCCAAATTCAACCTCCTCTTTCAAATCCTCTTTTCCCTATCATCCAGCATCACGAAGCTCGCGCTATTATGGTTTTGCAAACGACTACTCGGAGCCGGTAGCAAGGGCCTCTATACCACATACAATATAGTGTTGATCGGGGCAATGGTCTTGGTGGCACTGCTGTGTATTATCTTTTTGTTTGTATGCATTTTCCAATGCAGGTATGTCTACGTACTCCTATTTTCTTCTTCTTGCTTCTCACCCTATGCCAATTTTCCAGCCCGATTCATGCCTACTGGGACTTTCAGCCTACATACCCTCATCACTGTCTAAATGACGGGGCCGTTGTATTCGCCGCTAGTGTCGTCAATATCTTTACCGACTTCATATCCACGGTCATCCCGATGCCGTTGATCTGGAATCTTAAACTCCCGGCCCGGCAGCGAATTGCTGTGATGTCCATTTTTAGCCTTGGAATCGTGGTCAATGTTGCCGGCACCGTTCGGACAGTCTATGTTTATAAGAGTATGATCGCCTCATACGACATGACTTGGTTCGGCTGGCCGGTCTTTCTCGCTGCATCAATAGAGATCAATCTGGGATTGGTATGTCTAGCAAAATTCCTTTCGGCAAACGTTTTCTAATATTCATTAGATCTGTGCCTCTGCGCCTGCATTAAGGCCTCTCGTTGCATTCTTCTTGCCACGGCTACTCCAGTCCACTCAGAGATACGCATCTGGGTATGGTCAAAGCCGTCCTCAGAAGTTATGGTCGTCGGTCAACCCGTCTAGGCACTCTACCAAACCCTCGAGGGGCCGATCACATCATCCTGATACTGATAGCCAGCTGGAACGATTTGAGGTCTACCGGACGGTTGAGATGGAAACTTGGACCGAATCCCGGAACCTAAGCGATCCGACCGGTAATACTCATAGCATGCCATCTAATCATGCCCGTGTCACAACGCCCAATCAAGACTTTGATCTTAAATGTGACAGTGCGGTATACACGTCGCCTGGCAGCGAGAAGTCTTCCTTATCTCTTACCCGGCAAACCAGCTCGCCATTCAAAGACAAGCATTCCATATGACATTCCTTCAACCTTTCCTACCATTATCATGTTCCAATAAGCATTGACTGCTGATTTACGATCTTTGAGCTCGATCACTCTTTACGAAACCACATATTACTTCTTGTACATAAAGAAGCTACATGTATTAGTACATATGATACACTACAGTTGTCCCACCGGACAATCCAAATAAAAGAAATAATAATGAGAGTGAGAATGCACTCAATCAGTGTATACTTCCACCCTCCCTACGTAAAAGCACACAGGGAGGTTCCACCACAAAGCCCTCGTGAAAGAAATCCTGCCATCCCCACCATCTCCACATCTCCGAAATATATCCGTTAGTATCGACACCGAAGTGGCATGATTTCTCTTTAACACGTCAGTATTATTACTAAAAGCTTAAGGATGGACGCAGGTCCATTCACTAAGCTGCCTATTAGATTACGTGCATATCTAGTCGTATAGATCCCTGTCCGCCCAGACTCCAGGAGGCGACCTCGGCCGTTTTTAGCGAATCGTGGTAGACTAGTAATTCCGGCCTCCGTCGGCCGGCAATCTCCGTGGAATACGAAGCCCTAAGGGAGACTACTAGCGCTGGGTGGAGATGTATCAGGTTAGTAGGGGCCTTGCGCAGATCTCTGTAGAGCCTGGATTGCCAAGAAGTCTATTAGTCTAATACCCCTCCATAATGGTGGGGAGTTACTGATATTTGATAAATCGTTATTGTCAGGGATATGACCGCTGTGGGATGTGATGATTGTGGTATCCCTGTCGCTGTTCATAGCAATTGTGTACTGTTAGCAATGTACTTGTGTTTCGTCGTTATCCTGGATTTGCTTCTCGAGCACTAAGCCGTGCTTACTACTAGTCCTTGCAGCTGCAGCTGCACCGTTGATTGCTCTCCCTTCTTCTGTGCTCTTAGAGGCTAGTTTATTACTAGTAACTTGATACTTAGGTGCGATTGTGGAGTCACTAATCCCTGCTTTTACTACCACCTTCCGAATGATACTTAAGCCCGTCGTATCTCTAAAGCACGTACTTTTTTCTCTTTTCCTCGGTGAAATACCCTAAGCATATGTACTATACCTCTCTCTTAGTCCCATTGAACTTGCTAACTAATATAGAAACATATTGAGATCCACACAATACATTAGCGTCTTGACCAATTCGGAAAGACAGCACACGAGTCAGCAGAGCAGGTGAGAAGACTAAACAAGGTATATTCGTCTTTTCAAGGCCTGGTCGAGAATTGGCAGTAATATATGAGTTGTAATCCCCCTATCTGAATAGAAGACTCCTTTCCCTTCCTTGATTTTCATACTAGGTACATATATTAATTGTCTCAGCTGCAACCAGTCACCGTATGATCGAAACATACCTCTCGGTAACTCGATGCTATCTTGACGCACAGTAAACACACCGTCATTGAAGCCTCACCATAGCATCACGGATAGATCCGTTCATCATCGTCAGGTTTCGCCATGACAGATTTAGAGGCAGATTACCTGCGAAACAGCTTATCACATCTGTAATCAGTGCTCATTGTTTAGAAAAGGGGTATTATAGACGGCTTCGATTGAGTATTGCCTTTGGTGCTTACTCAAGACCAAGTCTATTCATGTTCTAGACTTCCAGTGTGAATCAGACTAATCTATCCGGTCCATATTTCATGCATGTCAACAATCCGATCTCGACAATAACAGCTACAACCATACTTGGGTATCACTCGACAAAGATTGGTGTGGTAGTACTCATCTGTCGACCGCCAGCTTCTCCAAGCTACGAAATGTAAATTTGCCTGAGTTGAACTGTCAGTGTCTGATCAATCATACACCTTATAAAAAACAATCAGCAATAGTCCCCACGTCCCTACTAATGTGGTGAAAGTAGCATATTATTATGATTAGTTCCATACTAGCGGGGTCCCAGTTACCATAGCCCCCCTTCTGATAACATTATAGTAGAGCTAATTCTCGAAGTTCAACTTCATGCTAGGTGCCCCAGCAGGAATTACAAGCATCACCATTGTCAGTCGCATTGCTACCATTCTTCCTTCATTCTTACTGACGAGGCTTGCAAAGAAAGCAATTTGCATGCCACTATCGCTCATTACGCACTCTCTAGTCGCAGTCATGCCCTTACGCTTCAGCAAAAGTCGTCATGATTACCATAACATGTCTTCACAATTTGCAAAGAGATGAGTCACAGAGACAGTGTTTTACTGTTAAAACCACAGAAGGAGAGTCTCCATCCAGCTTCCTCCAGCTTACAAACAACGCACAATACTAACCACCAAACAACCGACCGTATAGCAACTAGATACCGTGCTTCTAACCTAATGGCACAAGCATCCACTCCAACAGAGGATATACCTCTGGAATATTTTCCAGAACCCACCGAGGAAGACGAACATCCATGGTATTCTGCATTTCGCTTAGCTCTCGACAAGCCACTCCTCAGAATCTGGGATTCCCACTCGACGGTCAAGCCAACATCAAAAAACCGCCTTTATTCAAGAGATCAAATCAAAAGACTAGACACTTTCGAGGCCCGGGCAATATCGTTATCCATCCACGCCCACAATTCCCGGGCTCCCACACCGTTCATCTCATTCACTACATCCGCAGGAGCTGCACGGAGACTTGCCCAAAAAATGCCCCAGAAGAGAGGCTCTCAGATGCTTACGGTTATCAATCCCAGGGTCCGAAGGGCCAAGGGTCGATACCTTCTCAGTACGGTTGATGAAATGTGCTACTACGGGGTAAGGAAGCCATACCGGACGTTCTATCGGGACTATCAAGATGAATTCCTCTGCCTTTGGGTGGTTGGAGAAGAAGAGATTGTTGGACATTGGAAATGGGATAAGCTCGTTGAGGAGAAGGGTTGGTACCAGGCCACCATCCTGCCTGCGTTTAGAAAGCATGATAAAAGATTTACGGCACATCTCTCGCCAATCTCTCTATCAGTTTCAGTGGAAGTCTGTTCCGATACATCTTCGAGTGCTGAGATGATATCAAGAGGGCAGACCAAAGGGTGGGAAGAAGGCAACTCCCTTGATTCAGAAATCTCTCCTGATCAGCATCAGGACTTGTCGAGTGAGGGATATAGCGGGTCATTAGAGGATTATAGTGATCCGGGCGACAGCTACTACGAGAATGAGGCTAACTCAATCGGTTTCTTGCTCAACGCTTCCGAGGAGGATTAGCTGGTGCTCAAGCTGTGGTTGAATGTATCTAGTTTTTGAGTAACTACTATTGGCTTGGTTGTTTGATATATCTTACTACGAGGCTAGGCCAGCCGCCGATATTTGCTTTCAATCCAGGCGAAACTTGCTGCAATTTTCTGAAAGCTTATATAGCGTCTATATAACAAATGATATTATATCAACCGACTTGATATCCGGAGGGGAAGCTTGGGTAGTACTTTATTACACCATGATCTCGTAGAGAGGGATCGAAGTTATTGTACTTATGTACAGGCTCCCATAGCCAATATAGGATTGTTTTTTTGTGTCCTATGTTGAGTTAGCAATTGTTTTTGCAAGTGACTCATCCATCAATGACGTTGTACTGTCTTCAAGAAGAGTGCGTGTCTTTTCTTAGCCATTGAAGCGTGGCAAGGAAAACATGAGTTAACTGTGACGTCTATCATATATATTTTCTCGAAAGCAACGCAATATGCGCAACATGTTCAGATGAGATTAGCATGCATATAGCACCATGATCTATGATCTTATAGTTGACTCGAGATCCCAAGTCGGGGATATGTAGAGACTCTTGAACATTTACGCCAATCCATTTACCTAGAGAGTGAAGCCGTAGATCTTCTGTGATCACGCGGGAGTGGCAGTCCTTATCGCACATTGATAAACGTGACTTCTTATCGCTTATCGGATTTGGGGAAGACTTAAAAGAGCTTCTATTCTGGGAGGGAATTGAGTCCATTGACACACTCCTATAATAATGACAAACAACAATTGATGTTTAGAATCCTTGACTAAGATTATTTGCAATAGATTCCGGCGAAGACCTTCTTCATTGGGACAACTATTTGGCCAGAGGTGATTAGCCAGAGCATTTCCCTCTGAGTCCTTACTTCGCTGTTATCGCCGACGGCGGTGGTCGAACGCGTTCTGATTGGTTCAACTCGCCGACGATAGCTCCCCCCGGCCGCGGGGCAGCTCAACAGAGAGCTCCAAATTCGCCGGCATTCCGCTCAAGACCTAGAATTCTTGGTGATATAAGACTAGCTGGTCGCCGCAATTCCCCTTGTTCCTTTGTATTCTACTCAGTTTCCAAAATATACCCGTGGCGGATTCAATTGCCTCGAGACTCGTGCTTGGTTGAGCTGTGATCAAAGCAATCGAGCTCTTATCTACCTTATCACCGTCTCCCCACATCTGCTGCCAGGAGTTCTTCTTCTCCCCAACTCACGCAGCGGGAGAATCGCCACACCTCTGTACACCCTCATTTCTCATAATAAATCAATCATAATGGCCTCCATTGCTCGCTCCAGCTTCAGATTGCGCTCGGTGACGCGCGTGCCGACTGCCCGCACCATCAGCACCACCCCGCACCTTCGCGCGGCGGCGAAGCCCTTCTTTGCTGATGAGCCCGCTGGTCCCAAGTTGGCCACCGCCATCCCGGGCCCTAAGAACAAGGCTGCCACAGCTGAATTGGACAAGGTCTTTGACGTGCGAAGCTTGAACATGCTCACTGATTATTCCAAGTCTATTGGTAACTAGTATGTCACTCGCTTGGTGGTAACGCATGCTTGCCGTAGCAATTGCTAACAATGTGCGCTAGTATTGCTGATCTCGATGGAAATGTCCTCCTGGATGTGTAAGTTCTACTTTAATTGTCATCTCCTCCGTATCCCCTACCTTATGGCTGATGTCCGTCGCTAGCTACGCTCAGATTGCTTCTATCCCTGTTGGCTACAACAACCCCCATCTCACCAAAGTCGCTCAATCGCCCGAGATGACTACCTCTTTGATCAACCGACCAGCCCTGGGCAACTTCCCCTCTGCTGACTGGGCTGACATCTTGAACACTGGTATCCTCAAGGTCGCCCCCAAGGGCCTGAACCAGGTCTTCACCGCCATGGCCGGATCTGACGCCAACGAGACTGCCTACAAAGCCGCTTTCATGTACTACCGTCAGTTGCAGCGTGGAGGTCCCGAGAAGGAGTTCACTGAGGAGGAACTGCAGACTACCATGAACAACCAGTCTCCAGGCTCCCCACAGCTGTCTATCATGTCCTTCAAGTCTGCTTTCCACGGCCGTCTCTTTGGCAGTCTGTCCACCACCCGCAGTAAGCCCATCCACAAGCTCGACATCCCTGCCTTCGACTGGCCCCAGGCGCCTTTCCCCTCCCTCAAGTACCCACTTGAAGAGCATGCTCAGGAGAACGCCCAGGAGGAACAGCGCTGCCTCCAGGAGACCGAGCGTTTGATCAAGGAATGGCACAACCCTGTCGCCGCCGTCGTTGTCGAGCCCATCCAGTCCGAGGGTGGAGACAACCACGCCTCTCCTGCCTTCTTCCGCGGCCTGCGCGAGATCACCAAGCGTAACAACGTTCTCTTCATCGTCGATGAGGTGCAGACCGGTGTTGGAGCTACAGGCAAGTTCTGGGCCCACGACCACTGGAACCTCGAGACCCCTCCCGACATGGTGACCTTCTCGAAGAAGGCCCAGACCGCCGGTTACTACTACGGTAACCCCGCCCTGCGTCCCAACAAGCCTTACCGTCAGTTCAACACCTGGATGGGTGACCCCGCTCGTGCCCTCATCTTCCGTGGTATCATTGAGGAGATCGAGCGCCTGAACCTCGTCGAGCACACCGCCAAGACCGGTGAATACCTGTACTCTGGTCTCCAGCGCCTTGCTGAGAAGTACCCCGAGCATCTGCAGAACCTCCGTGGTAAGGGCCAGGGAACCTTCATTGCCTGGGATACCCCCAAGCGTGACGAGTTCCTCGGCAAGGCCAAGGGCGTCGGTGTCAACATTGGTGGAAGCGGAGTCAGCGCCGTTCGCCTCCGGCCCATGCTGATCTTCCAGCAGCACCATGGTAAGTCAAATTCTACCCTAGCTCAAACGTGTCGAACCGGTGCTAACGTCTCTGCAGCTGATATCCTCCTGGAGAGCATTGAGAAGATTATCAAGCAGCTGTAAGGAACTTGGGTTGCATGATTATCATTTTCCATTAAATTTGCATCTCTTTCTGTTTCCCTGAATTGGCAGAGTCCGGCGTTCATTGTTGGTTTGGGTGGGTCTCTCCGTGTCTGATTGGCACGCTATCTACGAGTTATGTCTTTTGAAGCTGTTAGCACACTATATATATATCTATAGCAAACGGCAATCTAATGCCGTCCCAAGGTGCATCGATTCTGCATGTTGGGTATCGAACAAAATCCAACTGTTTATCTTCAAAAATGAGTTCTCAAGTAGTGCTGAGTGACAAAAGAAAGGGGACAACTCCAGCATAATAACAAAGCAGCCCATACCCAAAGACGTATATCGAACGTAAACCGAAATCCCTAACTCCCAAGTGCGTGCAACGGGAAGGAACAGCCCGCTATGAAATCCCCGACAACAGAACCATCCCACCCTTTCTAGCCAGGAGACCTGGGAAAAATTGTAATAAGGCGCGCCTCGAACCACAGAAAAAAACACCGATCAGGTTTCCTCCTCACCAGTGCTACCATCGCGAGGAATATACTTCACACCCGAATCCTCCAAGCTCGAAATAATCTCATCGGGGAGCTACATAGTAAACAAACCACCACGTCAGTCCCAAATCTGGTCAAGAGATAGCATAGGATCATAACCCAGATAAAACATACCGATCCAGTCACCTTAACGGCATATGTTCCCGGCACGTAACTGTCCAGTCGCTGCCAGCGAGCTACCCAGCTGGTGTTGGGGTCACGGAGGGTAACCAATCCTTCAAAGACTTGGGAGGTGCATTCTTGGATGGCGTCGTTGTTGCCACGGAGGCCGAGGACGTTATCGCAGTTGGGGCAGCCTTCGCGCATGAATTTCTATTGTGAAGAATGTGTCAGTTTATCGGGGGCGGGTTCTTTTTGTTTGGTTATGCAGTCTTGGTCCTGATTGGAACGTACGCTGTGCAGTTGGACGAGGGAGCAGACCATGCAGGCGCGAAGAGTGCGCTGCTGGCTGGGTGCGACGTAGAAAGACATGTGCTGGGCCGGTTGAGATGGGTGGGATTTCGGTATGGGGAGTGATTAAATTGCGACGACGGACCTCGTTGCTGAGAGGCGTTCGACGGGGGCGCGAGGCGAAAGAACCGGAGTGGCTTTGTGGCAGAGGAATGAAGAGAGATTGGAGTTAATTGAGTTAATGGATTGATTTGATGTCGGAATGGAAATGCCAAGACCGGCGACTGGAGGATCTTCGGGATTCAATTCCAAAAAAGTAATCCAGCCAGTGATAAGAAAATAGATTCAAGGGTCCGGATTCCTGCAGAAATTCCGCATTCTTTCCTCAGGAACATTTATCCGTTCGATTTGAATCTGTTTCCTTCCGTCGAAGCTTCTTCGCCCACCCCCTCAGCCAGTAAAGGAGTTTCGCCTTAAGGTTCTCTTCCCGTGGACGATCAACCGTTTTCCTTCAAACGCTCTCGTGCCTTCCTACCGGAAAACCCCTCTCCCCTCACTCTCCTTCCCTTCCTTCCTCCGATGGCGTCGTCCGACCTCGAGGCTGCCACTGCGCTTAAGGTGCAGGGCAATAAAGCGTTCGGTCAACATGAGTGGCCTACTGCCGTGGATTTCTACACCCAGGCCATAGCGAAATATGATCGCGAGCCGTCGTTCTTCAGCAATCGCGCTCAGGTACGTTGCGCTTTGGGCACCTTTTGTTTGCTACCACTTGCTCTTCTTTTGGCCCCGAAGGCGAAGGAGAAACATATGGAGGGAGCATAGCTTGCTAACTGCTCTAGGCGCATATTAAACTCGAAGCTTATGGCTTCGCGATTGCCGACGCCACCAAGGCCCTTGAGCTCGACCCCGCCTACACCAAGGTCAGTAACATTCACCTTTACAATCATATTTCTTTTCGTTCTTTCCTTTGCCCTGTCGAAAATACTGTACTGCTGAGACTACTTGCGTACTTTCGAAGAGGAAACAGAAAGAAGCGTCTTGTCAACTGACTAACTCAATCTAGGCCTACTGGAGGCGAGCCCTAGCCAACACCGCCATCCTCAACTACAAAGATGCCCTTAGAGACTTCAAAGTCGTTGCAAAGAGAGAGCCCAATAACCGCGATGCGAAGGTAAAACTGGCAGACTGCGAGAAGCTTGTGCGCCGGATGGAATTTGAGAAGGCCATTGAAGTGGGTGACCCGCCGTCAGCCTTCGAGGACTTAGATATCGACGCCATAGCAGTTGACGACAGCTATGATGGTGTGCGATTGGAGAAGGAAATGACGCAAGAGTTCATCGATGATATGATCGAGCGGTTCAAGAACGGCAAGAAAATTCATCGCAAGTATGCCTTCCAGATCGTCAAGGCTGTCAAGGACATCGTGTATGCGGAACCAACCATGGTCGAGATTGGTGTGGACCAGGGTACTAAGTTGACAGTCTGCGGTGACACGCATGGTATGTTTCATTCGCGCTTTGTTCCTTTCTTTTCACACCGGCCTTCCCCTTTAGCTGTTCACTGACACGTTGCGACAGGACAATTCTTCGATCTGCTGGAGATCTTCCGGTTGAACGGATACCCGAGCGAAAAGCACGCATACCTTTTCAACGGCGACTTCGTGGATCGCGGCTCTTGGTCTACTGAGATTGCCTTGCTTCTCTATGCATACAAGTGGCTGCGACCGAATGGCATCTTCCTCAACCGTGGAAACCACGAGACGGACGATATGAACAAGGTTTATGGATTCGAGGGCGAGTGCAAGGCGAAGTACAACGAGAGGATGTTCAAGGTGTTCTCGGAGTCCTTCTCTGCTCTGCCCTTGGCTACATTAATCGGCAACAAGTATCTTGTTCTCCACGGTGGTCTCTTCTCTGACGACAACACATCCCTGGATGACATCCGGAAACTGGACCGCCACAACCAGCGCCAGCCCGGGCAGCAAGGTCTGATGATGGAGATGCTCTGGACTGATCCCCAGACGGAGCCCGGTCGCGGACCCAGCAAGCGAGGAGTTGGTCTCCAGTTTGGTCCGGATGTTACCAAGAGATTCTGCGAGAAGAATGGACTGGAAGCCATCATTCGCTCTCACGAAGTCCGTATGGAGGGTTACGAAGTCGAGCATGATGGAAGGTGCATCACCGTCTTCTCTGCTCCCAAGTACTGCGACACCACCGAGAACAAGGGAGCCTTCATCAACGTTGGGCCAGAGCTTAAGCTGGACTTCCAAGTTTTTGAAGCTGTGCCTCACCCTGATATCAAGCCTATGGTGAGTTTTACTCTTGTCTTTTTCTTTCTTTCTTTTTATTTGTCTACTCGTTACTCTGTTCTTCTTTAAGCAATGCAGGAGACTGACATGTTTCTTTCTAGGCTTATGCACAAAACTCGATCATGTCCATGATGTGAGATGATTTACATCTGCATGGGACGGCGTTTATGGGTGGACAGAGAAGAGTGGTCTTCTTGACCGGTCATAGAGGTTCGGTTCTGGAATGAGCGTTGGGTCTCTTTGGTTATACCTGCAGACTGAAATAACGACAGATATCTCTCAGATACCAAATACTGTATCTATTGAATGATGATTTGAACTTCTTGCATAGCGGAACAATGATTTGTGAACGAATAACCATGTGCAGGTATGAGGACGTTGGATTGGGCAGTAAGATATTTGGCTTTTCTTCCATGGCCATTGATATGAATGTGATGGCTAGTTAGCGACTTTGATTGCATTATCCAATGGGTATAGATTAGACCTTGAGAGCGTTTCTTCTCGTCGGAGTTGTCGGTTTCGGAAATCCGACCGCTTTGCTAGAATAGAAAGACCCCGCGATTGACTCCAACATTGATTCTTCTGCTTCCCCACCTTAATTCTGTCCCCTTCTGCTCGTTCCCACCTTTTCTCTCCCCTCATCATCTTAATTAACTGAACGGTGTAATAACACTGTTCAACAGTCAGCAAAAGATGGAGTTCGATCCCAAGACCCGTATGTGTCTTCATTGTCAGATAATACGACAAATCAACACCCAAAACTAACCCCACCTCTCTGCCGGTCTTGGTTAACAGCGCAATACCTTACTTCCGACAAATCCAGCTTCGCCTTGACCTCTGCTCTTGAACGCTGGCCCGTGATTATCGTGAGTGTTCTGGCCGTCTATGCTTTTGTTTGTCTGATCCATGCTAAACATCTGTATCCCTATAGACTGGTGCTATTGACGACCTCCACCGCACTGTTGGTGATGTATCCGACGAAGAAAAGCGCAAGGAGGGAAAGGGTATCATTGAGAAACTCGCAGCGCTCAAATATGAATTGCAACATAACAGACAACTGACGTGAGTAATTTACGCGGATTTTGACGCAGGTTATGGCAAGGAAGTCACTAACTATTGCGTCCGCATAGCCCCCTACCCGACGACGGTCAGCCGGGTATCGAAGAATATAACAAGGAGTTGGAGCAACGAGGAAACCCCAAATGGCACGATGTTGCATGGCTATACTCTGAATGCTATCTTTGTATGTTCGACATCTGCTTGGAGCAATACAGATGGCGAATAGACGTGTTAACGGAGGATAGACAGGCGCATCAGTGCCTACTTCGCCTTGTCCACACACTGGAAAGGATACGATGTATTTGCCCGCCAGAAGATGTCAACTTTCAAATCGTCCCGTCCGGCAGTTCTGGAGTTAGCCGCCAGATACAAGGAAATCGCTCAGGAGGCGGAGAAGGGCCAGGCTGACGGCAAGACCCCGGAGCAGGTCGAACAGGCTGAGCGTATACTCTTCTCTGAGATGTGTGAGATCTGTCTGTGGGGTAATGCCACCGATCTGTCCCTCTTAACCTCTCTTACCTACGAGGATATTCAGAAACTGCAGGGCTCGCAGGCGCGCAAGGCCGCGGAGAAGAACATTCTCGTCAACGATTTGGACGCCGCGTTTGAGGTGCTCAATAAGGCCCGCAAGGAGAAGAAGACCGGGGAGCGTCGTGTAGACATTGTTCTCGATAACTCCGGTTTCGAGCTGTTCGTTGACCTTATCCTTGCCGGATACCTTCTCTCTGCCGGCTTGGCTACGACAGTTGTACTGCACCCTAAGCTGATCCCTTGGTTCGTATCGGATGTTACACCCCCGGACTTCAGGGACCTTATCAGCGCGCTCGCCGACCCGCAATCATTCTACACTGCCGCCGATGAGTCGGGCAAGGAACATTCCCCTCTCTCCGATAAGGAGCTGTCAGAGGTAAACTTCCTCTTCGAACAATGGTCCCGGCTCCACGCAGATGGCAAGCTGGTCATCCGCCCACACGCTTTCTGGACCTCCCCCGGAAGCTACTGGCGCATGCCCAACACAGCAAAGGATCTCTTTGAGGACCTGCAACAGAGCGAGCTCGTCCTCTTCAAGGGTGACCTCAACTATCGCAAGCTGACCAGTGATGTAAGTGACCCCTCACTCTTCCCTGAGCCCTCGCATACATTAACATGTTGCTTCCTAGGCTACCTGGGACCCCACAACACCTTTCACGACTGCCATCGGCCCAATGGGCCCTAAGTCTGGCGTTCGTGTCCTCGCTTTCCGGACCTGCAAAGCGGATGTCGTTGTCGGACTGCCAGCAGGTGAAGACGAGAGACTCCGCCAACTGCCTAATGGCGGGGGCTCCGAGGCCCGGAAATGGGCTTGGAGTGGAAAGTGGGCTGTTGTGTCCTTCTCTGACGGGAAGGCTTAAGCTGATTACTTGTCTACAATATGCAGAGACAGGGTTCAGATTCTTGGAGCACCAGATGTATAGATGGACATATAGATACGGACAGAATATACAGATAGATGATGTATTCATTGGAATGGAATATCCAGTTAATGTGTATTGGTGGACTTTGCAGTCGGGTAATTAGCGTACTTCAACAAGTCTCAGGACTCGTGGGTCAAGTTAAGTGAATGATAAGGACAAAATAGAAGTGAACAGGGGTAGCATGTTCAATGTAGGGTATATTCCAGGCATAGAGAGGTGCTGGACTTGTCACTTGCATGACGTATCGGACAAGAACAAAAGTGAAAGCGATTATCCCAGGTGGGCGAGGGGAAAAAAGAGAACCGTAGAGAAACAGGGAAATGGATACATCAGATTCCAAACGACGAGAGCGCCTATACCCACAATTGCTCCCCTCCGCGCGCCAGGAAAAACAGAAAAATGAGTGAATTACCCTCCTCAAAATCCAAATATTACATTAGGTGATTGCCGATTCAGGTGGAAAATAACAAAAGAAAAGATATGGCCCATTAGGCCCTGATCATGTTTTCTTTCCCCTCTTGTCTGGTCTTGCGGCTGTCTTGCTTGCGCTTCAGGCGCGCTTGGGCGGCTAACATTCGGTCTACGGGGATGGAGTCCCGTTGGACGGACGCGAGACTTTGTCGCCTTTTGGTTCGATCGGGGAGATGATAGGTTTGCGGCAGGCCTGTTATGGCGTCTAGGCTGTATTTTGAGGGGGAGCGGCGAGCCCGCAGTCGTTCGGTGCGGATTTGTTTGCTGTCTTCGCGGGTTGCGAGGTGATGGGCGAGGGATGTTATGGTTGAATGGGTTGGGACGTATGAGCGGTAGCTCTCTGAGTTGTATTTCTGTCTAGAGGTGCGTCGGGTGGGTGGTTCGAGTGGTGGGTAATCAGGGGGTGAGGACGGCGGGATACCATCGCCTTCCAGAAGGTGGTTTTCTTTTGGTTTATAGGGGGTATCGTCTAAGTATGCCAGTTGCTCACTGTGATCCTCTGTTTCCAGGCCTAGGGCTTTGGAAGCCCGCTTAATATCCAGCTCGCCGAGTACCGTTCTTGTGGTGTGCGAGCGCCGATCCTTTGCACGTGGGCTTGGGCTTGGAGGTTCGTCGATGTCCTGGGTCTCATCGCTTTGCTCCTTCTGAGGGCTGTCGTGTACAAAATCATACACCTGGACCCCGGCATAGCCCTTGTCTGAGTGGCGAGTCCGCGATCGGAGTTCAGGAAGGCGCTCAAAAGTAGTCAATTTCAACTTCAAGAGATCAATCTGGTCCTGCATGCGGCGGCGCTCATCATTGAACGACTCCCTGAGACCTTCTTCCTGCTCACGATGTTGTTGCGACGTCGATTTCAGACGCTCTCTGTATTCCTGGACCCGTAACTCTAATTTGGCTTCTCTCTGCTTCAGTTTTGCTTCCTTTTCTTTGCGTCGTCCTTCGTACTTGGTCATTTCTTGTTTAACGCGGGCGAGAGTTTGTTTCAGTGTTGCGTTCTCCTTCTCAAGGTTTGAGGCCTTCTGTTCTGAGCTTTGGGCCAAGTCCTTGAGCTTGGCGAATTCGGATTGTTCGCGCTTCATCTCCTCAAGCTTAGTGTTTGCCTCGCCCAGTGCCTGCTGGGCCTTGTGCAGCTCTTCAGCTGTATCCCCAGGAGTGTCATTCGTGGTCTCGGAAGATCCTGCGATATGCTCTACGTCATTATTAACAACACCGTGCTGTTCTAGGAGCTTGCGCAATAAGCCAACTCGGTGTTTATACTGCAAAGCCAGCGCGGTTTGCTTGGTGAGTTCCTGGACCAACTGCTCCTTGTCCGCTTTCGAATTCTCTCCAACCATTGTCGACGCGAGTTGAGTAACGTGACGTTCCATCTCAGAAACCTTCACTTCTTCCTCCTTGAGTTTCTCGGCTAACCGTAGGGCTTCTTCATCCTTCTTTCTGGCGTACGCTTTCGCGGCTGAGCGATACTGAATAAGTTTCCTTATTTCTTGCGTGGTTTTGGTCCTATAGCTATCAAACTCGGCTTTCCAGTATTTTCCAGACTGAGACCGAGGTTCGTTCAGGTTGATAGTGTCGTCGCCGGTGTCATCTTCCGTTGACGACGCCGACTGTGCCACCGGCCTCGCTTCGGTGGACTGAGGGGTTTGTGATGCATCCGACTCTTTGGGAGACTTATCGCGTGAGTCCATCAGTGCCTGTGTTAACTTGCTACGCGGTTTGGCCTTCCCATCTGAAGAGTTGATAGACCACTGGCTAGTCAATGGAGTTCTTGATGACTTGTTAGGCGATTCTCCTCGCTTGCGCTCATTGTCGACAACACCGTCGCCGAATGAAACCGTCTTACGTCTGTTTGATGCAGTGCCAGGGGTGACAAGAATGCTCTTAGTGGGGGAGGCCATTGCATTCACAGCCATATCGACGTCGGCTTTCGTGGCTATGGGAGCATCGCTCGTGTTCCCAATAGTGGGCTTCAGCGACAGGCTCGCGCGGGACGACTGATTGGCTGTCAGATTCTTCGGATTCGGTTCCCGCTCCATTTGATCCTCGTCATCAGCCCCAGGGGTGCCAAACAAGGCGCTCTTGAAAGCGCGAATAGCGAACACAGGTGCAGGCGTTTCAGGAGGTTCCAACACCTTTGAGTTGTCTATGGAGATAAACAAGGAATAAACAAGTCAGCGCGACAGCCGTATGATTTTGCGTTGGGGGGGAAGATCGCAAGTCCGCTATTGGACCGACGATGGGGCGCGTGCCCAAGCTTCATGCGGCCAGCGAGAGACACGCACCTGCAAACTGCTCGTTCTGCCCAGTGATCCACTCCAACATCGCGCCTGCAGGACAAGGTGAATCAAATTACTAACGAGATCGAGGGTCGCATTGCAGGGGCGGACACCATTGGCGTCTTATCAGAGGTCACGACAAGCCGCGGGATTGACGTGGAACGCTGTGCTTTGTTTACGATGCTCGGCGGGGACGCTAACGACCCAAAGGCGGTCAGCGGAAAAACAACGGTGCGAGCCTTAAGGCAGTTTAGCTCGTCCTATAGTTACCGCTCTTTTACTCCCAATTTCCCGTCCGTCATTTGGTTCTTCCCATTAAATCACCCCCACTAATTTTAAATTAGTTATAGTCACCAACTCTCACTTGTACCTTTCCCGCCCTCTTTCTTTTACATTGGTACCTGATCAGTCTGAATATGTTCCTTATTGAAGCATAGAGGGCTGCAGCTTCGGCTGCAACTTTGTCACAGCTATCGCGTGGCAAAGATTCATCTCGACCTGGGTGCAATACTTTATCTCACACCGCCCGACGCCCCGCTATGCCTCACAAGCAGAAGAAAACTTCCAGCAATGCCCACAAGAACGGCTCTCCCCGGGCGGAGAAGAAACGTCAATTCCCCCCGGATGCCCCTTCGCTCGCCCTGCCGGTAGTGGCCCCGACCAATTACGAAGAAATTCACCGGAATGAGATTGAAGCGCTCCGCTCAATCTACGGTGACGATTTTGAAGAAGTTGAACATAAGCGATCTGCCTGGCAGGTATGTCTTGTTTTCCCTCGCCGCTCTTCTTGTTCACTGTAGTTAATTGCGATTTCCGATCTTAGCAATCGTCAGATGTGGTGTTCAAACTCCACTTGCGCGCTTCGTCTAATCCGGAGGTCCGTCTTGATTTGCTAGTTGAACTGCCGACTACCTATCCCAAAACCTATCCGAACCTTTTCCTGGAGAACTTGGATGATCTCCGACAGGGGGCTCGATCGAGGATTGATGACATCATACGGACCAAACCGAAATCCCTCGTGGGATCTGAGATGATCTACGAGATTGCCGTTTCTATACAAGATGTTTTAGAGGATGTGGCAGAAGCTAAAGCTCAAAATAAAGACCTGCCCAGCCTAGAGGAGGAGCGCATGGAACAGGAAGCTGCCGCCAATCAGCGCGCTGAACTAGAACGGCAAGAAGAGCTTCAGAAACAAGAGGCCGCCACTGCGGAAGAGGAACGAGCACTGCAACAGCTATTGGAGGATAAAATTAGAGAGAGAACGAAAGCCCGACTATTACGACGCAAGAGTCGAACCTCTGGCATAGACACAGGCAGCGACATTGACGCTGGGGAGAATATCCCAGGTGCAATCTCCTTCGACCCGCCCCTCGTTATGGCCGACAGCGACGAAGGGCCATTGGTTTTCCGCGCGGTCTATGGGAAGACGCTTCTCAAGAGTGCCCAGGGAAAAAATACGTATGCCGTGAGACCAGTGGTCACTGAGAATAGGTGCCATGCTCCTCTCCTGATTTTAAAGGAATATTCGATCGATGAAACGCAGCTATCTCCACTTGCTTTCAGAGAGAAAATGCGTAGCAGCGAGGATAAATTGGAAGCTTTAAAACGGCTACGACATCCAAATCTACTAGATTTTGTTGGGTTTAAGATTTACCGGCCCCTCGAACCTGCCAGTCCTCAGGACAACGCTTGGAGAGTTTATCTTCTTCTCGAGCATGCAAACAAGGGGTCGCTGTCCGAGTTCCTGGATATCGTGGGGTCTGTACCCGTGGAAACTCTGCGAAGCTGGACGATCCAACTTCTTGAAGCGCTCGAGTTCTATCACCGGAGCGGTTTTGTCCACGGGGATATCCATTGCGGGCGCATCATGATATTGAGAAACCAGACCGGTGGCACTATTGTGAAACTGCAAGCGAGCATTGAAAATGCCCTCCCTGATTCTGCCGACAGCAGACAATCATTGGAAGCTTCCAAATCACCACTTTGGCTGCCTCCCGAGTCGACACAAGGGAATACCTCGCCGACCATGAAGACAGATGTGTGGGACTTGGGTATAGTGTTTCTCCAGATGGGATTCGGTAAGGATGTACTACAGCGTTACACTTCAGCGAACGCATTGATGGGAACGCTAGGCTTGTCTGCTCCACTGCAAGATTTACTTAACGAATTCTTCAGAACGGATCCAAAAAAGAGACCGACAGCCTTCCAGCTCCAGCCATCTGAGTTCTTCCGTGTTGACGCACCTTTGGTGTCTCACTCAAGCACCTCAAACTCCATATCACTGCCGAGACGTCCTCGCTTCGATTCGTTTGGAGGCTTGCCGGCATTTTCACGGTATTACCAAGACTTTGATGAGGCAGGTCGCTTGGGTAAAGGCGGTTTCGGTATGGTGGTCAAAGCGAGAAATAAACTTGATGGCCGTCTGTATGCAGTCAAGAAAATTACTCAAAGATCCGCCGCTGCGCTTAAGGACACACTGTCTGAGATTATGCTACTATCACGTCTGAATCATCCCTACGTAGTGCGTTATTACACTGCATGGATTGAAGAGGATTACGACTTTGTAGATGAGGAAGCTGTGTCATCCACAGAGGGTGATCCTTTCGCTAGCCAAGGCTCCGAAGGCTCTCAAGACTCGCAAGGATACGGGTACAGCACAGGCGGGCTAGATTTTATCAGCTCCAGTGGGTATCCCAAGATTGAGTTTGGCTCGGATAGCGAGGAAGAAAATGATGGGACGCTATCCAGCCGTGATAATGGACAAACACCCGAAACTTATGGTACTGGAAGTGAAACCGGCAAGGAACTCAGCCGAGTGAGATCTGGCTCGCAAGGCAGGCCTGTTTCCACTACGCTGTATATTCAGATGGAGTATTGCGAGAAGCACGTAAGTTTGTCCATGTTCACTATCGCTTATATATTCTCATTAAGCTGACCTCTGGAAAGACTCTTCGTGACTTGATCAAGAATGGTCTATACGATGATGTCGACAGAACGTGGCGTTTGTTTCGCCAAATCCTCGACGGACTGAGCCACATCCATGGTCATGGTATTATTCACCGGGATCTCAAGCCCGACAACATTTTCATCGATGTTGCCAATAATCCACGCATCGGAGACTTCGGTCTTGCCACAAGTGGCCAATTCACGACAGCAGTGCGCTCTTCGACGGCTGCAGATTTTGAAGGAGACTTCACTCGCAGCTTGGGCACGACATACTATGTCGCACCAGAAATGAAGTCCGGTTTTACAGGGAACTATAATGACAAAGTTGATATGTACTCTTTGGGGGTCATTTTCTTTGAAATGTGTTACCCCCTTGGGACCGGTATGGAACGTGACCAGACACTGCGCGCTATCAGGGAGAAGGAGCATACTCTGCCACCTATTTTCCGGTACTCCGAAAAGGCACTCCAGGGAAAGATCATCGAGTCGCTATTGAGCCACAACCCCAGCGAACGACCCTCAGCTTCAGAGCTTCTCCACAGTGGTCAGATTCCTCTTCAGGTCGAAGAGGAAACCTTTAGACGGGCGATCATGCACTTGCTGTCTGATCCTAGTTCGCCTGATTACAAGAAGATCTTGTCGGCTATTTTCTCACAGTCTCCTAAGAAGTTCGAAGACATCGCTTGGGACATGGATTCCCGCGGGACACCGGCGGCCAATGAGCTGCTGGTTCAAGGGTTGGTCAAGGAACGTTTAACCTCGATATTTCGCAGGCATGGGTCTGTGGAAACCACAAGGCAGATGCTGTTTCCAAGGTCTCAGCATTATAACAACGGAGCTGTTCGACTTCTTGACTCCACTGGTAACGTGCTTCAGTTGCCTTTCGATCTAACTCTACCAAACGCGCGTGCCATTCCGCGACAAGATCCTTCCCTTGAGAAAACATTCGCGTTTGGTACTGTCTACAGAGAGACGTCTCATGGTGGTGAGCCTCGGACTCATAAAGAGGTGGACTTCGATATCGTTTCACACAATACGTTGGATCTGGCTTTGAAGGAAGCGGAAGTCATTAAGGTTCTTGATGAGATTATTGAAGAATTCCCGCCTTTGAGGTCGGCTTCTATGTGTTTCCTTGTAAACCACTCGGATCTACTTCAACTTGTTCTGGAATTTTGCCGTATCACTCCTTCTCAGATTCCGCTGGTCAAGGAGGTCATCAGCAAACTCAACGTGGGAAAGTGGACCATGCAGAAAATCAGAAGTGAACTTCGGTCGCCGGCAATCGGTGTTGCCTCCACCTCCTTGGATGAGCTTGCAAGGTTTGATTTTCGTGACTCCCCGAAGCAGATGCAGAAGCGTCTCCGAGACATCATGGAGGGCACCGAATTCGCCGAACGCCTGACTCCCATCTTCGTTCGAATAAATTGGCTGATGGGGTATCTTAAAAGCTTCGACGTAAAACGAAAGGTTTACGTGAACCCTCTCGGGAGTTTGAACGACAAGTTCTTTCGAGGTAGCATTTTGTTCCAGTGCGTGTTTGACAACAAGCGACGTGATGTCTTCGCTGCTGGTGGTCGGTATGACTCCTTAGTCCAAGAGTTTCGCCCAAAGGTCTTAGCAAGCCGACCTCAAACTCATGCTGTGGGCTTCAATTTGAGCTGGGATCGACTCAGCTCTGCTATGCTCGAGTATATCAAAGGCTCATCCAAAAGCCATCTCAAGCACCATGAAGTTGAGCCCGCTGCTTTTTGGAAGACCAGGAGATGTGATGTCCTCGTTGCGAGCTTTGACTCAAAGATTCTGCGTAAGAAAGGCATTGAAGTTGTTCAAGATCTATGGGCCAATGACATTAGTGCTGAGCTAGCCGTTGATGCCTCGTCTCTTGAGGAACTTCTCACCAAGTACAAAGATCACAATCATAGTTGGATCGTCATTGTGAAGCAAGATAGCCAGGAACGAGGCTTTAAGGTCCGGTGTCTGGTTCCTAAGGAGGAGTTCGATTTGAGGAGCTCTGAGCTAATACCATGGCTTCGAAATGAAATCCGCGCTCGCAACCAACGTGAGGGCGCAGTCGACTTTCGCCAATCTCGATTGCCTAGTCAACCAGATCCTGGTATTGACGGGGAAAGGTCGAGCGATGTGCGCATCCTAGTTCCTCAACATAGGAGCAAGAAGACTAATAGGAGAAATATTGTTGAGAATGGTACGTCTTAACCTGAGTTATGATGCTTGGTGTCTACTAACGAAATATAGCTCTTTTCCGCTCTCGCGAAGTAATCGAGGATGCGTTGAATGGGCCTATTGCCGCCATTGATACGCGCGATGATTTACTCGAGGCAATCAGAGATACTCGGCTATCAGACCCCGAGAGCTGGCGCACAGTCATTCAGAGTGCACCCTTGACTGAGAGGAAGTACCTCAGTCAAGTCCATGAGCTCCTCGTTGACCTGGCTCACGAGAACCATGTCAACGACGGTGCGGACAACTTCAGCAACGCTTTTATATACAATTATCGTACAGGTTCATGTGTTTATTATGATCTAGGACGCGGCAAGTAAGGTACAGAGTCATGTGTTATGTATCATGCATATTTCCTTTGTTCCTTGTTCTTTTGTGCCTGAACCAACTTATTCACTTTTGGTTTTTATTTGACATATTATTGGCATTGGTGTTGGATGTTTTATCTCCTCTCAGCATTTTATAGCGAACTATACCCGCAAATATACCATGCAATTCAGCGAACAAACAATGTGATGTTTCAAGGTATCTTTGTTATTATACATAATTTTAGGCGCAATATACCATCGACCGGTTTAATCACTTTCATCATCGCTCCCGTAGCCTACTAGAGGACCCCCCGAGGCTTGCGGAGCTGCTTGTGTTGTAACATTTCCGCCTGCTAGTCCCCTCAGTGCCGCAACAGTAGAGCTAGAGAAGATGCCACTGCTTTCCGATTCCTGCGGAGGAGCAGAAGCAGACGATGCATTCTCAAGCATGAGTGGTTGGTTCGGAGCTTCGAGCTGACCTTGATCTCCATTTCCTGCATCTTCCAACTGTTTCGTCCGGCTATACCAGACCTCGTCAGGAGGCTCATACCCTTGCAAACCGAAACTGCCCTCAATCTTCTTCCTCTTTCGAGCCTCAGGGTCCCTCCCTTCAAGTTCGGCAACAAAGTCCGCCGGCAACGCCCTGCGTACCGCCTCAGCAGCTTGCTCCTCCAACCTTCTCGCCTCACGCTTCTGAGCCAATGGGTTCGGATCGACCGTCGCCCAACGCACATTCAAAATCTCATTATTGTCGAGGGCTTCCAGAAAATCAGCACACCCGAATAATCCTCAACAGCCCAACAAAAGAAGAAGAAACTTACATTGATGCGCCATAGCCTCCTTCGCAAACTCCGCCTGCGCAAGAGTAGTATACGTAACGAAAGCCACACCCCTCGACGTCAACACACGTATTCTCTCAATCTCACCCCACTCGGCAAAATGCCGCGCAACAACCTCCTCAATATCATCCGTAACATGGATCCGACCCACATACAGCGTGCGATTCTGGCGCATAAACGACCCAACACCGCCCATATCATCGCGGTAATCGCTGAACTTGTCGCGGCCGAAACAGTCGACATTCGGACTGAAGAGATCATGGATGGTGGGCAGACGGTGCAGATACTGGCATTCCGGACCGAGGTGGCAGACACCGCGCGCGAAAAACAGACAGAAGTAGGAGCCGGTAACTTTGTCGGCGCGCGTGTAGCCGCTGTCTTTGGAGATGTTGCATCGTGATGGGGCGTGTTGTTTTGATAGGTAACTGTCTTCTCTGTCGCCGCCGGACCATTTCTAGAGTAACTGTTAGCATCTGTTGTTCGAACCATTGAGATATACACAAAGCGCATAGCGCGATTGTGTACAAGGGACGAAACATAAAACGTACATTGTACCAAATGTTAAAGACTGTACCCGTCTGCGGAGGCGGCTCGGATTTGACTGTGGCGGGATCGACCTGGATGCGTGCTGGACGGCGCTTCTTCCTGATTATCTTCTTCTTCTTCGGCGCGCCTTCCGCGACGGCGGACTCGGCGGGCTGGGTGACGGCGAGGGCATTTTCCTCGCTGGCGACATGCTCGTCTGGGGTATTTGTTTCTTCGAGAGAATTTGTGGGTTCCACGGATTGGGGGGGGTCGGCTACTGTGGTGTGTGCCATGGCTGTTGTGGTGGGGTTGAGATTGGAGATTGGAGGCTCTGTCTTGACCTTTATCGGTCTGTGATGAGATTATTCGAGCTTGCCGTCCGGATCTATCTGGTCGGATTATGGTTTTGCCGGTTGCGGTCTAGCTTGCATGTTGTATTGATACCCCAAGTATACCGCGATACTGAACAAGGTGTCCTTTGGACTAGATGAAGAGTAACTAAAAGAATATACAATTATAAATCTGCACTTAGCTTCCCTTTCCAATACATGATGGAATAGATACTATCATCACCTGAGATCAGAGGGACCATCTAAGCGGTCCAGATAGCGGTAAAGCTAGGTCCGGCAGAATCCCCCATAACCACCGATTATGTAAGGCAGTTATTTTGCGAGATTTTGATATATGCTTGTTTCCCCCCAGACTCCCCACTCTTATCGCAGAAGATCGGACCAGAGTACCTGTATCCTGGTATCACTGGCATATTCTACATTTGACATCCTCCAGGGAACCCGAATCACGGGCAGCTTCGTCGTAGTAGTACTTGTTATCGCTGAATTTTTGAGTCCGCGGGGCTCCCAACCGGCAAGATGGTGAACATCACGGAGAAGATCAAAGAGTACGTTCGGATGGGCGAATCGCCTTGGAATTGATTATAAAAATGGAACTAAATTCTGATATCAAATAATAGGATTGAAGATGAGATGCGCAGGACGCAGAGTAAGCTTCTTTTGTCCCCTTACCTTTTCCCGAGTTTATGCAGAACCCCGCCGCTAATTCGATAACAGAGAACAAGGCCACAGGTGCGCATACCACGACTATATCCCCCATGCTAGAAGAAAACTGCCGAATTCTAACCAATAATTAGAATACCATCTGGGTCTGCTGAAGGGGTACGAAAATTAACCCACCCTCACTCAATCAAAGCAGCTCAGCTAGCTAACCACTCCGACAGAAAGCTCGCCCGATTAAGAGCCCAACTCCTGGAGCCGACAGGCGGTGCCGGCGGCGGCGGCGCAGGTTTCGATGTCAGCAAGAGCGGTGATGCCCGTGTTGCCCTTGTCGGTTTCCCCTCCGTCGGTAAATCGACGTTCCTGAGCAAGATCACGAAGACGAAGAGTGAGGCTGCGGCGTACTCTTTCACCACGTTGACTGCTATTCCGGGTGTGTTGGAATACGGGGGCGCGGAGATCCAGATTTTGGATCTTCCTGGTATTATTGAAGGTGCTGCTGAGGGCAAGGGAAGAGGTCGCCAGGTTATCTCAGCTGCTAAGGTTGGTTTATTGTCTACTTATCTATTGCTTTATGCGATTGACGGTTGTGGGGAGACGATTAACGGCTTTTTGTCTAACTTGCTACCAGACTAGTGATTTGATTCTCATGGTTCTCGATGCCACTAAGCGAGCAGAGCAGCGGGCACTTCTAGAGGCGGAATTGGATGCCGTTGGTATTCGTCTTAACAAGGAGCCTCCGTAAGTAGTTTCTTCTGGAGTCAAAGTAGATGATCATCTCACTAACAACTTTAGAAACATCTACCTCAAACAAAAGAAAGCAGGCGGAGTGAAGATCACCTTCCAGACTCCCCCGAAATACCTCGACGAGAAGCTCATCTTCAACGTCCTCCGTGATTACAAGATGCTGAACTGTGAAGTTCTGATCCGAGATGAATACGGTATGTTCTGACGCCCAACCACCGTGACTAATTGTATACTAAAGCATATCGCAACAGCAACGATCGACGACTTCATCGACGTCATCATGAAAGATCACAGAAAATACATCAGATGGTGAGAGCAAACAAGCCTCAATCTTCTAAACATTATACCCGAACAAGTCTAACTGTAAAATAGTCTCTACGTATATAACAAGATCGACAGCATCAGTCTCGACTTCCTGAATCAACTCGCCCGTGAACCACATACCGCCGTGATGAGTTGTGAACTAGACCTCGGCGTTCAGGAGGTGGTTGAGCGGATCTGGAAAGAACTTCGTTTGATCAGAATATACACGAAACGGTATGCGTCTATCCTACACCCTGGTAACCCGATGAAAATATCTAACGTTAAGCAGGAAAGGAGAGGAGCCCGATTTCAGCGAAGCGTTGATTGTACGGAGCAATTCTACCATCGAGGACGTCTGCGATAACGTTCACCGGACGTTGAAAGAATCGTTTAAATATGCTTTGGTGTGGGGTGCAAGTGCGCGGCATATCCCGCAACGAGTGGGATTGGCACATATTGTGGCGGATGAGGATGTGGTTTCGATAGTTGCGAAATAATTGCAATATGGAGATTATTCTTATGAGACGAATACCTTGGAACTGAATATGATACGACGATTTGACCTTTGAACCGAGGTCAAATATTACCGACTAGAACTCATATGCTTGTGATACGGAACTCGATGGCATTTACACAATATATAAAATACTGATTGTTTGAACAGCAAGTTTTTTCAATTGCTAAAAAAGACCCATATGAACCAGACTAAATATTAACCCGAATTGAATGACATCCACATAACCCATTAACCCAGACTCCACGCACAAAAGACCAAACCCATGAAGACATTCTTTTAGGCGGCAGCAGCGGCAGCGGCCACATTCTGCATGCCAATAGTGGGCTGCACGCCAACACGCTCCTTAGCAAGAAGATCGACCAAGAGAGGGCTAGGCAGGCTATCCCGAGTGGGGTGGAAAGCCGACTGGCTAGCCTTGTACTTGCGCACGCTGTCAAGGTAGATGTCGAACAGGTAGGAGGAGTCGAGCGGGCCGCCCTTGGCCTCGGGGTGGAACTGAGTGCTGAAGATGGGACGGGTCTTGTGGATCATACCCTCGTTGCTGGAGTCATTCAAGTTCACGAAGTAGGGCTTCCAGTCGGAGGGCAAAGTCGAAGCATCAACGGCATAACCGTGATTCTGGCTGGTGATGTGGCAACGACCAGTGCTCATATCCAGAGCGGGGATGTTGTGAGCACGGTTACCATACTTCAACTTAATGGTACGAGCACCAATGGCAAGGGCCAACAGCTGGTGTCCCAAGCAAATACCGAAGATGGGCACCTGGGAGGTCTCCATCAAGCGGCGCAGGTGGTAAGCAGTCTCCTGGCAGTGAGTGGGGTCACCAGGGCCGTTGGAGATGAAGACACCATCGAAGTGGTGGGCAACCTTGTGGATGGGGTAGTCGTAGGGGAACACAGTGATACTGGCTCCACGGCTGACCAAGCTACGGAGAATGTTCTCCTTGACACCGCAATCGATGACGGCAACGTGGCACTGAGGATCGGCGGCACTCACGTGGAAAGGAGCCTTGGTGCTAACCTGACGCACGAGATGGATCTGCTCAGGGTCCACGAAAGCCTCATCCTGGTCAGCGTCATATTCCTCACCAACAGTGATACGGGCCAGAGAGGAACCCTGCTCACGCAGGTAGGTGACAATGGCACGGGTGTCGACGCCGGAGATGGCAGGGACACCCTCACGAGCACACCATTCGCCAAGGCTCTGGACGGCGGTCCAATGGCTGTATTGCTCGGCCACATCGGCAACGACAACACCAGCAGCCTGGAGGTGAGGAGACTCGAAGTACTTGAGAAGGCCGTGCTGGTCCTTCTCGGCGGAGGGAACACCGTAGTTGCCAATCAGGGGCTGGGTGAAGACCAGGATCTGACCACGGTAGGAGGGGTCAGTCAAGGACTCAGGGTATCCAACCAAGGAAGTCGTGAAGACGGCCTCGCCGGAGATGTTAGAGCGAGCTCCGAACGACTTCCCGTGAAAGATAGGACCATCTCGGATCGTGAAGGTGGCACGCTCATGGGCAACGCGACCGTTACGCACAGTTGCCATGAACCGAGACTGGATAGAAGCGTTCACGGAAGGGAAGGCAGAGGCCCTGGCGGGCATTGCCTTGAAGAGTCGGGCAGCGAACATGTTATGTCAAGTAGTTTAGAGTAGAAGAGTGTACAGTTGGTGCTTGAAACAAAGGTTTCAGTAGTTTCCGGAAGCTTTCCAGAGATGATCCGAGATGTAGTCCTGCAGCAAACCCTAGTTAGCCCCAATTGATCCATACCGACAATAAAGGTCGTTCAACACGACCCGGAAACAGACAAGGGCTTGTCCATCACGGGAGTGTCACGTGGACCTGAACGGGGGTCTACATACCTGAGAAGTGAAGGTCGAGAAAAAACGCATAAGCGCGACGGTGCTGTTACCAGTCACTAAAAAATGGGATAATATATGATTGAGAAAGGGTTGATTAGATCGACATCGACGAGATGTGCGTGCAGAGAGTCTGAAGAGTTGATGAAGATATTGGGATGAGTCAATGGGAGAAGAAAGAGGAAGAGAAAGAGTGACGAGAGCGGCGGATCTTAAGGAAGAGCGGAAGAAACTGAGCGCCGGCCCGGTTGGGGGCACGTGATGCGCTACACCGACTTCTGCGGGATCCCGACCAATCAGAGGGCTGATATTGGCTCGATTTGCCTGCGCTATCGGAATGGCAACTTTTTTCTATCAGCGCCTTCAAATAAACCCAATTATCCAATCGATTCTCCACCGCGTCATTATCTTTTACGCCCTCCGCACTTACGGAGTACACCCCCGTAAAAGGAGTCCCGGTGGCTGGTGAAGTAAGGATTACCCTCCCTCGAAGAGTCGAGGATCATATCATACTCCGCACACAGCAGATCAATATCAATCTCTGATCAATTGAATTTGAAACTAATACTACAGGAACAGGAAAAATCGCCACCATGACTCATGCCGGACGACCAAGTTATTGGGTAGCCAACACTGGTGGGCCTTGATCATCACGGATGAGTTGTCAGGACTCAAGACTATTTCCAATGGTAAAAAAATTTTCACTTCTCGGGTCCTACCAATGACAGGGTCTGGGCCGCTGTCTTCCGGTGCCAAAGAGTCCGGGGAATTTATATTACTATCAGGGGAAGCTCCTTGGCACCGACGGCAACTTTTCTCATCGGCCATGACCGAAGGATCTCCGAGAAAACTCCCATTGATACTCATATGGAAATATGCAAAGAGGTCGCACACAACTCTAGCGACATCTGATAAATCGACAACATCGGTGGATTTCTGCATTTAAACTTCCGGCGAATTCAGTGACACCCATATTTGTAGACAAAAAATCCATAGATTCCGGCTCATAAAGAGCCTTCTAGATACTCATATAGATTAGATTTATAAACTATATATTTAAATCAAAATTAGTAGCGGCAGCTAATAGCTCTATTCTAGCATGATTATATTCAAACCCTTTCTCCAAGCCTTAGTGGCCACCGTCCTACTCACACTGTCCCTGGGACGAGCGTCCCTCCGATCCCCATCATACCAGCAACTCATCCCGCAGTCACCTAACCACTGGGAAGAGCCAGGCTGCGATGGCTCCGGCATCGTCGATCCAGACGGCCACTGCAATGGTGACGGGATCATTGACAATCCCCAGAACCCCCGAGACAAGGAGCGAGAAGGATTCCGATTCGACAATCCTTCAACAAATTGTAAATACGTCACGCAAATGCATATCTGGGACTCCTTCAAAGATCTCGAGAAAGACATGAATAAGTTGTTTACCCTAATCCACAAGAATGTCAGCTTCACCGTGGTGGGCCACCATCCCATAGCCGGCCATTATAACGACCTGCTCCATTTCTATGTCAATGCGCTGCGGCGAGTGAGTGTTCTGTTCATGGACCATGCAGACAAGTTCCAGATCCATCCACAGGCTATCCATGGGGGTTGTGATAGTGCTTGGTCAGTATCAGAGATTAACTTCAAGGGCGTCATGAACTCTGGTATGTGTATCCCCGGTATGACCTCTCGTTGGAATGATGCTGATGTACTTTTATGTCGATGCTAGGGGATGATTTTGATATTGTGAATGTGTGGGTGACGAGATGGTATCAAGACCAGATGGTCGAGATCCGGACCTATATAGATGCCCCGCGCATCATGGATGCCCTTCACAAGAACGAGCTCTGGTGGAATGGTACCACATTTCGTGACAATGTACACTACATGCCGGGACCTGCGGGTATGCCTGATATCAAGGAACTGGAGGACCTGATGGGTTATCCTGATGGCCGTAACTATGAGGACTGAGTCAGGGAGAGGGCAGTCCATATACGAGGTAGTTCAAACATAGCCAATAGCGCATTTTTGCTTGGTAGCATTGCAATTGGTGATGATCTACTGTGTATAGATGGACAGGAAGTCGGCATAAACTAGAACGGAGCCACAGAAATATAGTATAATGGTAGCGATCTATCATTCTGCGTACAGCCCGGGAGACTATAACTACTGTGACAGGGTGCGAAAAGACCGTGCTGATCTCTGTGGGTATATTATGTATTATATCATTTCCTTCTACGTATTTTGCCAGCTGTGGCCTAGTACTAGTTCTACTCACGATCTGTAAGCAAACCGCTCCACCGGGATCAAACTGTACTAGTAGCTTTCTAAATCAATGAGAGGCTAGGGCTGGTATATGGGGTCTTTACCATTATTCAGCCTACCATTAAGTCAACTATGAAATATACAAGGGGTATTTATTCTCTATTGAAGTACATCCATAGTCAAGAAATTTGATGGGCTAGATGCCCCACCTACATGAACTCAGCTCGCCGAAGTGATCGTCACTCAGCTGAAAAACCCGCAGAACCAGATCTTCAAAGTGCCCTGTTTTCCGATCGAGCAGTATGTTTTCTTCATCAATAATCCCTTATTGTCTATTCAAAGGCTAATGCGTAATCCAAGCCCTGTTCAATTCCAAGAACTCATCGGTAGACTCGAACCCACCCTCACCCATTTCTTTCACGGCAATCCTGGCCCAGAGTTGGGGACTTTGTTAAGCGGAGGCCCCCCGGCAGGTCAATAAAATAACCTATTTTGTCGACAATCCCGCGATAGATGTTGGAAGGGATCCGAGCCAGCTACCTTTGACGGTTCTATACCGCTACGGCGAAGAGGTGGATTGTGCTGACCTTGGAGACATGGACAAGATCTTTGAGCTTTGTCAGAGGGCAATGAAATATTAACGAAATTAAGAAGCTACTGGTTCATGATGATTGATCTATTTTGGATAGCCTTTAGAATTGGTCCCAGATACTACATATCTGCTATTCATATACCAATCCATCAGAATTCTCCCCCTACGCATCAAAACTATGTATACACCGGCAATACAAGCACAAATCAATGAATAAATAAGGGTCTGCTTCCTTGGACCATCCGTATTCAAGTCGTTGAGAGATTCATATCTGGCGCGTGTAAGACAATAAATAAAGCTTATAATAGTAAATGAATGGTATGACGATGGCTGCATAGTCAACAAATAGAGCTGAGTAGATAGCCTGTGTATGAACATCATGTCTCTGCGCCGCAATAGGCAACCAAGTAGCCTCAATTAAACTGATAGGGGTTATGAGGAGCTGAGATCTTTTCGGTTTTCTTCCCGTCAGCTTATGGCTTCGTTAGTATCAAGAGTACGCTTTTGACGACTGTGCGGGAATTCGATGTACATGACAAGTATGTAGAGTGGGTTCGTCTGCACCCGTCTGCCCGTATCAGGACTATGGATGGGGAGCAGGCTTATATGGTGCAGAAGAGGTCGGCGCATCCAGCCCTGAAGTTTCCGTGTAAGGTTACGATGACTAGGGGTTAAGGATGCACAGAAGTCTGCCTCGTGAAGGTATCAACTATCTCCATCATTAAACAATGGTGTAGACTCAGCTGCCCCCCAACGTTCTCACAATCCTCAATATCTCATCCAAGCATTTCAATAAATACCTCCGTGTATTCAATGCCCCGGATTTCTCAAGCCGTCTTTTCAATTTCAAGCATAGACGCTGCCAATCAAGGTCCTCATCCGCAACATCTTCAACCTCATGAAAGATCTTGGTAGGGATCCTAGAATACCAGAAGGTGTTACCGAAACGAAAACCCCAAGCCTTCTCCATATTGGCTATAGCCTGCGATGGAAGGTAATTAGCGATCATGTAGAGAATTTCCACCGGGAGTTTGCAAGTTCCGGCCTGCCGTACGCTTTTACGGACGGATTGGCGACGTTTGCTCTTTTACTTCCTCCTATCTGCCTGTTCTAGTGCCATACCAATGGCCTCCGAAACACACTTTGTGCGGACAGGGTCTAGAGGCGTGCATTACCCAGCGGTCAGTGCAATGCTAAAAAGAAAAACACGCAAATAGATAACGAACGGAAATTTTACCTTCAGCAGTCATCTCTCGTGAAATCTGGGTTCCACAACGAGTTCAATTTGTCTTTGCCTCCATGGGCGCGAGACCAGGCCATGTCCTTCATTCAAGGGAGCCGACATGATGGTGCAAACCGCGACGCCTGAGATATGACATGTATGCTCTTTCTGATTACAGAGGACTTATGTGGTGTCAGTTTATTGCTTGGGGTTGTTTGATACACCATAGATAGCTCACTCATGCGATGCACAGCCCACCAGGCCTTTCTCCGGAAGAGATGGAGATCTTCTACATCCTCGGCGTTGTGGAGTACAACATCATCACACTTGCGTAGGCTTGTAGCCTTTGGATCCCGCCGCCAATCATAGGGTACCATATGAAATGTATAACCGCAGATGTAGCAGTGCGGTTTGCCATCGTAGGAGTAATCCTTGAAATTCAGGGTCATCCGGGATAGTGACTGAGAATGCTTGGTCAGGAAGGAATCATGGTCTACCTATATTACTTCATGCTCGGCGCACGCCAATAGTAATTGTGGCGCCCTCCTTCCGTAGGTAAACCATAGGAGTATAGGGCTCGTATTCTTTATTAGGGCAAATATGCCAAGAGGGGTGGCGACGCTATACCCGATCTGCGCACGGGGTCATTAATTGAACCATAAACCATCAGTCATCCACCGGGCCTCGGTCCACTTACTATTTACCTCACGAGACACTGAATCCATACTCACCCAAGAATGAGTGAGACGGTGAGAAAACGCTCCAGGATCGCTTGCGTCTCCTGCCAATCACGCAAACGTAAATGCACCGGTGACCAACCGTGTAGCACATGTTGTCAATTTGGCATCGACTGCCACTACGATCTGCTGTCTCGCAAGAAAAAGGACGCAAGGTCTTTTAGACCGCAGCAATCAATTCCTCCAATAGCCAGCACTACTTCCCGTAATGAACCTATCCCCAAGAGCCACCGCGAAGGGACTACAGGTGACTCCCCTGATATGCCTGTTAACTCCTTGGAAGCCAATTCGGGAGCAGCATTTGTGCGGAGGTTGGGACTCAAGATCGATCCAGCCAATGCCCCGAGGCTAGACCTGTTCGCCTGGAACGTGGGCGCTCGTCATCCGACTCCTTCTTCGATGCCCCCATCGTCAATGCCCAGAGCAGTAAGCGTTGTAGACATCATTTCCTTGGAAGAGATGAAGCTGCTAGCTGCCACGTTTTTCGAGAAGGTAGATCCATGCTATGGCTTCATCGATCGGGACCATCTGTTCCGTCAACTGGGCAGACGATGGCTCCCCCCATCGTCTGAGACTGCGTTGCCCTATGGACCGTACGACGCCGTGCTCTGCGGCGTTGCAGCATTCGGGTATCTTTTCTCACGCAGACAGGCACCCCAAACAGAACTTCAGTTGGCCGAGGCCGCCCGCCTAATCCTTGACCAGCACATGCTCTCTGAAACACCTTCATCAGTTGACATTGTCACTGGCTGGGTGCTTCGAGTGGCATACCTACGCACGACAGCTGCTCCCGATGCCGCTTGGATGGCCAGTTGTTCGCTGATGCATCTCATTGAAGCCACCGGACTTCATCTGGAACCCTCGTCGGACACGGTCCTCGGACAATCGGCAGAGCCGTGCGACCCAGAAATCCGGCGGAGGCTATTCGCCATGGCGCGCCATCTAAATGTCTGGATCTCCTTCGAGCTAGGACGTTCCCGCGTCGTCCTATACGGAGCAACATCTCTCCCGCCCACCCCAAGATCGACTGGTGAGATTTTCAACCTTCTCCCAGTATCAGAAAGTCTGGACCCAAACAAAGCGCAGGGCTCCCTGGATCTAGAGTCGGCGCTGGAGAATGTTCTGGATGTTGTTCATCCCCTTGCCTCACATACCTTGGCCCAATGTAATCTAATGCTCTGCATCTACCGGCGCTTGCGTGGTCTCGACTCCGTTATATCTGGTGCTCTTCTTGACCGGGTACTTGAGTTGGCAAAAAAGGGCCTGAAGGCTTCTCGCGACATGATCGCATTGATCAGTCCGTGGCATCAGACCGCCAATGTACCCTTCCAGATCGTCTGTACATTACTAGCGATCGACAGCCGCGCTTCATTAGCATTACTTGGCGATGCGATGCAGACACTCCGCGAAGTTGCCTTAGCGTATGATACAGATGTCATGAGGGAGGCCTACAGTACGGCATACCTGCTGATCCTGTTGCATCAGCGACGAAAGGAAGATGATACAAGAACTCTTCGAGGTGTTTTGCGTGCCAACTCCGCTGCCTCGGCGCCACCGGCAGAAATCACGGAGCCCGCGATTGAGTCGACTCACTCACTCGCGGACTACCCAGGCTTCTCATGGTTGAGTGATCTGGTGATCGATATGCCGGGTCTGCAGAACTTTGATCTCGAAAGTTTCATGGCAACCGACAATTCATGGCCGCTGCCGGAGCCAGGGATGTGATATGTTATATTTCAGATTACAACTAGCGCGTGCTCTACCAAAACCGGATACCACATGAAGCATCAAGTGATAGTTGATGATATGGAAAGGGAGGCCGCTCCTATGAGTTTCAGCCGTATGGGTGACAAATACAGACTTATATTATGAAGGCTGTGGTCAGTCTATTCAGACTTCTTTTGCTTGGTACTCTTTCTCTGTGGCCGTGTTCCAGATGACCAGGCTATCGCACCCAGCTTCCATAATACCCACAGCGACCCGAGGCCAATGACTATCATGGTTCCCAACTCAATCGCCTTACTTTGGAAAAAGCCCTTATCATCCAACTGGAGAACCGGAACTTCCAATTCCTCAACGAGCCGATCAGATGAAGGATGCAGCTGGTAGAACATGGTCCGAGTCCCAAACAGTCCCTCCCATCCAAGGTTGACCCTGTCAAAGGGATTTACCCCCATCTTAGTGCCGTCCTCAGCCGTGCAAGCCCAAAAGACCACTGGCCATGGGACTGACGCGGAGCGGTAACCAGACTCGGATGGCCGCAGGTACCGCAGATGGAGGGGAATGGTGACATTCCACTCCTCTGGAACTTGATCAGATTCGGAAGGTGTGGCTAACTCGAGTAACCAATTTGATCCCCAGCGAGATACAAACCAGTCTGGCGCCTCAAGGTCTGTCTCTCCGGCGACTGCATGAAGCGCAACCAAGTTGTGAGAGTCCAAGAATAACGGGTCGGTAGTCGAAAGCTGATACTTATCGCCAAATATCGTCGATGGGAGCGTCAAGTAGGTGTGAAGCGCGCATGTCGCGTCCGGTGGAGCAGGTGGGGAGTTAAGAGATGATGGTGGCATCGAAATGGTCATGGTTGGATGCAAACCCGTCGGGGAAGTAAACGAGATCGAATACGTTGCGTCCTCCGGGAGAGGTTGATGGCGAGAGGGGAAAGAGAAGAGCGTCGGCTCTGCCCATGAATCATCAGTACCATATCCGTACGCAACACCAAACTCGCTCGGCAATCCGCTACTAAGCATACTCAACTGATCATCCTTCCCGACAACAGCCAGTAACCCTCCCATCTTAATATCCTCGGGCTCTGTCGCCGCTTCAGTGCCTAATAGTCCCACTTCAACCTGGTCCGTTCCCGCAGCATGTCTCCGTATCTCATCGGTCCACCCATTCTTTGGCGATTGTGACCAATATCCCAAGACAGTCAGCGAATGCGATATACTATCGTAGTTGATATCGACTGAATCAGCGGACCGAATAGACGCAGCATAACGGAGACATTGCTCGTCGGATGACGAACAAATCTTATTCTCAATATACGCAACTAAGTTATCAAGCGTGGGAAGTAAACTGTGGTATTGGAAAGCAGCGGTGGAAGCGAAACGCGTGGACAGGATGGGAGGCGTAATGAAAGACTCCTCCAATGTCTGTCAGCCGTGAGTACGCTTATAACGGAGAAACAGAATACCAACCTCGGGGCTTTTGCATTTCAACCCATAATCAAACGCCCTCTTCAACAGCGCACACAATGATTTTCTTCAATAAACCATCAATATCAACATGAAAAGCACATCCATATTCCAGGCAGTAGAAACTCACAGTTTGTTCTCCTCAGATGAACCATCAACAGGGGTGTAGAAAACATGTAAACCAGGCGAAACTCGACTCGAAAATGGCGCAACAGCATCATACCGCCTTTCCGACGCCCACCGGACATGGAGCTGATGGCACTGTTTCAAGACGTCTGAAAGCTAAAATTATCAAAATCCAGCATTAGCCCCATATGGTCTACCAAGCTCAAAGAATAGGTCTTCATAAATAACAAGAAAATACCTCCTCAGGAAGCTCATCAACGCTAAACGTCGCCCGTTCCTCACGGGCACCGTCAATCCCATGCAAGGCGAGGGCATCGGGTGTTAGGACCGCTTGATCCAAGGAGAAGGGGGTTTCGGGGCGTTGGACGAAGGTGATTCTGCGACGCATTGTTTGATTGCTTGATCGAGGGAGTCGTCGGTAAATACTGGTTGAGGGGAGTTGGAGCTTGTTTCTCCGCATTTATTGTTTGTCGTCACGGGGAGTGCTTGTTGCTTGATTGGGTTAGTGTGGGTGTTTCGGCGATAAGATAAGGATTGCCTATTTTGGATAGAGAGCGTTTACTGTTGACCACAGGCAGTCCTTGTATGTACATGCTACTAATTTCTATGTGTTGGGTTTTCTTTGGTTGTGGTTCTGGGTTTTGTCCTCTTTTTAGTCCTTTCTCAGTTCTGTCTTCGATATGGTGAGGATTCGATGCTTGCTGACAATGAAGGGTTTCGTAATGTTATATATATCCATCCAGTGCGGAGGGTAGATAGTATAATACACTCAGTGATCGCAGCAGTTGCCCTTCGATAATTGAAACCTAGATACTTAGATCCCTTAATCTTACTCCTATCCATAGAATTCCTTTCCATATGTTTTACTTTGGACTCAATAGGCAGTGTACCAGGTAAAACAACGCCATTAGCCCAGTTCCCAATTCTTTCCATTAGTCACCGAAATTTGAGATATGACTAGACTACGAGATAGCTAAAACCAAAAGAGGGAGGGAAATCGGAGTTATGCTAAGGCCGGAACATTGGTATCTGAGGGCCCACGATAGGTGGGCATGGCATACCTGGTCCCTGCATACTTCCATAATTCTCACTAATATAATAGTACTTGTACTAAATGTCTGCAAAAATAATGAGCGATATGTATGGTTCGAGGAAACTATGACAATCTGGGCGATCGCACAATGCAAGCAGATAGCCCGCGCTTGTCGGCGGATCCAAGCTACACGAAGATGTATGGGGTTTTCCATTCTGGTACGAGCCACTGAATAGATACTTAGGGGGCTTGCAATGAATCTCGAAGATGAATATAGCACTAAAGTAATCAAGAAATGGTAAGGAATAGCTGTTATGCAACAGCACATTCGGAAAGCTGCCTTGATTTTTCCTGGCTTTTAAGCAATAGTGCTATATTCCGGTCACCTGGTGTAACCTCCGTCAGGTGAATCACGGGTCGGCCCGCTTTACCGAGCTTAATTACATCGGGAGACGAAGTAGTATCACTTATGGCAGTGAAAGATTTAGGTTGAGTACGGAGTATAGGGGGACGATTTGTGGGGTTGTGTTTCAAGGCCTTTCTGGAATGAAATATAGGGAACGCAGTGCGTGCTACTGCAAGTTTTGGTGTTATCATCTGCTCCTACTGGTGAAACTATATTTTAATACAACTCATACCACAGCAGGGATGTAATTCAAGATGAAGTGTCGTAGCTTTTATTATCGGAATCTAGCAAATACAGTAGTGGAAGTCATATAAAACCCATTTCATCACATCATCAAGCAACCCTCGCTCGCCCCAACGCCAACGATGCTGGTATTAACTGGAAAACACAAAAAGGACGAAGACAATTACGGAAGCACGTCTTTAAGAATATCTTTCTGAGAGGCTGTCAAGCTGGCCGGGAACCGGACGTTCACGTGGACTATCAGATCTCCTCGCTCGCTTGGCTTCTTCGATATTGTCATACCCTGGCCGGGGAACCTTTCTTCGTATCCGGGTTGTGTCGGACCGGGCTTGGCTACCCGGATCGATTTTCCATCGATTGTGCGCACGATCCGGTCCCAGCCGGTGAGAGCCTCTTTTAGGCTGATTTCAACAGTTGTAATGAGGTTGTCGCCCTGGCGTTTGAAGTTGGGATGTTCTTTCTATATGGACGTTAGTCACCAGTTCCACTACGTTCGTGGGGCTGGTTTCGAGAATTGTCACTTACCTCTGTCACGATAAGATGGACATCCTGTCTTCCACCTTCTTCTTGATCGCCCACACCTCTGTATTTGATCTTCGAACCGGTCCGCAAGCCCGGCTTAATGTTCGCTTCAAGAGTTACATCTTGGACAGTGCGCTTTCCGCTCGTGTCGAAAGTCTTGCTCTTCACGGTCACCTGCTTCGTCGTTCCGCGCATCAACTCTTCCAGTGTCAATGGCAACTCCTTTTCAACTACGGTCGGTTCGGGGGTAGGTGCGCGCTGAGATTGCTGGAAGGCACTGGGGCCACGGCTTGAGCGGAAGCTACGGCCGGCGCCGCCACCGCCGCCTCCCATCCCACCCAGGATATCAAATAGATCGTCGTGATCCATGCCACCACCCCCACCCTTAGCGAAGTTTCGGAAGATATCATCTGCGGAGCTGAACTGGAAGCCACTGCCACCGCCGGGGCCAGTCGAAAAACGGAAGGTCCGAGCACCACCTCCTCCAGGCATGCCTCCGAATGAAAAGCCGCCTGGCATTCCACCATCAAACGGACTTCCACCAGCACCGCCAGCGCCACTACCAGGCGGAGGAGGGGCTGGACCGCCCCGCATTAGATAGTCGAGGCCGAATTGGTCATATATCTTGCGCTTTTCGGGATCGGACAGAACTTCGTAGGCTTGCGATACCTCTGTGAAAGTGTTAGCTATTATCCAAAACTATGGTAGGAAATGACCGTGTTGGGGAGCACGGGAGGGGGAACCACGGTTAAGTCACCTACCTTTGAACTTCTCCGATGCGGTCGGATTATCCTTGTTCTTATCCGGATGATATTTCAATGCACACTTCCGGTATGCTTTTTTTATTTCGTCCTGGGATGCTTCGGGTTTGATACCCAAGGAATCGTACAGCTTAGTTTCTGCAACCATTGTGGGAACAATCGGTAATGAGTGGGGTAATTATGCAGTGATATTGAGGACAAGCAAAAATCAACAAAACCCTAATTTAAGGGGTCCAATGAGAATATAAAGCAATGAATTTGGGGAAGAGACCAGCTCGATGTCAGGCAATGTCGAAAGGTCTTCCCACCTCGACGGCAAAGGAGTAGGATCTCGAATGACGTAGAAGATTCGCGACCGAGTAAATTCTTGTCTTGAATGAGTCGGCGTGAGATTTAAGATGGTACGTAGAGCGAGAAGTGAAAGACTTAGAAAGATGCACCGCAGACCAAAAACGAATAAGCCGGCATTTAGCAAATGGAGACTTGGGAGGAGGGCAGAAGGTGGCTTCATGTATCGTGCAGCGAGACGGCGGCATTCAGGTGACGACAGACCAGTCCCGATGGAGCAGCACTGTGACGTGTGACGTTGACCGCATAAGCCTCTCTGCCAATCGAAGGTTCGAGAATGTTCGGATACCACAAATCCGTACCTTTTTTTCAGCCATAAGAACGGAGACAAATATACTATTTTAGTCTGAAAAGATTGTCTCGATTATGCATATCGCGCTGGAGCAAGCATACTATGTAGCACCGGTGGTTCCGTTGCGTATCTGCTGCCTCAACTCGATCGATGGCAGTCCTTCTAGTCCTTCAATCACTGGATCGGACGGGAACTTCCTTTTTACGGGTTAGCCTAGTTGACCGGGAAGCCCCACATATTTTCACATGATCCAGCTATTCTGATGTAATACTGTCATTCTACTCTTCATAGGAATATTCTAGGTACAGTAGTATTGCCAGGTAGATATGCCAATACATGCTCAGATCCGCCCAGAGCATCTAACAATCATGACGAATCCGCATCCACTACGATATAGTTCTTAATCACTGCAGTTCCGTTCACGACACTCGCAGTCTGCTCTTTCGTGCAAGTGCTGCCCAACTCGAGAATGTAGCAAGTGGGTGCAGGGCTGTCAGGAACCGTGTTGGTGACGTTCCAAGTTGAAGAGGGCCCGTGAGTGGAGTAGGTGTTGTTCTTGGCGATTGAGACCTTGCCCGTCGCAATGTCTCTGTTGAACAATGCTCGGTGGAAGATCTCATACGCCGTTTCAGGCTGATATGCCGGCACCTCATGACCCGCTTCGAAAACGCGAGTGAACGAGAAGTTTCCGTACTGTCGCACCAAGCCACCTACATATGAGGCATTGGTCTTCAGAGGGGCGTAACCCGCAGAGCGGAACTTGGCGGCATCCGAGTACTCCACCTTCAAGCTCACTTCTTCTCCTCCGTTCCAGGGGCATGCGTAATCCCGATCGCCATACACTAGGGCAACTTTGATGCCAGAGTCAAGCACGTATGCGATATCCTCCAGGTACCCGCGTACATCGGAGCGTGGGTAGTCACCTGTTGCGGAAAAGCCATTGTAGACGCTATCAACAGATTCGGTGAAATTAACCGGAACCCCGAGGGCTCCTTGGACCCAGTGCTGGTTTAAGAAACCAAAGTAGTACGGAGGGGGGAAAGGATCGGGGTCGAAATGCGAGATGTCGTAATAGCCTCGTCCAGAGTACAGTGAATATGGGCCTTCTACTTGGTTGCTGCAGTAGTTGTTTGCTTTCGCACAGACCTTGTTGACGGTCTCATTGTTGCCGTACATTTCGGGGTCTCCCTCTGCAGCCAACCGACGACATTCGATGATCTGATCCTTGCAGCCTCCGGGCTTGCTCCAAGCCTCCATCGCCATATCATATACAGTTTTGTTGATAGCCTCAATGCCATAGGTATTGTTGTATGCTATCTGGGGATATGATGGCGACTGCACCAGGAGATCGACGCAGCCATTGATAATTCCGAGGGTGTCCAGGTGAATATAGTGAGCATCGTCGATGTCAATGGAGCCGTTGGCAATCTTCTCATTCTGCTCCTGGAAGAAAGCAGTGAAAGATGGCCCGTACCGTCCTCCGTAGGACTCCGTCCAGATGCTTACTCGGTCATCGTGTGGTTTATACTCCGGGAATTCGGAGAACCATGTCTGCGCAAAGGACCACAAAGCGCGGGCGGCGTTTTCGGTGGTATTGGCAGCGGTCGATTTGTTCTGGCTAGGGAAGGTGCCCACGTAAAATGTGTTGTTCTGCTCCGGGACACCGTCCGGATAGCCAGAAACGTCCCAATTACCCGTAAGCAGGTCATGGGTACCATTCGTTGGGACATCGTAACTGAAGCCGACTTGATTGGGCTGGTCAATGTAGAGCATATTCACGTAGTTGTTCCATGACCAGGGGTTAATTTCAGTAGTATTTGAGTCGTTGTTGACGCGGCAGGGGCCATTCTCCTGCATCAGGCCGATCATCGAGGAGCTTCCTGGCCCACCATTCATCCAAATAGAAAGAGGGGCATTTCGAGGATCATTCCGAGATTCAAAGAACCAAAAGAACGTGTTGATGGGATAATTTTGGTCTAGTGACACATCGTTGAGAGTACCCGGGGGAAGATGCACGTAACCCGAGTACGATTTGACACCTGGGGTGGTTTCGCAAATACCAGGCTAGTGAAAAGTTCGGTTAGCATCGAATTTGGACAGCTACAGATGTGTCTATCACCTACTTCTTTGTACGAGATCTTAACACCTTCCTGATGCTTCGAATTGATGACCTTCAAGCCTTCGGGTGTTGGAGGGAAATACTGGCCGGCGACGGCACCAACCAGGCCGGCAGCATTGATCACTGACTTAAGCAACGGCATGGGACGTGGCGGTGGCCCAGATCTCAACCTGAGCGAAGCTTGGAGAGAATCGAAATAAGGCGGGCCAGGGTGGACGATAGGCAGGTTTTATACTTTATTTCGGCTACCGGATGAACCTCAGAACTCCGCATCATAAATGAGGAGGCCTGTTTTATCACGGACCAGCCGGGTGACTTTAGTGGATGCGACACCGACGATCGATGTAACAATATCGGAGGAGATATTGCGATGAGGCGCGTCGATTGGCGGAGTTCCAGCAGACTCCACCTGTACCAGCACTAAAAGCCAGGGAGCAAACGTAAAAGATAAGGCTTGCCTTTTAGTGTCATCCCCAGGAAGATCCTTCGTCTCTTCCAGGGACCCTGGGAGATAACAAAGAATCCTCACTTGATATTAAGTATTATGAATTATGCATTGTTTCTTCCAAGTTGTCCATCCAACCAGTGGGAAATTAAACTTATTTCTAAGGTTATCACCGGAACGGGTTTAGCCCTCCCCGGATCATCCGTTGGAATGTACACAAAAGTCCCTGACTTCCAAGTTTCTTTCACCTTCCCTACGATTGGAGCACACACAAAGCCAAAACTAGTGTCCAAGAGATACTCAGGATGGGGCGTTACAGAAATAAAATTTTCAAAGTACTGTACACATCGGACTTAGTAAAATGCCATAATGTCCGCCAAGCATCCTTGGAGCTCATTCATGACATAGTGCTTAATGGGCCACTATACTTCTGGTAAGCAAATTCCTTTGTGAACAGAAATAACGAACGATCAAAGGATCTTTGACACAATTTGATAAATATTGACTTTTGGCATGGGACAGTAATCAGACACTAGCGTACACCCGAGACATTTGAAGCAAATAAATCATCTCATTATTCATAACACATGTGGACATCGCCTTATAACCGTTACAGAAATGAGCGTCATATACATTAATCATCACAGAAGTATAAAAGGGAATAGGTAGGTAGAGGGAAAAGAAAATAATAGAACAGTGTCATGCATCATAGAGCAAACACATGCTCTCGAATAGGATTTCACTCCTGAGTGGGGGCTGGGATATCACCCAGCGTCTTCACAAGGGCCTTGAGTCCGGGGTTGGTCTCTTCTGCGGCTATTTCTAGCTCGCTCACTGTCTTCATAATGTCCCGACCCAGCTGTCGGACCAGGTCATAAGTCGCCTGCAGGGCACCGCTCTTGTGCAGGAGCTCCAAAATCTGAATCTTGCTTTCTGCAGACAATGAGGCTCCTTCAGCCTTCTGTCTGAAGATGCCCAGGATGATACTCTTGGCGGTAGGGTCCACGTTGCAGCACCTGACGACCGCATACGAGATCTTGCCGTGATCCAGATCCTCACCGAAGCCTCTTTGGTTGTTGCCCGTAAGCAGCCCCAGATACTCGTTGCGGATCTGGTACCACCGGCCGAATAATTGTGTGAGAAGCTCAAAGTCCAGGGTCGAGCCCTCCATGCTGGCGGACTGCATGAGACGCACCAACATGCGGAAGATAGATCCGCTCTTCTTATCGACCATCTCCAAATACTCCTGCTCGGTCGGACATTGAAGAGAGAAACGCCAGTTCAGCTCCCAAGACTGTCCGATAAAATGCGTTTCAAGCTCCTCCAGTAGGCCGTCAAGCATACCAGGGCAGTTGAGCCCGTTCACGGTCTTGGCGACGCGGACGAACATGTAGGCGGCACTGTTGATGGACTGAGCCGGACCGAAGACGAGGTGAGCCGCGGTCTTTTGGCGTTGGAGAGATGATTGGTCCTGAATGTTGGCCAGGATCTCAGAACTGTCGTGGAGGTCATTGACCACTTGCTTGACAAAGGTTAGAGGTCGGTTAGGAACTTGAAGCCAGGCATTAAGTGCGGAAACAAGCTCCAGTTGCACCTCATTAGTCGAGATAGACCCGATGTAGTTTGTTGGGGCTAGCAAGGGTGTGGCATCAAGGTGCACTGCCGGGTGTTCTTCTCCGTTGACAAGGGGGGTCCACACTGGTTCTCCTTCGGGCTCATCACCACCCCCGACATGGTCAATAGTGCCGTTCGCACGCACCTCCTCTTCATCATTTTCTTCTTCTTCGTCATCCTCGGACTCATCCTCATCGCTAGAGCTCTCCTCGTCCGATTCCTCCTCGCTTTCTTCCTCGGCAGTTTCGGGAACCGCGTACCGTGGTGCATTCGTGCACCAGTAGTGGATTCCACCAAGGGCAGCTTCCAGTACCTCCATCCATTTCCGCAGCTTTGGGGCGAGGTCTGGGTGGGCTTGGTACAACGCCTCGCGTCTTTTGACGAACTCCTTTTCGTTTTCCAGAATGAGCTCTTTGGTCTTCGCACGTGCGTCATCCTCCGACATGTTCTGGTGCTGCATGAGGAACAATATCACATTCGCAACGCGACGTTTCTTGACCTCGCGCTTTTCTTTCGGCCAGCTATAGTAGTCATTGGTGAAGAACATGGTTCGCTCAGCTGCGTCCAGCGCATCTCTGACGATCGCCTGATCCTCCTTTCCAAGTCGAGTTCCGTGGGCAAATCCCATAAGGGTCCAGTAAACACTGTTGTACCGGTCAGAGCCTGTTTCACCCCATCGAACACGGAGACATGTGATAAACTTACTCAATTCCTGCATTAAGACGTCGACGAGCCACGTAGTCATCAAGATTGGCACAATTATCGGCGGTGGGAACATCCGGCGTGACAAGCCAGTTGCTCCGGTAGCAGTCGATGATCTCAAGTCCATCCTTGTCAGTCAGTTCTCCCGTCACTTTCTCCAGAAGTTTCTTTCTGGCTTCGGCTCGGGGCGATTCAACCAGCTCCTCCGGCTTGTCTGCCGCGGGCGTGTTCTTACTATCGGTATGGTCTGAATGAATGATTAGATATGATTTCGCGCCTGGTAGCCAGGTCAACGTACCGTCATGGACATTTCCGAGTTCAGTCAAATAGGCGACAAGTTCCAACCTTTCGGGCATGCACTCTGGATACAGAAAACTAGCGTAATTTCCCACCGGGGAGGTCAGATAGCTGCTCTTCGACTTGGCCTCTTCGCTGTCGAGGGTGGCCGTCAAGTCCTCCAAGAAGCGATCGCTACCTCTTTGGGCCACATGATCGTATTTGTGTATCCGTGCAGTCAAAGTGGTGAAACAGCCATTCTGTTGCTGGGTAGCAGCATCTATGGGCTGCGAGTGAGTCCAAATCTCAATCGGCTCATTTACTGTTGGTGCATCTGAGGCTGCTTCGGACTGGGCAACGGACAAGACCCGAGAAGTACTTTTGCTTCTTCTCCTCTTGTGGGATATGAAGTTGGAGTATTGTCTGAACATTGGTCGATGTGTTATGGGAAAAGATAAACAAATAAAGCAAGAAGAAAGGGATATGCAATTAGTTGTACAATGCCAATGTGGCGACGACGTGCAAGTTTTGTATGAAGACGAAGAAAGGAAGAAGAATTCCGGGTTCCTCTGGTATCCTACGACCGGCTCTTTATAGGCAACAAGTCGTCGCAATTGGCGTGGAAGATTGAGCAAAGGCCATGATGCATGTAACTGCAAAATTTTTTTCGCCTATCAACACAGCATTGACCAGGTATTGGCCCATTAGGGAGCTAAACAGTCAGTTCGAGGACCTACTTGCCGCAAGTAAAGCAAGATATTAGGTCTAATATGCATGCTGCACGCTGATTGGGGGCTGCAGCGATTGTTTTGCTGGCGGATACTTTTTTCTCCATAGCTCATGTGGAGCCACGCAACGCTCACCGCTTCATCTGTTCGCAGCTGGTGGGTTTCGCCCAGCCGCCTCGTACTTCGCAGATGCGCGGCCGTTTGGTTGTTATTGTTCGTTTGGTGGTTGTTGGCTCGCCTTCCTCGTCGCCTTACAGCCGAATTAGTGGTGATGGCTTTTTCTTTTGGGCCGGGTGATGCCTTCTCGCTCATTTGCGAGGCGGTCTTGGCTCTATACAATCCCCGAAGACGATCGTTCGCACTTTGCAACCTCGCAACCATAACACTGGGGCATACTAGTATTGACCCTCTCACCTCAAGGTATCAACGGAAGATAGCCATCTCGCGCTAACCTCGGAGAGTTTGATCACGATACCGCATGTCATATGAGCAGTTGATATGGTAACAAACGGAAGGAATGGGGCATGTTTTTTTAGTCACGCCTACAAGAATGTCCAAATGAAGCCTTAGCGTGGAAAGAAGTGGGCCCCCTCGCTTCATAAGCAACGTTTTCTTCTCTTCATTTGTCCCTAAAGGGTTAATTCCTACTACCCAGTCTCTTGGGGCGTCCTGTGCTGAATCGCTAGGTTTCACGCCTCTCTTCGATTCCTCGATCGCGATTCGACGTCATAGGCCATTCCTTCCAACATTTTTCTGATCATTCTGAATACCCCGGTTTTCCTGTGTTTTTCAATCGACATTCCCACGAAAGCAATTGTATCGAAGGAGGGGTGTGCAGCATGATGAACTATCATGCTAACCACCAGGATCACAGTGCAGTACAGCAATGCATGATCGACATCCCCCTCATGCGATAAGCCCATAACGGAAATTCAGCGAGGCTAATGCGCGCGTCAAAGTCAAATTTTCGCCCTCTGAACCGAGCGCTATGGCGTAGCAAGTATAGTCGGAAGTATGAGGAGAAGTCCAAAGTCATCCCTCTGATAAACACCGTTCACATCTTAGTGTATGTAGAGTTCTATACCTGAGTACCCCGAGAGCGTGAGGCGTTGCGCGTCTAAATCCGCCATCCCAACCTCACATGCGGCTATTGCGGCTCCGAAACTATACTACCTCGTCCCTTCATGAGCTACACTGGACGACGATACGATTCCTTCGATTCCTACTATTCGGCCGAGTCGAATAGCTTGAGTACTAACTACTACTAGCACATATAGTCTCTGAGTTGTCCAAAATCATCGGATCTCGGGGAATCAAGGTATATATAATACAGTACTCAAAAAAGATAAAGAAAGTGGCGGGGGAGGGGTCATTATTACTTTTCTTAACACAATCTTTTATCGACCGATAAGACTTTAGAAAAAAAAAAAGTCCAAATACCGATAATAGATAGTCCAAACTCCAAACAGAGTGGCATTAATGCGCGGACACCAATGGTCTCCAACGGGTCCGCCGATCAACGAACGATCGGCATTCGGCTCTCGGATATAAAGTTTTGCTGGGATGAACTTTTCATGCCCTACAGTACAGCGTACATACTTACTACATACAACGGGCAGCGATGAAGAAAGTCTAATCCTCCAACCCCCTACGTGAACAATGAACCCTTTTTTTGGTGATTCTCGGCGGCAACAACCGTACATAACGTTTCGCCGTACACCCACATACATACTAGTACATAACTATATGAAAAGTACGTTGCGCAATCTGAGACAGGTTGGCGCGCACTTGTACGACGTGGTTAGGAGCCAAGATTGTCGGGTGGCGGTTTCGTGTAACCTACTAGTCGTTGCATGCTTTTTTGTGTTATTGTTGGTTTTACTTTTCTTTTTTTTTTTTCGGGGGATCTTCGCAAATGTAGGTTATGGGAGTTTGTGGCTGGGAGCTCTCCCTTACTTTTTACTTTTTCCTGGGACGCTTGGTACTTTAGGCTTTCAGGGTTGTCTGTTAATGGCGGTTAGTCACGGGTTTCAAATAGAATCCCATGTGGTTGCCATGCTTGGGATTTCAAATATAGCTTCTTAATCCGGATATACACATCTATTAGTTGACTGGGTATGCTATGCAGCCCTATATATTCATCATGAAAGCATGTCCTAGATGTCCAATCACGAGAACTAACTTATGCTTCGTGAAAATATATAAGATTGTGACACAATGACATATTTCCTTAATTTATCCTTTCCAGACTACACTCCTTCAGACAGCGGAAATATATTTCAACATGAAACCGAAAGAGCTAGGGTTGGGTATGTTGAAGTATCTCAACCCAAAAAAAGAAAAGAAAAGAAAAAAGAAAAACAGTAAACAGGTAGCTAGTACCGCAAAATGCTGTGCATACCAGTTTCCGTGTTGAAGGAACCAAACACAGTACACGTCCCTGAGAATAAATATCTGACCTGGAAACGACAAAACGATACTCCCAATCCTCCCTCAACCCATCGCAGTCACGTTTCATAACCACCCACAGAATACCACTCGACAGTACCCCAACATCAGCCTACCAGGAGCAGCAGCAATTAGCATCTTCCCACTAACCGCTGATACAACCCATTTGGGCCAATCGCGCGCACGTCGTGTCTTCAGGCGCCCTACCGGCTGCCAGGGCACTCTGTGCGCCCTTGTCCTAGGTTATAAAAGCAACTAAAGGGCGCTTACACGGCCGTGCAATGGTGACATACAGATCCATACTGTAATCATCAGCTAGCATGAAAGGGATATCACTGCTGGACGATCGCGCAAGCGGTCCCCTAGCTGCAGAGGTAACCCACGACAAGAGCGCAGAGAGTGCCCTGGCGGTATGTAATTCGTACTCCTGAAGTCACATTAACCTGCATGGCGTGTTTCCCACGCTCTCATAAATAGAAGAAGGGACGGGGTAAATTAAAACATTACCACTTGTAATAGACTAGATGGCCCTATGCAGGCCAGGAGAGACCGAGCTTCGCCACGACAGATCGCACGGCTGGGATATCCTCACCGCTGTCGATGTAGACGGCGCCCAAGATGGCTTCAACGGTTGTGGCCATGACTTTGTCGGAGACGATCCCGCCTTGCGAGGGGTTGACGTAGATGTAGCGGTCAAGGCCCTTTTGAAAGCCTGTTCTTGCTAGAAAGGCGTTGCTGGCTTTGCCGCTGTGGGTGTCGTTGATTTGTCCTTATGGATTGGTGAGTGAGATTGTCGTCATAGGATGCGAGCTAATTAGTAGCTTACCTCTTGTTGCATGGGCTTGGTATCCGTCTTTGGCAAGGACTAAGCGTAAGGCTGCGTCGCCGAGTTGGGCGAGGTCTTTGTGTCCGTCTAGCCGGTGGGGGGTGAGGATTGCCATGGAGCCTGGGGTGCGAAGGGCTTCATGGATGGTTGCGGGGTTGGTGAAGGTGTAGTTGATTATTTGCTCGATGAGTTGGATTCGGGTGTCGGTTCGGATGAGAAGGCTGGACATTGTGCCGTTTGTTTGGTCGTGAGTGATGGCTAGGGTATGAGGTGATTGTTGCAGATGGAGCACTGGGGTGGAAGAGCAAGAGATTCAATGTTGGGCTCTTTATATCTTACCCCTCATATGTCTGAATCATGTGACGGCATCCTAAGTCTTTGGTCACCATATCGATGTATATTCCGACTGATGTGAAAGGTATTAACTTAAGGAAAAGTGTCTTATGTATCTTATGAGCTTTCGCTTTACTAGGTGAAATTTTAGAGGAGATTGTAGACACTCAATATACAGTTATCTTCGATAAAGACAATACTTCGACTCGGCACGCCGCCATGAGTAAATAACAAAAGGGGATATAAAAGAGACATCCAAAACGATATAACCAACATATTCCATGTCCATGTTACCCTTAGCCAAGGGATACTTCCAACACCTCAGTCATCATTCAAGAAATATAAACAACCCATGACGCCCAAGCGTTCCATTCCGCGTGTCCAAAATTAACACAAAAAGCACGCTAAAAAACAGCAATGAGAAAGCAAAAGTTTAGTGACCGTATAGGTAGGTACAAATTACACAGCATAATATGTGAGGGTACGGAAGACAGAAAAGAAAGGAGAAGGAAAAGAAAAGAATGTGCACGGCATGGTTCGAGGCATTCAAGAAGCCTAGTGCGGAATACATGTAGTAGGACGTTCGCAACGCCGCCATATACAGTGGGACGATCATCCAGGTAGAGGTATGTCAGGTAATATGTACGGCAGACCGAGGGAAGCAATGGAGGAGAAGCTTTTAGGCAAGCGAAGAGTGCATTGCGGGTTTGTAGTCATGTTCGGTGATGGTTGTTGAGTGTTCTAGTTCGGTTGCGGTTGGTTTTGCGACGTCCGATGGGTGACGATGCTGAAGCTTGGACAGGGTGTTGTCGGTTATATCATCAAAAGTGTGGTAAGTGTCTTCGGTCTTTGAGGGACTAGTGCCGGTGACCGAGGTATCCTTGGCGCTGAAGCCCCCGTCCGACGCCGAGTCGGACGTTCCGACAGTAGAGATGGAATGAAATTCATCCTTATCGATATTGCCATTATGTTGTAGGTGGGAAGCTTCGGCAGATGAAACACTAGACGCGTCATTCTTCACATCCAAAGGCAGCTCTGCGAAGCTATTCAGTTCCGTCAATCCCAAGCTCGATACCACAGACCGCTTGCTAGGAGACGGAGGCCCAGCAGTTGGTGAGACGGGAGTTGACATTGAGCCATAACCCCGATAGGGATTTCGCGGCGGCAGTGCAGGAGGAGCCCTCTTGGGGATTGTCACTAGGCGTGCACGAGTGAAGGTAGGTGACTGACGCTTCGGGCTCGTTGAGGTCAAATCTTCAATGGGAGAACTAGGGAAACCGTCGCATTTCGTGACGGTAGCGTTGCTGACCTCGTGGATTTCGACGTCATCGTCCACTAGGTCATCGTCACCGTCATGGGTGGCATGGTGAGAGTGATCAGTTGGGTGCTCTGGGATAATAGTGTCCCATCCGCGCTCTTCAAGATCCCACGGACTTTTCTCTGCCCGTTCGGTAAAATCTCGATTACTTCGGGAAGAGGCGCGGCTGATAGAAGTCCGGGCCGTCAGAGGGGGTTCGTCTGTTTGAGTGCCTCTGTCAATACTGGCGTAGCTCTGTACACTGGTCCGCCAACTGTTGCGTGGTGAACTATCAACGCTGTGCCGGAAGGTCGAATAGATAGGACTGTTAGGGCTGGGTCGGAATTCAAAGCTATCCACGTGTGGACGAGTTTTGGTGCCTGCTTCGCGAATGAAGAGGCCCTCAGCCTCCAAAGCTTTGACGCCGAAAGGATCGGGGTCATCCGCAGCCGGGATTCCAAACTTGCTAGGAGGAGAAGAACTACCAGAGGCCGGTACTACTTCTACATCCCCAGGGGTCGGTGCTCCCGCAGCAGGTACCAGACTCTCGTCGACATCCTTATCGCCCTGGGCCGCCTTGACAGTCTGGATGAGGGTTTTAATCGACGTCGGAGGGCGTTTCGCTTTACCGGCCAAGATATCCGTCACTGATATGCGTTCACCATAGAAACGCTCGTTCTCGTCGGTGCGCTCAATGATTATCGTTCCATCTACCTGGACGCCTGCATACAGACCCCGACTTTTCATGTAGGTCCATATGGGAGCTTGGCGCTTGTGAACCTCGGAGTCGAGTACGCCCCCCATACCCACTGGGCCTGCGGATGCGCTAACTTCCCCGCCCAATGTACAACGAACCTTCTTGAATGCTTCTAGTGCCTCATAGGTATTGATCACGACCACGCAGTCATAAATATCAACGCCCGCCAAAAAGCCAATGCCCGCGGTATGAAGCATGATACCCGAGGGAGGACTCCATTCACCGGTCTCAGGGATTCTGGCCAAGAGGACGCCACTTCCACCCGAGCCGCTGAGCCAGAGACCCGTACGCATCGTGGTAAAGATGGCAAGACCTTTCGCGCGCTTGATAACCTCCGTTGGGATCTTCTTCAGAACTCGTTGCTTGCCCTTGGGGCGATCTATCTTGCCACTCTTTGCACCATCTGTGCTTTGTTTTTGGCTCTCTTCATCGGCGTAAAAACCATCTTTGCAAAAGCTTCGTAATATGCGAGCCGCCTTGTCGCTTTCTCTGTCCAGGGTCATCGGCCAGAAGGCTTCGGCACCAACCCGATTGGACAAGCGATTCACAGGGTCGCCCAATTTGTCGAGGGTATGCCATGCCTTGTCAAAGCCCTTTTTGGAGGTCCCTTTGGTCTTCTCCCAGAATGAGGGCGCCATTGTGACGATTTGGATCTCGCCTACCGTCTATGCGCCACACATAAAGAAAGAGGGAAAGTGAGGTGGGACAGGGTTGATTTTGAAAAGGAACAGCACGGAAAGGAACTACCTCTATAACTCGAATGCGGATATCTTAGGGGAACTCAATGCGTCGAAAGCAGCTCGACATGTAATGCGATTGGCTGCCCTTGATTGCCTAATGCGACGTGAAAAATGTACGATGAGACAGCAGACGGGAACAGTGCGTCGCTGACACAGCCGCGGAATGCGTGGTAGAAAGGCACCGGAATGTCACTCGATAGGAAACGGGAGGTTGAAGATATGTCAGAGAAATCTGCAAAGTGAAGTTTTGCAGACGAGAACTACATTGTGCAGCAGAAGAGGATAAAAAGTCAGTTTTGATGTTCTTTGCTCCGTTCGATCCGTGTTCCAGACCCGCCGGTCGATGAGGTGGGTGGCGATGAGTCGTACGCATGAAAGGGAGAACCATGGAACTTGCACGCCAAAGGACCATGGGAGAAGGGTCCGGCTTACCTCGGACAAACTCGTGAACTGTAGTCCAGGGCAACTCTTCACGTCAATCAATATTCGATAGACTCCGACAGGCACCAAGGTTTTTTCGTCGTTAATTCCTCAAGGGATATATGGGAAGTACAACCGATATAGTAACCGAGCAAGGAAGTATGCCGAAGGGAGCCAAGGGACATATATTGATTAATCTAGCTTCACAGAACACCCTAGGAAGTCCAAAAGACTCGAAGAAAGGATTTCAAGGAGGTGGCAATAGTAGTAGTGTAGATAGTTGATGGATGGGAGTAGTCGTGATGATATGCTTATATTCTCAAAAAATATGAAAAGGAAAAAATAAAAAATAAATTAAATAAATATAAGGAAGTGGAGACAACGAACAATCGAAAATGGACGGGTATTACGGAGTAAATAAACTATGAATCTCTGCCCAAGACCAGCAATACCAGGCTGGATCGACGAAGCATCGTTCAAGGAGGAGTCAATGCGAGTGGCGCCGTGGCTTAGAGCTGAGCAAGAATAATCGGGTGGATGGGAAGGGACGGGATATATATTGGATAGTATAGAAGTAGGCCGGCTGCTCCGGACAGGTACCCCAGGAACCGTCCAGAATCGTCAGTATTAGAATAATACTTAGAAGAGAGAAAAAAAAAAAAAAGAAAAAAGAAAAAGGACACCAAAAAGCAGAAGCATCGGATAGATGGCAAGGACGAGAGAAAAAGAGGAAACTCCAGAGGAGAAAAGAGGAGAATGTCATCATAGGCACAACTCCGCCATCGTCATCGGTTGATAAGCAGGAGATCGATTAGTTGCAGCGGCTCCATAGTGGAGTCGTGCCCCATCTTTTTTCTTTTTCTTTTTTTCTTTTTTTCTTTTTTATTTTTTTTCTCTACCATTTCGTCTTTACACAAAGAAATTTAGGTTAGATTGACTAGGGATCATCTCTTTTTTTCTTTTGACTATTCTTCCTCTCCTACCTCTTTTTCGACCTACCATTGAACTAGACTAGAACAAGTTAAAAAGAGTTTATTTGATAGATTGACCCGATCCTTCGGTAGCCCTCTAGCCGTCCGTCAATGCCTTTGTTCATAGATCGAATCCATGGTTCTGCTAGGAAATTTCTTCTCTCATCTCACTATTCCCTGTACAGTGTATGCAAGTGTAGTACGTAGTCTATACTCCGTAAATGTGGCTTTAATTTCCCTCTGTAACACATGCAGCCCCATTTTCATCAACGGAGCCAAAGATGGACAGCCAATTCCCGTTCCCGATTAATAACTATAATCGGTGCCTATGTACCCAAGGCATCCATCCGTGCCTTCCGTGCTAGGATTCCTGCCTAACAACGTAGAAACCGACTCGATTATCGCAACCGGCGTCGAAAGAATCCCTTTAAACAACTGATATCCCGCTAGTTACCTTAGAAACCCAAGGGGGTGAAGAAAGGGAACGCAGAGAGGAAAAGTTGCTGATCTCTCAACCGATACATATGACAGCTCCAATTCTTCTCCTCATCCCTTTCAGCCCCCAGCCACACCTCGATATTTTAGATTTGGGCTCCTGTCTCCCTTTCGGCCCGCTGGTCAAATCCCCGGGTCCATGAAACCCTAGCCAAGGGATTATCCTGCAAACTTTCCCTTTTGCCCCGTCGTTTCATGACAGGTCTGATTGGAATTCCAGACACGCCCTGGAAGGGATGCAGTAGTCGTTTCGATAGTTTCGGGAATTTTCTGCCCGTCGGATATTGCTCTTTGTTTTATTTTATTTCTTGTATTTTTCTTGTCAGTTTTCACTTTCCAAAAAAAAAAAAAACCGGATGAGAACCAATGTTGTGTACACACAACCCGGTTCTCGGTAGTTTGCTTACGACCCTGGCCTGATGGCTGAATGGCGTAATTGTTTAGAAGTGAGGATGATGTATTTTCTTTTCCCGCTCTTCCCAGTGACCTGGTAGAGATCCCAGTCTCCCATGCGGACGATCCATCCACCTCTGAACACAGATCCTTCCCAAACAGGAAATACTCAGATCGTCACAGATCCCGAGATCCGGCCGCTTTGCTTTTTGGGACACGCATGACTGGGCCTTATTCTCCACATAGGGTAGGATGAGATTGACATGAACCCAATGCACTATAGCCACTATGTGCTGTAGTTCTCAGTGACAGCTCCGGCCTAACGCTTCGTGGTATGGCTAGTGTTTATAGTCAGGGTGGTATTCGCACCTAGGATGTAATTGCTGCAGTAGTCAGCGGTAGCGCGTACTCTTCCTACACAGCATCCTTTTCTGATGCTGACACTTCTCGATCTATTTGATTTTGATTTGATTTGTTGATTTCTTCCCTATTTTATTTGTGGCCGTCTCGCTCTGTTTGCTTACTAGTAGTCCCTCCCAACGGTCCCACATATTGGCCCTCTGGAGTCTGGCCCCTAGTCGATACCTCCTGATTCGATATCCGGACGTCATTGGCCCAATTTAAGAACATCCGAAGGTGATAAGTCATGACACTCGTCCATATCAGAACATCTCTTCGATATCACGTGTGGTGCAGGACACATTATCACGAACTCACACCATGACCCACCGAACAGGTGAAAAAAAGAGGTCCACCGTTCCATCATCCACACGCTCTGAAACCGAACCTGACCATAGGAACACTCCACAAGGGCTCACCTCAGGGCCTCGGCCCCGAAGCCTCACTCGTCGAAAGTATATACTGTGGCAGAATCCATGTGGCCACCAAACAAACCACCCTGACAGAGTGCTGTAAACGAGCCTAGCCTCGGTATCGTCCGAAGAAGCAGACTACTACGTACATACGTCGAATGTGCACGTCCGATCGCAGTAGTCGGACCCGACAACTCGAGTCCATCTAGTCTAGCTCCTGACTAGTTTAAGCTTACTATCCTTTTTTTACTTTTTTTTTTTTTTTTTAATCTCTCTTCTCACTACTGTGTACGACTACCCCGTATTCCCCCTGATCGATTAAAGATCGGTTGATAAATGTTTGTTGCCACTTAATAGCTCGATCGGTGATGCTTAGTCTATTCTAATTTCAAATAACCATTTGCAGTCTTGTAGTTGTCTTCATTTCCATTTCCATTTCCATTTCCTCTAGGGCCATACCTAAGCAGAAGTAATATACCAAAATAGAAAGTAATCTACACGACACAGGCCAAGTGCAAATCCCCCTAATACGGAGTGACACCAGCACTTGCATTACAATCCACCTACATAATGTACATAACACTAAGACCCATCAGTTACAGATACCCCGACATAGAGACCATGTCTCAGAAGCACAGGGACAATTCCGATCCCCTCGACTTGCGTCGACGTTTTCCACCATACAAATTAACTACCGAGAGTTTCTTCTTAAATTCTGATTTTTTACTCGCTTCCATTCTCCCACGAGACTTGCGATCGGCACCACCCATGCTTGGGGGATACTGTCTGTTCGCATTACCCGCGATTGGATGTATCATTTCATCGACGGGTTAGTGGGATTTGTCTGGGTCTTTTGGATGTATCTATTCTTACTCTACTTGATTGGAGTTCGGTCCGTTAGCTTGGGGCTAGTGGGTAGCTTGGCCGCTAGAACGGCTTTGGAAGTTATTCGCTAGAGATGATCTATCGTGGGTTCGTGTTGATATATGTAAGGGTGGTGGTGTTTTGTTGGGAGGGAACTTCGTGGTGACTAACATCACGAGGTTGGTTTATCTAGAATTGATCGATGCAGTAGTGGATTCCGACACGTCAGGAAAAATTAGAATTTACTGAGAAAGTTGAACATGGAGGTCTACTGACTCGTAGACGAAGTCTAAGTAATCATAAACATACACTAGTCGACTATACGATTCACAGAGCGCCCAGCTCCTTCAGCTTTCCGATCAATCCGTCGACGTCCTCGACCTTACCGCCGCCCTGGCGGGCTGGGGGTTCTGCAGAATGTTAGTAAACACGCTAACCTTGACACGAAGAAAAGAAAAGCTTCAGTAAATGAACAACTCACCAGTGACCTTCAGCGTCTTCAACCGCTTCTTATCCTCTATACCAAAGTCTGCCAGCGTCTTCTTCTCCAACGGCTTCTTCTTGGCCTTCATGATGTTCGGCAGAGTGGCATACCTCGGCTCGTTGAGTCGCAAGTCGGTAGTAATGATGAGAGGCAACTTGGCCCGAAGAGTCTCAACGCCGCCATCAACCTCATGGGTAACCTCCACGGTTCCCTGCTCATCCTTGATATCCACCTTGCTAGCCTGCGTCGCCTGAGGCCAGCCCAACAGGCCCGCGAGCATCTGACCCGTCTGACCCTGGTCACCATCGATAGCCTGCTTCCCGAGCAGCACCAGGTTGATGTTCTCCTTGTTGACAACCTCCTTCAGCATCTTCGCGACGGTAAGAGGCTCCAGGCCCCCATCGTTGGAGTCGGGGACGTCGACGTGGAACGCGCGGTCGGCGCCCATGGCCATCGCCGTGCGGAGGGTATCAGCGCATTTGGCTCCGCCCGCGGAGAGAGCGAGAATGTTCTCGACTTTGAGGGGACCCTTGCGCTCACGGAGACGGACGGCCTCCTCGATCGAGAGTTCGTCGAATGGGTTGAGCGAGTGCTTAACGCCGGAGGTTTCGACGCCGGTCTGGGCCTTGTTGATACGGGGTTTGATCTAATTTCTTGAAAGTTAGTATTTGACAACAGCTGTCATGTTTGACTCGGTAACATTGAAATGACGATGTGAGCGTAGACCCCTCCAGCATGTCGGTGGTGGACTTGCGGCCGGAGGTGACTCTTTCACCGAAGACGGAGAGCACGAAAGAACAAAAACTCACCGCGTAGTCGATCACCCGCTTAACGGGTACTAAGATACGCAAACCACTGGCCATTATGAATGATACTGTGAAGCTCTTTTACTCTGTCAAGCCAATGGAGGGCAAGAGCCGTGTGGGAGTAGAAAGTGAGGTAGAAGAGGGTAGTGAATGAGGACCGATGCGTCGGAGCAGATCCGGGGCAGAACAAAAGCAGGTGACTTGACTTTCCAGGGCGGAGAGCTGCTGTTACGCCGACGCGGCCCGACACCCTCTTCCCTTTCCGCCTCAGCCCCTCCGCTTCCAACCGAGGTTACGGCGACATGACCAAGGCTTATATGGAAGAATGGTTGGGATTTGAATTGGTGTTTTAGAGTAGCGGACTACAGGAAATGATCCATTACATTGTGCGTAGATGTTTGTCTATTCTGTTCATTGAATCGTGCCCTCGTTCGGTGGGGTCTATCCTCACACAAACAAACACACATACTCTCTCTAGTCATGTCCATAGCATGTGATTCCTAGATCTATTACCATGTCTCCTGCTTATACCGCCCGGACTTCTCCATGCCAAGCAAATACTCTTCTGCCTCTTCTCTGCTGAAGCGCTCTGCGTCGGTTTCCCCACCGTTCTGGAATGCCTCAATTAGTGCCTCCCGAACAGCTTGCGGCATCCTTCCTGACGAGCCACACACATACACCGACCCACCCATTTCATGCAAGAGTCTAAAGAATAGTCCAAAGTTATCTCGGATAACGTCCTGCACATAGACCTTCTGTTTCTGGTCTCTGGAGAACGCCGCAAAGACCTCCAATTTAACCAACTTACTAAGCTGCTGCCACTCTTCATCAAAGAAGAAATCGGCATTCCGGTTACGCCCCCCAAAGAGGAGAATGGTAGGCCCAATAGTCGGCTCAGCCCCGCCATTCTCCTCCTTGTACGCCTTGACAAAGGCAGCTTTCTCCCAAATCATAGACCGTAATGGCGCGACTCCAGTGCCGGGACCCACCAAAACCGTTGGTCCAGACAGTTGACCCAAGGACGAATTCAGGCCTCCGCGCTGCAGATGCACTTTCAGGGTACTCCCCGGCTGGAGTGCCGAGATATACTTTGTGCAGACACCCTCTCTGATTCTCTTGATTATGGTCTTGTATTTCACGATGGCGATCAATAGTTCGAACTTGGCTCCGCCTTCAGGTGTCCGCTTTAGTTCGCCTCCGCTGGCAATGCTGAATTGTCGTCCTCTGAGAACGGGGAAAACCGACGTCGCATGCTGCCATGGGATCTTCACCGTATCGAACTCATGTAAAACCTCCAAGATACTGCGTCTCGGCCGCGAGGTATAATCCCAGAGCTCATCCAGGAACTCGGGGTTAGTAAATTCAAGTAGTCGCTCCTTCTGCATTTCATCATTGGTGTAATGGGAGATTTCCGAGAAGAACCTCCGGCGAGGGATCGCTCGAATATCTAGGTAGTCCATAATGATCGCACGTAGTGTCAGTTTCGGATACGATTCCAGGTTAGGAATGGGTGGTAAAGGTAGGTCTTCGGCGGAGTGCTGACTATTAGCGGGGACCAGCGAGACCAACTGATCGGCCTGTTCCTCCCAGCCCATCATCTGAATCAGGGCTTGGACGTCCTCGGTGAAGTTCTTCGGCATGACGGAGATCATGTCGCCGGGGACATAGGTGACTGAGTCAGGGACCGTCAGGGAGACGTGTCGTACATCTTGCCAGTGTTTTGCAGGTGTCACCCGTTTGTTTTGGATCAGTGTTGCAGTCAGTGTATCTGGGATGGGGCGGAGGTCATGCTCTAGTCGGGATTTTGAATCCTCAGTGCTCTGATTCTCTGTTCTTGGGACAGCAGGGTCCGTGTTGGATTTTGAGGTTTGATCCTGTAATTGCAGCACCCATTTTGGTGGTAATTGGACATCATCCGGTATCGGATGCTGACCCTCAGGAAGAGGGTATGTGTCCAGCAAGTGCTTGCGGAAGTCCGTTATCCAAGGAATAAATGTTCCCTCCAGCCTAGAATATCATTAATACCACGGGTATAAACATAGGGTAGCTGACTATCCACGTACCCTTCAGGATGTTGTTGATCCGCCTCTCCACTAAGATAGGTTTCATTTGCGCCCAACTGAACCAATCTCTTACATAGCTTGCGCGCAGCCCAATTGAATCTTTTCACACGTTAGAAACCAATCCAAACCCAAACCCCAACACCCAACAGGAAAGCCACTCACTTAGGATAAGAACTATCTCCCAACCCAAACGACGTAAAACTAACGCCCTCCAAAAACGTCGCCGGAAGCCTCTTCAAAAGCAAAGATCTCCAAAACGTCCGTGCATTAGCTGGTAGATCTCCCTGCCCCGTCGTCGAGATAGCAAAGACAACAATAGTATACGAGCTCAATTTCTCCTGAATACCACTATTAGCCCTGACTCTATTTGACCGCCATGGCTATAGATGGGGTTGGGGAGACCGCACTGGCTTAACATGGTTCATCTCCGAAACCTGAGTCATGAAATGTAGGCGCTCGGCCAGAGACCCCAGCTCTTCGGCCACCTCTTGGGCATTGCCGGTTTCCGAGCCATAGAGGATGAGAGCAGACCGCTTACGAGGTCCAGAGCCCTGATCCTCGCTCATAATGCAGGTGCTTTTACCGCGCTGCTCGTCTTGTATTGGGGTTTGATAACCCCTCCATTTTTGCGGTTTTCGCTGGCGGGACGGAATGACGTCAGGCCGAAGTTCGCTGCATTATTTGAACTTTTTATATAGGGGTGGATTATGTAATTATGCATTATTTATGTGTATACCTATGCTATTGTTTCTATACTCCATAATCCATCTTCCTAGTCTCTTGTCTAATGGACACTTCGCTAAGTACAAAGAACTCATTAGTTATCACTTGCTACAGGTTACTGTCCCATTGCCGTTCAGTTCTATAGTTAACCACTTATCCTAGGCTATCCTAGCCTTCCAGCTCTTATGAACCCCGCATGTAGTATATACCTACGCCACGTACTACGTCCACCCTTGTAGGTATTGTCTGTAGTAATTATACATACATGAAATAAAATAAACTCGCTGTTCAATATGGCAGCTACCTTTGATGCCCAACACACTTGCATTATCGGGATTAGTATTTAATGGCTCGGACGCAAGTGAAATTATAGTCGTTCGTTTGCCTGCGGAAATATGATGTTTATCCGTGTCAGATTGGAGTAATTCGAGTATTGGAAGCGGTTACGAGTTACAAGATACACAAAGTAGTGGGATAAATATAAAGCCCTTTGCATTCGCACTAAGGCATAGGAAAACCTATAATATGGACAAAACCTATACCAGGGCCAGATTACTTTGATTAAGTTACAAATGTTTCATCTCTTTTGTCCAGTCGCAGGCCTGCCTCCAGCACTGCCTACTCAATAGAACACGAATGTCTTCATGTTGATTTACCACACGTAGTTGACCCAGGCACCACTTGGCTCATAGCAATAGATATAGTCAAGCTGCTGTGGTGGGATAACGAGATTTGAGCCCCTCTTTGCCTGGTAGTCGGGAGGGTGATTAGGGTGATGGCTGAAGTGCAGTATGAGCAAGCGATCCCAGCAGAGATATATACTGTAGGTGTAAACTTACCGCCACAAAACACAGTTAGCTGTGTTTTGGATGTCAGTCAAGACTCCACTATAACACCAACCGTTAGCATACATAAATAGAGTAGAGGTGAAACTTACGGGTGCTCTAATTTTGTGAGCTTTTCAGCCTCGATTTTCTCCTGGTAAAAGTCGCCATTGGAGGTGTAGGCAATCTATTCAGCAGATAGTCAGCTCTAAGCTCAAATATTAGACTTGATCGGCGTGGTGGGGGGTTTATACATGAACTGATTCGCCAAGAACAACGGAAGTGTAGAGAGCAACGGTGGTTGCGATGAGCGACTTAGTGATCTGCATGTTGAGCGTTGGTTTATTAGAATTAAGGTCTTATTAGAGAAGAATAGAAGGTTTGGTTGAGGAGTGAGTGAACGACGATAGAAGAGAAACGTAGTCCTTTAAATATCTTTCAGTCTAAACAACACGATCTACATCAAGTTGTCTATTGTGATATCATCAAGATAGCAAAGTTTACTCGACTTCCGTTTGCATTCATGATATCCTACTTTAGGGGAGTTTCAAGGGCCAGGCCCTATATAACGCCCAGTGAGCTGGTCATCAAAATGCCCATAAATGTCGACATCACAACAACGACATTTATACAATGACGCTAAGCAAGTTGGGCTCTATGTGTTACTGGACGATTACCGATCATATACACCGATAAAGTATATTTACTACCTGGCCGGATCTGATGCATTGGGGTAGGCCTTGACTTTTGGTTGGAACAGCATGAGGTTACATTGGTAGCACCGGTTCAGCTCCGATGTCATCTGTCATGGTGGAGCTTGGAAACGCGATCCAAGTAAATTATACAATAATGACCTTTTCATTCTATCTAAACTAGTATATAGCATTTGCCACGGTATAATTGATTTCATGGTGCAAGATGGCCAGAGCTGAACATCTCATACATCGCTTCCCGGAGCTTCGTCCAAGAACTCTGCAGCCAGTTAGCTATCTTGGTTAGACAAACTTACTTTAGTGACAGGTGAGGATAGCCATAGAGGATGACTACGCGTGTACTATCTACGAAATACTAATCCAAGGTAGAAGGGCCATATCTGTTGAGTACGTATACTACTGCGAGCTAGTTGAGCTTAACAAAGTCGGTAATGCCGTAGTAACAACATGTATTGGTCGGGAATGACTAAACTAAGTACATCAATGAACGTCCTTACATATGCTACTCTATCCTATCCTGACTATATTCTAGTCATGTCCTAAATATACTCGCATCTTATCCTGGGTAAGTTGAGTCACGTGGTACCATTTCTGGCAGTTGCGGTTGACCTTGAATTCATAGTTACGATGAGGAGTAATAAGATATTTTAGATCATAATTTAATATTCGAAAGTCCATAGTGATGGTAGCTTGATGCAAGTATATGGTGTGGAAGGTGTGCCTCCTGTATCATTTCAAGGAAATGTCAGAGAACCGGACTACTAAGAGAGTACTGTGTATACATCATGTGGAGCATACAGTCTGGCTCTTATATAGCATACCGAAGAGATCGCCTAGGACACTCATACCTCTCACAACTCCCTTGCTAAGGAGCGTTGGAACCAAAGAATAGCCCCATTTTACACACCAGCTCATCCACTCCCTACAAGTCAATCTTGAACCAAACCAAATTTCTCAAAAGGAAACCATTATGCAATTCCGCTCCACCATGCAAATGCATCCATACACACATATATATGATATAGAAAAACACCGCTCATAGAAAAGAAACCACATTCGAAAGAAAGAAAAGGGTATCTCTGAAAGTTGAAGCGCTCTCCCGCTTTAATAAGTATCCTCGTCACCGCCGCCACCACCATCCCCGAATCCATCATCCCCATACTCATCATCACCGCCATCGAAGTACTGCTCAGCGTTATAATCGCCACCCATCTCATCATCGTCATCCTCAAAGTCATCGTCCATGATCTCCTCCTCAGCCTGTTCATCGTCTGGCTCCAGGAGATCATCATTCTCACCACCCTCGTCATCCTCATCGCCCGTCTTCCGCCGCTTCCCGATATCTTCATCTTCCTCGTCATCATCCTCGAATCCACGCTTAAGCGGGGGCCGCACCATCTGCGCAACGAACCCATCCACCGCTGCACCAGCCTTGAAGTTCGGCTGAATGACCTCCCAAAGATCGTCGCGGGGGAAGAACTTCATGACTATTTCGAGCATCATTAGCAACTACCACTCCCCTTCGCCAAGTATACCTTAAAGGAAAGCAAGAGAAAGCGCGAAAAACTCACTATAAGGCCGCCCACTCAATTTCGGAATAGCTCTCTTCTTCTTCTGATACTTCCCCGAATAAGACGGCATACCGTGGAACGGATCGAAATGCTGTCTCGCCGCCTTCGAATTCCTACCGGACAAGCCCGGATCAAGAACAGAGTAATAAGGACCATCGTGGAACTGCTCGCGAAGAGCCCGGTACAGATCGACTTGCTTTTGTTCGCGCTCGCTTAAGGGTCGGGCTTGCGGGACGGTGTATTTCTGATAAATGAAAAAAAGGTCCGTATAAGCTACTTGCTCTCCTTTTTGTTCTCTCGTAATGGCTTTGCTTGTACTTCAGTTGCGCAAGGACAAGTTAGAGGGACGTACAGGGTAGAGGGGTGTAGGCGCAGTGTCTGGTTCCCCATTTGGGTCATTGTCCCAGGTGAATTCTGCGCCGGGCAGCTTTCTGCCCTTTTTCGCTCCGAACCGGGACATGGGTATGATTTGAAGGTGGACTTTTGTGAAGGATGTGCTGGGATTGTCCTGAGATTTTGGAGTGATAATCTGGAGTCACGGTTTCTTTGCGGCAGAAATGATGAATGAGGAGTAAGTTGCGGCGATCAGAAAAAAAGTTACGGCGGAGGTTCGACTCACCGCCTTCCCAGATGGGTCCTAAGGGCAATCAGGGCTTACAAGCTATAACCCTATTATTATTTAAGTGAATAGAAGGATGATTAGCGGGATATAGTGTTGCTCAAATTGATTATAATCTTAATAGGTAGACATAAATGTAGTAATGAGAAGAACTCTTCCAGTGCTGACAGAGCGGTACAGTACTGGTGATGCATGCATCGCTTAGCAATACAGACTTTATAGACCAACAGTCTCAACCTGGCTTCCACCATGCGTCACTGGTCCCCATGGTCCTTCGCTTACCCTCTGCTGTAGTGTGCGCATAATATCCTCGAATCCTGCCATATCACCGCCCGTTTCCTTTAGATGATTGTGCAATGCCACTAGCACCTCGTATTTCGCTGTTGCAACTTTCCAAACTGCATTTTGCGAATCGCCTGCGCCACCTGCAACAAACTCGGCATATGAGCGGGGTGCCTTGAAAAGATAAGGTAGGAGAACGGTCAACGCTGGTGGGGTGAGAGCTGCCCAGGCGCCCGATGAAGGAAGCACTCCTTGGGAAGCTGGGGACAGACTGCCCAAGCCCTGTTCAGAAGGAAGCTGGTACCGAGATGTGCCTGGAACAGAAGAAGTTACTTCCACGGAAAGCTTCTCCCAGTTTGCTGTGATAATAGATCTCATGAAGGAAATGGCTGCTAGAGAGACGTCCTTCATGGCCAAAATATCAGCCGCAGCGACGACGTCCGTCCAGAAAGTGCTGTGTTGGTTCAAGTACATAAAGTACAGTATCCGAGCTGCTGCTGCCTCTTTATGCCAATCTGTGGCTGTCTGACCAGAGGTATTGAGCTCCATCGTATCAGGAAGGTATAGTTTTGAAGGGCCGTGAAGAATCCTGCTCAACACATCCAATGCCTCCTTGTTGGGTGGGCTCGTGGGAAGAGCAAGAACAGGATTCAAGCCCTGTTTAGTAGCCTCCACAAGCAGAACTCGGGGAATGCAAGAAAGCACATTGAGTTGGCCGCTTGGGACAGGCCCATGTGCCCATTGAGCGGACGAGATAGTCACCGACGCGGAAATCCGTGATAAGATTCGGTCTAATAGATGCTTGGGGTTTTGTAGAAAATGATTAGGATACAACTCCGCATACTGCGCAACGTAAGCCATGATAGGACCACATAGATAGTTCAGATCCACAGGGTCCAACTTCGACTCGTCCAAGTAGTAACTCAGGAGAGAGGAATGTATATTCTGCGAAATAAGGAAGTCAAGAGCGGGGGACGAGAAAGTAGATGCTGCCTGGACAAAGGACCGAGCAATAAGGCCCGGGGCCTGGATCTCCAGGAGGTCATGGAAGAAGTTCAACAAGGTCATATGCATCAGAACATCAGTTTTATCGACCATTTCACAAGCCGCAAAATGCAGAAGGCTGCTACTATTGTATCTAGTCTCGATATCCGATATTTGGGAGCTTGAGATAATGTCCCACCGCAGGTTTCCAGCCTTCGCAAGAAAGCCCATCAGCCGGCCTTGGGCTACGGTTTTGTCGCGTTTCGTCAGGCTTCCAGGGCCGTTCTCAGTAAGACTGCACAATGAAAATAAGCGCCCGTAAACGTCTCTGTCGGTGAAAACCCTCCTCCACACAAGACCCTGCCCTCCAGTAGCCTCTTGCCCTTCATTGGAGCCTTCCCCATTCTCTAAGGGGCTTGTCAGATCAACTTCTAATAGTGCCCAGATAGCATCGAATGCAGCCTGAGCGACTGCAGTTGAGGAAGTCGAGAGCCAGAGTTCTACCAAAGAAGCGACCAGCTCAGAGTCACCACCCACGATGGCGGCGTCGCTGGGCGTCTGTCCCGCCTTGCTCAGTAAAGCTAAAGCTAGCGAATTAATGGGTGGCGATGGTGCCTTGAAGCCCGCAATGAAATCGATCGGGGGATCGACCGAACGGAGATCAGCGAAGCTGGTATATGCTGTAGCCTTGATAGCAAGAGTAGTGATAGGAGTGGGGTCCTCTTGGAGTACAGGAAGCAGCTGTGAGACCAGCGGCAAGAGAGTTGCAGGAACACTGCTATCCGTGCTCTCTGTAAGCTGCAGCTTCAGTTTGTCAATGATGGGAATGTCTAAGCGAACGGAGGGGTCGCGTTGGACTTGTTGCAGGTGAAGTTTCACCTCGTTATACGTTGATGGTATTGCCATTTTGTCTGAAATATTTCATTCACAAGCGACCCTCTCCCACAGCTGATGGATAGATAGAAGATGGTTGCTCAGGAACGCCGCATCTATCCTTTGTGATGGTGGGGAAGCTCAATGCAAACACGACAAACAGCAACGATAGCTCCGCACTCTCCATGGTTTAGTTCCTCTACAAGTCAACCTCCAAACGCAGTTCTAGGAACAGCCATTTGTAGCCCCCTCGGTTTTTTCTTGCCGACTTCCATCATGACAGAAAGGTTAAGCTCACTAGTATCTCAAAAGTCGTCCGACTCCGGCCTCCATATCCAACTTCACCCTTTGATCCTCCTCACGATCTCGGACCATATTACCAGACATGCCGCAAGGTCGCAGCAAGGCCCAATTCTCGGAGCTCTGCTCGGGCAACAAAACGGGCGCGAGATAACACTAGAGCACGCTTTCGAATGTATCGTGAAAGAAGGTCCGAACGGCGAGCCCCAACTACCAAATGAATGGTTTAATGAACGGGTCAAACAATGTAAGTCCAACATACGTCACAGGCCCATCTTACCTACTCCACCCGCTGACAACAGGTGTCACAGTCAAGGATGTACACAAAGTCCCTGCCCTCGATATTGTAGGATGGTGGTCAACAGCTCCTCCATCTGGTCCAGACGTAACCCATCTCCCGATTCATCGCCAAATCCTCCAAGACTATAACGAATCCGCGGTGTTCCTCGCATTCCACCCTTCTCAAGTGAAGGGCGCATCAGCAAACGGCGGTAAATTACCATTAACAGTCTACGAGAGTGTATACGAGGGCGAAAATGCGGCAGAAAGCGAGAAGACGATGCAAGTCGACGGCGAAGAACAGTCGCTGAGTATACGGTTCCGGGAACTGCCATATTTCGTCGAAACCGGGGAGGCCGAAATGATAGGCATCGATACTGTCGCTAGAACTGCGAGAAATGCAGCCGTTGAAGGCCCGAGCGCACTCTCCTCAGCCAAGGAAGTGCTGAAGAAGAAAACCGACAACAAGGAACAGTCGGCAGATACCGCGGTGCTCTCTCCGGAGGACGAAGAACGTGAGTTGATCCAGTGCGCAGAGCCCACTTCTAATCACTAATATGGTAAACCCTCGCAGTGATCGCGAGTCTCAACACCCGACTAAATGCAATCCGCACACTAGAGTCCCGAATCTCGTTGATAAAATCATACGTCGCTAGTATATCTCCAGAATCTGAAGGTGGTAACCAAAAAAACACAACACCCTCAACGGCAACTCTATCTCACCCGATCCTCCGAAACATAAACTCCCTACTCTCACACCTATCCCTCCTCTCTCCGCAAGAACAGAGTGCATTCTCAGCTGAGGTCCTAGCTCAGAGCAACGATGTTCACCTAGTCGCACTCCTCGGCCAACTAAGCAGCAGCATCAACAGCATGCGCGAACTAGGAAAGAGGACCGCCATCCTAACCAATGTAAGAAGAAGTAACACCTCCCGAAAGACACAAATGTCCCTGCAGAATCGATTTGAGGAAGAACTCTTCTCCCGTGATGGTACTACCCACGGATAAGTGATGGTTAGACTTAGAACAAGTTTGTTGGCCTTAAGGCGTATGATGATCATTAACTCAGTCCCTGGGTGGTTTATAGTGGCGTTTGGTCTTATTAGAACAGCTTATCATGAGGAATGAAGACAATATTTTACGAGGTAGTTTTCTTGGTTACTGTAACTTTCCATCCGAAATGTGAATATCAGTATGAGAGATAGTGGGTCTGTCTGTCTATTGGAATCGTCTCCATAATATCCCGAGGGTATCTAGATATAATCATGTACAATTGAACCTGGAAGCCAAAGAGTATCATATGCAAAAAGAAAGGCCAAAAGACCATATTGTCGAGACTTCGTCCCATGACACGCGTAGAAATGAAGCGAATGGTAAAACAAAAACAGGGTATTCTTTACATAAAGCAAGCCATGCATGGAATCAACGCCAAACATGTGACTTCATTACACATGATATGAGATCAACATAAAGCGCTCAAGTTGGAACCTAGTGCTGCACTGCGCTCAAAAGCTTATTGTTAGCTAGACATCACGGGTTGTCCTGCCCCCACCATGAGATGGAGGGTGATACGATTCAGGCATAGGCATCGGTGGTTGTTCCTGTAGGGCATCCGGTGGGTAAGGAGCGTTGTGATGGGCTGTAGTGCTCGTGTGGTGATGGTCGGATTCCGAGTCGGATGGGACAATATAAGGGTTGCTGAACGGGTTATCATACGGCGAGTATGGGCGTGGTGAGTGAGTCTCGGGATCCAGTAAGGCTGGGTTGCTCAATCTATTGTGAGATGGGTAGTAGTGCCCATGATCAACGTCGTCGTAGGGTGGAGGATTCAATCCCACATCGCCTTCAGGCCGCGCTGTAGGATCCGGCTGAGCATTTGAGAGGAGAACTTGCCCTTCCTCATCGGGAGTATAGCGCCCTGTTCGCCCGCTATTCATCATCGCACCTGCGCCTTGGTAGGCTGTCGCATTGGTTCCACCAGCACCGTCAAGGTCGATCGCTTCGTTGTGGGTACGATAGCTAGGGTCGAGCATTCTCTTCTTGCGGCCAACGAAAAGCCAGCGTATGCTGCGGCTGATAGCCTTCACGAGGTCCCAAGGATTAAGACAATCGATAAAGGCCTTCATGCCCCAACGGCCACCTTGGTAGGTTGCTTTGCCATTTCCGTAGAAGTCAGTCACCTCGACTGCAGTGTTTCCGATCGAGTAGGGCTTCCACGAAAAGGCCCATAGGTGCAGGAAGGCAAAGATAGCCATTTCAATAGAGATAAGCAAATTAGGAAGTCCGACCTTGAGATCCTGTTCTGCTATTTTTTTGGTGGCCTTGATCGCTCCCGCGGAGAATAGGAAGCTAATGCATATCTGAATTCCGGATTAGACGTTGTGGACGAGGGCCCGGCACAAGGTCTGCACTCACACTTTGCCAGAAAGAAAGAAAAATCACAAGTTTGATCGAAAGAATCTTCATGAAGGGATTGTACTGGCTAATGTCATCTTTGATCTGGATATAGAATTGAATCAGGCAGTACATCGCAATAGTGACAGCAATACATTCGACAGCCATGACCTATTTAGCCGAATTAGTTTGGAATCAAAAGGCTACCAGTTCCTTGGACCATACCCAGATATGAGAAAATGCTGGATTAAGTGATGACTCGCAGTACACATCGAAATGCTGCGTGATGACCGCGACGATAGTCATAAGGACACGCAGTAAACAGTACTGAAAGACAGACACCCAAACGACCTAAGTGAAATGGTCCGGTTAGTATAGGTGACCCTCTGCAAAAACCACTATCCATATAGGTGCCCTAAGCGCCTTACATTAAACCATGTCAATCCACTTCGCGGGGTCCTCCATATCCCGCGCTCTCCTCCACAACACCTTTTGAACCAGGTCAATGGCCAGACCCATGGCTTTGGGTCAATTCCGCGAAAGTATTCCTTCTGACTCCGTAAGTCTGGCGCAATGTAGTGGCAGAGCAGGGCGAAGAATGCCGATATTGTGAACGCTTCGTAGCAGTCGCCGATCACGGAGAAGTAAACCGATTTTTGATAGAAATAGATGCTGAGCCATGCGACGAGGGAGTAAACTGGAACCATGAGGAGGATTCGGATAATACTGTGCCAGAGGAAACGCCATTAGTGTCGACTATCATAGAAGCCAAGGAGGAAGAGGGGTGTGGTAGCAGAGATGGGGGCCATACTGTCGTTGCTCGATGGGTTTGCTGTAATGCGTGGCATGGCACATAATCAAGAAAAAAGAGACCCCTACAGCTATGAGCGCGAACACGCCGCCAACAATCTCGCAGAGCTGGTGGAACGTAATGCCGCCATTCCACAAGTCTGCCTCTTCAACTGCGGTTCGAGTCTCCTATTAGCTAGTGATCTTGAAGGGGTGGGTTAGGAATTGGGAGCGTACTGGTCTCCTCTTCCAATGTCGAGTTACACACTGGCCAGCCCATTTTAGCGCCAGATAACGAGACCTGTAATAGGAAAATACAGGTCTCGGTTGATTGAGAAAGCAAAGGGTGGTGAGAAAGTGAGAGTAGAACGAAGAATACTTTTTGAGATGTTTATCCGCGGACAGCAGCAGGCAGCGCTATCTTATCCGCCCGTTGGTTTTTGCTCCGAAGAGGCCCACCCCCTGAGGTCAGTTCTTTCTTCTTTGTCGGTTTCGCGACGTCAACAGGAGATTTTGTGTCTCGACAATGTCCCTGGAATAATTGCAAGGATATGGATGGCATCGGTAATTTCATTCAGGTAGTGGAGAGAGGAGGAAACAACAACGCATGACAACGAAAAAGAAAAAATCATTAAGGGATCGGCAGGACCTAATCTATAGCCAGAAGACAAAGGAGACTATCCACAAAGCTGATGAACACTTAGGTCTCCGAAAATAGTTGTCCATGTTAGCCCTCGTGTGGAGCATTCATCGTGGCGGTGATCACTCCCAGGATTTATTTCGGTATGCACTGCGCCTCGGGACTGGAAGGATTGGCTCCCAATCATGAGTGAGGTCCAGCAAGCACAAGAAACGCTAAGCTTTTCTCCCAAGCCCCGATGACTAAGGCTATATCAAGAGGATAACTAATGGTGCAGGGAACAATATTCATCATGATTTCTCTGTTTTTATTTTCAGTAATATACATTCCTAAAGCGCCCATACGGCAGTTTTCGGCCCTATATTGTACACGTCATAAACCCTAGCGAACATCACAAGAAAAGAAGCCATAGCTTGGTCAGATTCTTAATCTGAGAACGCAGCCCGAATGTTACATGATATCATCACCAGTTCAAGAACCTTCTTAATGACGACCTCTTCGATCGCCCCTCCAGGAATCCCCAAAGCCACCTCGACCTCGTCCGCGACCACCTCGTCGCCGATTCCGACCGGCAAATTCAGGGCCATTGTCCACAAATAGGTCACCGTCCTCGAATGATATCCGGCGAGTTTCGTCGCCACCGGGACGAGGATACGATCCTTTTCGCAGCAAATCATCGAATCGGTCTAAACGTCGGTCCGCCACGTCGCGAGGGACAGGAAGATAGTACAGTTTAGGCTTGGTGGTAGTAGACATGAATAGCTCATCGAGAGGCTTGAATCCTTGACCAGGTCGAGAGCTGGGCTCAACTTTAGAAGGCCCACTGGGACGTCGGTCCTTCTTCTCCATATCCGCTCGTGGACCCAATGGTGGAGGCCGAGAAAAGTCACCTGGCGCCGGTCCGTGGGCTTGACGGGATCCCGCATTCTTCGGGCCGATTTCTTCCAAGACAGCCTCTACTCCGTCGTCGGTTCGATCGTACTTTACCTCCCAGCGAGCTGGAGGACCGCTACGTCCACGAGAATTCTCTTCCGTATCAATCCATAGTTGCAACTTATGCTCCGGGATGAAGTCCACAAACAAAGTTTTGCGGTTCCGCTCGTTAGGCCAAACGGTATTGTGAAGAGCAGCACGGGCACGAGACGCTGCCGTAACATTTGTAAAGTTGACAAAACAATGTGTCTTGATGGAATCCAGGTAGAAATTGACAACAACGTCGGGATCGGGCGAAGCTCCAGGGGGTGATGCAACACTAATGAGGTGACTCTTGAGAGCAGCCGGTTGAAGCGGGCGCATCAGGCCACCCACATACAGTGCTGCTGTCGCAACATGCAAGGCCGGCTCAACTTCTGCATCTTCAGTTACTGTATCAGCGGGGGGAGATGCAGGACGGGTCTGTTCTGTCTCGCCAGCTGCAAAGAGGCGCTTGAAACGAACGTCATGTTTCGGCGCAGTGCTCTTTTTGCTTCGTGAGTTATCGGGACTAGAAGGAGAACGTGGGTCATCACGAGGTACAGAAGCTTGTTCATCAGGTAGATCGGCATGGACATGTTCTTCTGGGGTCTCTTGCGAAACTGAGACAACCTCGTCCGCTTTGGTGTCCCCATCAATATCCATCGCGCCTCTGTCCTCCGGTAAGAGAACCCTAGGGGCTTCTGCTGGAAGCTTCGCCTTTTTATTCGCCAGCGCGTCGGGCGTAGGAACAGGGCTTTGACTGCGACGCTTCCTTTTTCGAGAATCTTCAATAAGCTCCTCGGGAGGAAGTGGTGTAGACAGTCCAGTAGCCAACTCTGAGGGCGGTGCAGCAGCTGGCGCAACCTTTTCAGCGGAGTCAGTCTGGCCTGTGCTTGCTTCCCTCGCAGGTGTAGGTTCCTTCTCTTCTGTATCTCCGGGAGCCTGCTCAATCGGTTGGGTTGGAGTGCCAGTTTCAGGTTGGGCTTCTGCTGGTTCTGCCGGTTCCGACTTGGACGGTTGTTGCTGGTTCTTCTCAGTAGGTGCGTCGTCATCCTGTGTCACATCTGTAGTCATCTTTTCGGCCTGTGTTTCACCAGCATCAGTGCCTGGCACTTCTTGGTCATGATGTTGCTCCTGCGCCTGTTCTGCAGGGTTGGGGTCGTGTGACTCTGCAGCAGCATCCACGGGAGGCGGCGTAGGTTGTTTCCCCTCGGCGGGTTGTAACTCCTCAATAGCATCTTGTGTCGTGGCAGGCCCTTCGTTCGCGACTGGGCTCTCGTCGCCCTTAGCGTCTTCCTCCACGAGTCTGTCAATAATTTGTTGTTTGACTCTGAGGCCGGTCTGCGCAATGCCGCGCCGCTTCAGTTCCGCCTTCAATTCAGTCACTTTCCATGTTGAGTAATCGGTCATGATGACGGGTATCGCTTGCTGTCAGAAACGGGGTCATGTAAGATAGTACGTAAAGGATAAATTCACGGAGCGAATGTCGTGGGGATTGTCAGGGCCATAGTTGTTTGCGATGCGATTGCCCCTGCGGTCGGACTCCAGCCCGAGTTGCGGGCTTCAAAGCTTTGGGCGGAATGATGTAGCGCACTAACCGGATGTGGATTAATGTCATCAATGACCTGTCTCTTCGGGTTTAGCGCCTTCCCAGATTGACTTCTTCGAATATGCTTCCATTTTGTCAATTCTCCTTAAACCGAACTATATGTCCTTGTGACCAGAGATATTCTGCTTAGATAGAGGCTAGTGGACTAAGTTCAATCAATTGTTGCACGCACCTTTCTTCTTAGTTGCTTTTCTCTATCTATACTAATGATCCTAGTTACGTTATCTTGAAATTAGTACGACCAGCACAAGATATATTTTGATACTAGCCACAACATTTCAAATGATGTGATAGAGCAACTTTTCATGTAGCTACGCAACCACTACCACTTGGAGTCCGTCAAATATTGCTAAATTAATAAAGAAAGGCATTTATTAGCCTCGTATTGAACCTATGGGACTATTACTCCAGCACTAAGTATCTGAATACGAGAAGTCCGATGTACTGCTTCTTCGTGATTGGTCACTTCGAGAGCAACGATCATGTATACACCTACTCAATTACAAATAGAGTGACTCAAGTCTCCTATAATAAATTTGCCCATCATCTTGAAGCCTGACTTTCTTCTCTCTATTATACTAAAGCTATTGTTCCTATTAACTTTCAAATCCAACCCCCTCCCCAACTACCCACCATGGCAATCAAAGCCGCCCAAAACAACCAAGCCATCTACTTCCGCAACCTCCACACCCCAGGCCACCCAATTCTCCTCACCAACGTATACGACCCAGCCACAGCCTCTTTAATCGCAAACCACCCCTCCACAAAAGCAATCGCGACGGCCAGCTACGCCATCGCAGCCTCCCAAGGCATCCCTGATGACGCCCTAACACTACCCCAAAACCTAGCCGCCGTTCGCTCCATAGCAGCTACCCTAAAACCCAACAACCCCTCAGGAAATAAAGTCTCAGATGAAGTTGCAACAAAGCTTCCCCTAACAGTCGACATCCAGGACGGCTACGCAGACGTGGCCGAAACGATCAGGGAAATCATCAATCTGGGCGCAGTGGGATGCAACCTTGAAGATCTAGACGGTACTACGGGACAGTTACGGCCTTTGGCGGAGGCCGTGGCGCGGATTGAACTGGCGGTTCGGACTGCTGCGGAGCTCGGTGTTCCTGATTTTGTGGTCAATGCGAGGACGGATGTCCTTGGGGCTAACCCCGGTGGCAAACCTGGAAGTATCCAGGATGCGATTGAGAGGGGGAGGGCCTTTTTGAGGGCTGGGGCTTGTACTGTGTTTGTTTGGGGTGGAGCGGGTGGAAGGGGAGTGTCGAGGGAGGAGATTAAGGAGTTGGTTGGGGCTTTTCAGGGGAAATTGAATGTGAAGTTGGTGCTGCGAGATGGGTTTTTGACTGTACCAGAGGTGAAGGAGCTGGGGGTTGCGAGGATTAGTTTGGGGCCAGAGCTGTATCGAGCTGCGATGAGTGGGTTTATGGAGAAGGCTGATGCGGTGTTGGCTTCTTATAGTTGAGTACTTTATGACAGATGTTGGTTTAGTGCAGAATCTAATCGTATGTATTCAATCTGTGTACATCAGAAAGGGAAGCGTATGAGCTAGATACGATAATCGATGCCAGAAACGCGGCATTTTGTTGGATTGTAGTGATAACAGGGAGCCAATTCGTAAGCTTCGATGAGACAACCCCGCATTACTAGCACGCCTTATCAATTTAGCATAGAGGACTCTTCACTCCGAGGATACTAGGACATCGGTGTTCGGTGTTCAAATATAGCTACTTAGCAGCTAGACTCTCTGACAGAAAAGTATTAAAGAAGCAATAGAACCGACGAAAACTATTCAACCTTCAAATAATTAATTATCTACAACATGGGCACTCATCAACCTCTTCCTTCCTTCCTACCAGTTGATAACCCTACTCAACCATTCTGGCGCACAGAACCTCACCCACTGGACGAACTCCGAAGCACAGAAGCTCTTCCAGGCCAGAGTGATATCGTCATTATCGGGGCCGGTTATTCTGGTGTTAGCATTGCATATCATCTCCTGAAACATTTGGATGGCCACAATAAGCCTCACCCCGCTATTACTATCCTTGAAGCTAGGCAAATCTGCTCTGGTGCAACTGGTCGAAATGGTAAGTTTCCTAGGTCATCATTTTCATGGTAGTTAACCTGACTATTACTTTAGGTGGCCACCTACGACCCGACTTGTATGACCGTATCCCTACCTATATTAGGAGATATGGAGTGGATGCTGCAGCCGAGGTGGCCAACTTTGAACTCAGTCATGTAAAAGCATTCAAGAATCTCCTTGCGGAAGAAAACATTGACTGTGATTTCAATATCACTCGGTGTTTAAGCGTTTATTTAGATGAAGCGGCAGGAGAAAAGGCAAGAAAGAAATATAAAGAACTAGTGTCACGAGGTCTGGCTTTTGCAGACGACATACACTATACACCACCAAAGAATGCAGAAGGGGTAAGGGCGTTTTCTTTGTCAATGTTCAGAGAAAGCTATTCAGCTAAGACACAAATTCTACACAGGTTTCTGGAATCAAAGGTGCCAAAGCATGCCTCTCATACACATCAGGTACCCTGTGGCCCTACAAGCTTATATTGGGTCTCCTTTCGAAGGTTGCGGCCTCGCCTGCCGTTAATGTGCAAGCATTTACTCCGGTTACTTCCGTAGTATCTGACAGTTCCGGTCATATAATCCATACCCCGCGGGGATCCGTCCGCACGTCTAAAGTTGTCTACGCCTCGAATGCATACACATCCGGCCTGCTGCCCGAGTATTCAGCGAGTATAGTTCCCTGCCGTGGAATATGTTGCCATATTGGGATCCCGGAGGGTAAGACCGCACCATTCTTGCCATACTCTTACGGCATTGGCACGAAGACAGGCGAAAGCGGCGGCAGCTACCTGATCTCGAGGCCGGACGGAAGTATTATCGTTGGAGGTGCTCAACGCACATTCATAGACCGGAAAGACCAGTGGTATGCGGTGATTGATGACAGCACGCTGATAGAACCAACTAAAGACTACTACAATGACTTTATGCAGCGTACATTCAAAGGCTGGGAAGATAGTGGGGCCTACGTGAAGGAGATTTGGACAGGCAGTGAGTGTTTTCAAGCCGGAGGATATCCACTGGGATGAGCCTGACATTAACAAACCATCTTCTGTAACAGTTATGGGGTATTCGTATGATACTAGCCCTCATGTGGGTGAAGTTCCCGATAAACCCGGGCAATACATTTGTGCCGGATTTGATGGTCATGGCATGCCAGTGATCTTCCTGGCCGCAAAAGGACTTGCCGACATAATTCATCATGGTAAGAGCTTCGAGGATGTTCACTTGCCTCGACTTTACAAGTCAACGGCTGTGAGGATAACGAACGCACAAGAAGGACCGGAAGGAGGCGATATATTCAGTTTGAATTGACGACAAGAGTCTTAAGATTAAATACAGTACAGCATTTATGATTGGTGTCCTGTAGTGAAATAATCGCAATGCTGGTCTCCTGTATGTACAACTGCAAGCTACATAGAGTAGTATATTCCGGTAAGGATGTAGAATCTCTCGGCATATCGAACAGCACTACAACTCCGAGTGGCAATCTTGATGGATAAAGTTACTAGGGACGGAAAAACAATGGAGCCGCCGAAGTCGGGGTCAAGGAATTTCCAGTGCTCCTATTGGTTTCGTATGACGAATACGCATCTCTAGTGGGTCAGGCTTCAAAGAGTCATAATGTGAGATCTGCGCATCCCTCCTTCTGATTTTCTTCCTCTCCCATCTCCTTTGTTTGTCACAAAGTTCTTCATTTCAATTCGCATATATTTCATTTTGTTTGATCAGATTTTTTTTTCCCTTCTCAAGCGAATTGCTCAAAATGGCCACTGAATCGAACAGTGCGCCTGCACAACCCCGTCAGTAATCCCCCATGCCCCACTATGACTTATGAAAATGAACAGCTACTAAATCCCGTAGAGAGACTCGACTCTCAACCTGAGAACCCTTTCTCAAACCTCATCACGGATCAGTTGTTTGTTTCGATCCCCTCGTTCACTTTGGAATCGGGCGTTACGTTGTACAATGTCCCAGTGGCCTACACTACGCGGGGTCAGCTGTCCGAGACCGGAGACAATGCCTTAGTGATCTGTCACGCTCTGAGCGGTAGCGCGGATGTCGCAGATTGGTGGGGACCACTTCTGGGTGGCCCTGGACAGGCCTTCGACACATCTCGATTTTTCGTGATCTGCTTGAATAGCCTGGGTAGCCCGTACGGAAGCGCTAGTGCCGTAACCTACAAGGATGGAAACCCAGAAAAGGGACTGTATGGACCGGAATTTCCACTTACTACAGTTCGTGATGATGTGAGGTAGGTGGTTGGCTATGTGGGGGATTCCGAAGTGTGCAGGGCAACTTACATGAAGTACAGGATCCACAAGATCGTTCTGGATTATCTGGGAGTTCGACAGATTGCTGCCGTTGTGGGCGGCTCCATGGGCGGTATGCTCACTTTGGAATATGCCTACTTCGGTAAAGATTATGTACGAGCGATTGTGCCGATTGCCACCTCTCCGCGGCATTCCGCATGGTGCATCAGTTGGGGAGAGGCCCAGCGCCAAAGCATCTATAGCGACCCTAAATACGAGGACGGCTATTATTCTTTTGATGATCCTCCTGCTACTGGTCTTGGCGCAGCTCGCATGTCCGCTCTTCTTACCTACCGGAGCCGCAACTCGTTCGAATCTCGGTTTGGGCGAAATGTGCCGGACCCTACCAAACAACAAAACATTAAGGGCACGGAAAAGCTGCCTACACCCCCGAATGAGCACTGGGCTATTCATAATGACGGGCACAAAGGTGGTCGTTCGACACCTAGTGGGCGCAACTCCCCCACCTCTCCCACACCGCAACAGACCGAAGTTCAGTACATGGACCCCCAGTTCTCCGGAACCAAAACTTTCAGTAAAACCATCGATAGCGCACTGAAGAGCGGTCAGAAGCGTCCGCCAACCTATTTCTCCGCCCAGTCGTATCTCCGTTACCAGGGTGAGAAGTTTGTGAAACGGTTCGATGCTAACTGTTACATCGCTATCACACGCAAACTGGACACACATGACGTGTCAAGGCAACGAGCGAGCCCGACGTCGAGTGATCCAGTTCGCGAGGCTTTGGCGCAAATTCAACAGCCAGCATTGGTATTGGGAATCGAGAGTGACGGCCTATTCACTTTTGAGGAGCAGAAAGAGATTGCAGCTGGCATTCCGGACTCACGCCTCAAACGAATCGAAAGCCCAGAGGGCCACGATGCCTTCCTCCTCCAGTTTGAGCAGGTCAACCGCTACATTCTGGAGTTCTTCCGCGAAGTTTTGCCGGACATCATGTCCAAGGCTCCAGCTGATGGGGCCGTGGAGGTGGACGGGGTGAATAAGCTAACCAAGAGCAGCACATTCGGAGAGGCGGAGGTGGAAGATATCACCGCCTGGTAAAGGGATAACAATGGTTTTCGAACTTATTTGGCGCATACGTTGCAGCCTTATCTTTATCGAATGATGCTCTATGGGTCACCAGGGGGTCACCGTACCTTCTCTCGTTTTAACAACCGAGAGAGAGGGTACGCCGCGGACCCCCATCCCGCTCGCATCTAGTTTTTCGGGGAAGTAGCGGTGCGGTCTTTGTTATTTTCTTTCTGAGCCAGTCAGAGAGTTGAGCATCCAACTGCCTCTCTCGTACCTCACTAACAGGTAAGGCTGTAAAAGAAGCATCCAACTGCTCTCCATCAATAGCCCTTTTCACAGTGTTCTCCCTCAACTAGGGAGTCTCCAGTAGGGTGGTGGGCGATCTTTCAACATAATCAATAGATCTTCCGATAGCATAGTAGATAGATGTCAACCATCAATGCTTGAAAATATGAGAATTGAATTGTTAGACTTGGATTCAGTATTATCAATGGTAACAGACGAGGGAAGTACTATTAGCTTGTAAAGATTGCGTCTGTCAAGACAAGCGGTAGGTTACTACCTAACTCTTACGATATTGCGCACGAGCGCCCGCTTGGTTCGAATTAGTCTTTCAGCGATGGCAACTAAAAAGCAAGATAAAAAGTTTGATACTTCCAGAAAGTATATGAGCAAAAAGAAACATCCGTGCATCATCCGTGAATCGAACACGGGCCTCATCGATGGCAACGATGAATTCTACCACTAGACCAATGATGCTCGTTTGATGTGAGTTCACATACCGTCTTATGTCGCTATGAGCGACATATACTCTCGCAGTAGTCTCAAGGAAGAACATGCCCAGATGCTGTGAGGTCATGTTGCGAACCCACCTCGAGGACCAAAAGTCATCGGAGTATCTTCAAAGCCCGGAACCGGGTATCGTCGAAGAGCCTCTGCATCTTCCTTGGTAGCATCTGCAATAAAGCACAGATCACGCATGATCCTTAAGTACTATGACGGAGTACCGTCAAGCAACCCAATCGCATACTTTCAACAGACGGACGCATACATATGATACCAGATGCAGAATATTGGTGTCGGCCATGGAAAAAGACTTGAGAGTTGATGTCAGGAACCCTGGACATAGTGACAAGTCATAATCTGCACCATGATCAAGGAAAAGTCCAGTTTTCAGTTTTGTGGGGAAGCGCATTCGTTGACTGCCCCGATTTCTAGCTTTCCACCTAAGGTCACGCCGTTTGTCCATCCGTGCAAAATGGCGGCAAAGCAGTTCAAAGTCAGTTATGGTAGAGGTTGCCTCCTGAGAAGGCTCGAGCCCACGTCAAAGCACTCTCTGCCTTAACCTCTGGTCAGCGAGCAGAACTCAATTCTTTATGAAAAACCTGGGGAACGCATGACCCCAATGGAAAGTTGAAGCTAACGTGCGGGGTATTATCTTGAGGATTCTGAAGATGGAGATTCCGTACGCAAGCCGCGGGAACAGTTGGGGAAGAAAGAGATCGGCGGTTACTTCCGTACGTTTGCTGGGGACCTCGGACATGTGATACATGTAATACTACCTAACTGGCTTTCTGGACGAAGTATCCACGGTGCATGGCCTATTAACAAAAAACTCGACCGCGGAATCTGCAGACCTATGCAGACCTATGCAAATGAAAGGGACATAATACCTATGGTAAAACTTATTGGGTGTCTTACACGGACTTAAATCTGACCCGTCGAATAAAAAGCAATATTATTGGAACCAGAATGACGCAGGGTACCGTCTGTCTGTATATGTTTACATTGTCTTTGTATCTGAATCGCTCTGTGGCTACGGAGTATTGTAACTCCTGTAGGCCGTTTGAGACATTTGGCGCAAACGCAGCGTCACGTTCATAGAGCTATTTCGTTAGAAAAAAAATTTTTTTCATGCAGGAAAGGGAGCCAGAGTTCATAGTCTCGCTGTATAGCCAATGAGGTGACGGGACCTGCAAATGAGTCGTCGGGCGATGATTTGAAAGTGCCCGATTGGGAGGATAATTGACGATCTCTATCTCGGGCGTTCACCAGCCGACCCCTTGATTCCCCCCCTTTTTGCCTCCTCGCTTTCGAACAGAAGAAGGGGTTCAATAAGAGAAGAACCATTGTGCGACTGTGAAATATGGTAGAAGAACAATACCCTTCACAGACTGAATACTGACAGGTGCTATGAGATGTAAGGTGGTTAGATATGAGCTATCTACTATCCCCCGGGCTTATTGATCCAGATGATCTGCCGGCCCACCCCATGTAATGTGGAGAAAGCCGTTCCTTGTTTCCTCGGACGATCATTGAACTAATTCCCCAGTTTGGAGTTGATGCACCTCATGAGGGTCCGGATTCGGCTTTTCGTGCTAAACTCGGCAGACGGCAGATGGCATCATATCCCTTGGGCGCCATTGGGAGCGTTGGTTTTTCCTAAGCGAAAGTGAATGCGTGTTTTTGTTTCAAACTCCCTGGGCCATGACTCTGGAGCTTGAAGTCGTTATTATGACTTTTATACTTTGAGGGGCTCAAAGTGTACCCAAGGCTCCATTGTCCCCGTGATATTGTTGTCCACCTATTGTTAGCCGGATTGCTTTCGCTTCCTTTCCTCGGTGATATACTCCACCTGCAACGCAGCCACTCCTTTGGCCATGTCCTCGGGAACCAATTTATTTCTCATGTGCTAACCGAGCTTGTGGTTATTTCCCCCTTCTTCACTGGGGCTGCGGTGTCTATTTGCCCTGTCGCCTTGTATTGATACCGGAATTCCCTCATGCATTGTGTGCGACCCGGCGCTTTATTGACCCCAGACGCTCTGCGTGTTACTATTCATTTTCTTTCGTCATAGGATACTTCTCATCTTGACCATAGATCTGGTTCTGGAATCTGGTTTTTAGTGACATTCCTTCGATATAAGCCTAGTTAGGCTGCCCCCACATTCCAGGCCATCGCTTCAGACCACTTCGACTTTCGTTCTGGAACACCTTCCGTAAACGATTTACCTTCTACTCTTTTTCATTTGTGATCGACTTGGTGGTTCGTTTAACCATTGTTGGGACTGGTTGCCCAACGCTTTGTTGCACTTTCGAACCGACCTCTTAAGGGTACCTGGTCAGAGACCACAAGTATAGTCTAATAAAACGACATCGCCCGGTGAATAGTGATCACTGTCCTCTCTTTTTCTCTTTACTCGGACAATTTCAGCTCTCTCTTTCAAAGCAACCGCGTTTCACTTCCCTCGTGACCGTATTCTCATTCAGTGTTTTGGTCATCCACAATGGAATCTATTCGCAGGAGAAAAGGTACCACTATGAATAGGCGTGGATCTATCTCTCAACTGTTACATATACAAGTGAGTGTATCCTGGACCACATTTTCCTTTATAACAGAGGCTCATAAGCACTCCTAGAAACCCACATCCTCAGTATTCCAGGAACAGCCGACTCGGTATTATGATTTTGTGGACTCCCCCGGCTATAATGGGCCATCATCTTCTTCAACCCATTGTCAATACATTAGCCCGGAGCTAGAGTCGGACATCAGACATGCTTGCTCATTACTTGTATACCGGATTGAACGTGGCGTGCCGTCACCGCCGGCCAATCAATCATCTAAGCCATCGACACGTATGGGAAGCGAAAGAAGAGACCAATATAGCGCCGCACAAGACATAACAGTACCGCAAATTGATTCGAAATACTTTTCTCCTAAGGTTGGCGCTGAGGTCGCCGCCCTGAAGGATAAATTTGACTCGGGTGTTGGATTAACCCAGCAACCCAGCAGACAGACAATGCGGTTATTGAAGTCATCTCATTCCGATGCACGCCCCGACTCCAGTGAGCGCGCACCGGGATCTTTGCTCGGTCAGGTAAGGGGCACTACCTCTGGCTCCGATGCCAGCAATGCAGAAGACCCAAATAGTCAATCACTAGTCAAGGAATCTCGACAAGGTAGCAAACAATCCATGATGGGGAATCCCATAGGAGATGCTCAAACGAAAGACCAGGATACGATGTCATTCCTCGCTGGGACATGCAACTCAGGTCCAAGTTCAGATGAGGCATTAGACGACATGGAAGTATTCCTTAATCCGGATGTTGGCTTGGACTCGAATGGAATTCCGAGCTTCACCTCACCTTCAACATTCCTCAGTAGCACTTCGCCAAGCTTTGGAGTCTCTAGTGGCCTTCCTCAAAGTCGACAGCCCGAGCTAATTGCCCAGTCGAGGTTTCTTGGAGATAGTCCAGGGACCAAGGCAGGGTTGGACCCGTCACAATCCGGCAATGGTGAAAGCGAGCCCGGGGTTATCATTGATGGCAATGGCTTCGCGCATATTCTAACAGTTGCCGAAGAGGCGCAGCGTAACCTGAATCTGCAACAAGCCGTCATGGCAAAGATGAAAGCTAATGCGGTTGAATCTAACTCGAATGCATTACCCCAGACGCCGAAACAAGTCTTGCTACGCCAAGAACCACAGTCGGAGCACCAGCCCATCCCTTCTAGACTCCAGAATTCCTGGTCACATAAGAGCAAAGCAACTACGTTGAATTGGAAGAGTCGCACCGAAACACCTGCATCCTCCAATAATAAGCCCACCTTTTTCCAGAAGATTGCCGGCTTGTTCAAAACGCGAAGGGCTCCTGGCCAAGGAAATCATGTTCTGGTGGAGCAGCCCTTTGGCCTTGCCCACTAATAATGCTTTGATTCTCGCTGGGTGTCGGCAATTCCCTAGATTTCGATATATTTTCGTTCTATACATTTTTCTTACGTTGGTCGCTATGTATCTGCAAAGCGATCCCATGGAGTTGATCAGCGATAGCATTTGTACCTATGATTATGTATAGGAACCTTGATGTTCTATTTCGATTGCTTGTTTTGATAGCGAAGCATGATGCACCTGCTTTAGGATTGCGTCTTTTCCCTTTCTTCTTTGCCTCCCCTCTCTTACCCTTCCTTTTCACCAGACCACACCGGGCGACAGCCCATATGAATGTTTCTTTCACGATACTAATTGACTGAACTACGCCTTTCCCGATCTTGTACCTTTGTGCCAGATCCGGACTTACAAATATATTAACATGTTCATCCGTATCTCTTTGCCCACTCCAAAACCCGAAGGATTTAATGTGTTCTGGATATCATGGGACTATCCCAGTGATAGAATGCCACATTGTAGCACAATGTGCCTGACGTGGCATAGCCATCAGCTTCTAGTCGTCCTTCTGTGTTTTGTCAACAAGTGGGGTTATACGGTGCCGCATGTCCAGCGTGGCATTCCAAGAACCCATGCAAAGGAAAGGCAGGGAACCTTGTGATCTGCCGATGGCACGTGCAGTGATGGTCTGCAAGGACGGGTAAGGCATGGATTCATGGACGGAAGAAACCTAACGTTAGTATACTTCCGTTTCATTTCTATATCGTCGACAAGTGCGGATAAATTTAATTTATTCTTGATATATGCACAATTATTGCTCCCTTCGACTCAACCATATCTATATATCTCTCTAAACTGGCTCAAATCTATTATCGCGCCAGCTGTGTGGGATGACTCGACGAATTCTCGAATGTTATCCTAGTGTTGCTTGGATGCATATGATGTTGCCTAGTCATTGGCGGGGTAAAGGGAGAGGCACTCTTAACTAATATCCCACTTCTGACAGCTTGCAGTATGGCTTGCCTTACGTAGACAAGCAGGGGGAAACCCCTCAACATGCCAATATCTTCATTGATTGGTCTTACTGCGGTTACTATTACCCGTTTCGCATCCTGCTCCATGTTCTCGCCCAACTGTCACTTGCAAAGAATACCATAACTTGGTCAATCTCTCCCACCGCGCTACGCCTTGGGTGAATACTTTGATCGTTTTTGGAGATACATGCATCTGTTAAGGCACTGATACATCGTCGATGCTCCGGATGGGCCTCTCAAAGTCCACACTGCAAGATATTCGTCCTGGAAAATGTGTGATCTGTTCGTTGGTGGCGCCGCCATGGTAGAGAAAGACAAATAGCATACAGACTTCTCACCTCCTACGCTAGGCATCGACAGAAAATGGTCACTAGGCGATTTGGCACGTAGGCCAATTCATCTCCCGAGGGGCATAAATCTGACATATCGCAAGTGTCGCTCCAGGAAATCCGGTCGCTCATGATCAGGATATGCAGAGAAATGACTTCCCTTACTGTATTTGGAAGGCTTTTCTCCTCGATAGCGTCGTGTCTGCTGGCACATGCATTCGATTCTGGATAGTGTCGCTTGCCTAGGAAGCTTTCAGGCATTTGCGCATACAGTATACATGCTAGACTACCTGTGATGGCAGGGATGATTTCTTGATCCCCATCAAACACAACCTGCAATGTTGAAATTGTCTTTGGTGTACGTGGCACCACTATGTTACGATCTAAGCTGGTCAAGAAACAGCATAATGGACTGGCGCAATGCGGACTTGACCGACTGCTCAAGCATATAAACCAAGGTGTTGGCGGCCTTCAATAGCTAATCCACTCAAGCTCAAGTTCAAGCTCCCCCAATAGCTCCCAAGGCTCCTCACCCACTCCAAGGTCTGCTGTTCCCTCACATACAGCTCTCCTCTCAATTACTTACTCCCTCTAGCTTACAACTGAATCTTCCAAATCAAATTCTTCCAACTCGCCAAAATGCAGCCCAGCGCCAACATGATCCACCCCGAAGGCCCCGTGGTCATCTCCATCCCGGAGAGTGCAAAGATCCACATCGTCGGCAAGACAAACGCAGACTTCCGCCAAAGGGTCACCGTCGAGGAGATTGGCAAAGACAAGTACATATTCGAAGGCAGCGGTGAAGGCAAGCCCATGACCCTTGCGGGAGGAAACGAGAGCGTCGACCTTGAGCCTATCAAGGGCACTGGATTCCGCACATGGAAAATCGACTTCCAGAACTCCAGTTCCGGCGCAGAGGACTCCTTTAGAATGTCGAAAGTGCTGCGTCCAGTCTACAACACCGTTTACGATGAGAACTACAAGGTTCGAAAAATGGAGTGGGAGATTGCGAGTGAAGATAACATTGATGATGATTACAACGATGCGATCATCACTGTCAGCGCCGACATTTGAGTGGCTTCAATTTGGGTTTGGCGAAGCTTTAAGGACATACCGATTGAACTCTAGAGTGTTGGACTTTCTTGTCTCTAGCATTCGGTCATCCAGTGAGCTTGCCTCCATATGGCTTTCCTGGATGAAACGCTTCTGAGGGTAGCGTTTGTGGATATGACGTGATGTCAAATACATACTCAATGATATATACCAATGCCCCTTACTATTCTCGATTACTATCTTGAAGTAATTGGCGTACGCTTTTATAGTAAGTCTCTTGATATAGTCTACGTACCTAATACAGAAGAGGTCGAAGTGGAGTGTAAGACATACTAGTAGTAAGTACGAGAGACTGTAAAGGCTTGGCGATGATCCACCGCGGTTCCAATGTGGGTCGACCAATCAGTGTGGTTGCCGACAAGGATCACCAAAAAACAATTCGGGAACACCGGCATCTCCGCACGCGGTTCTTCATTAGAGTCGTCCCAAGCTTCTGTCACCTCGAGCACAGAATGGGAAGCTTCCCAGCTTCTTCACTCCCAAACACAGTGTACCTATACAACGTTAAATAAGATGATCCGGTAAAATGAGACGCAAAGTTCGAAGATCCGTCACCCACCTCACCGTTTTCGGCTGCATCCTCTTCCTCATCCTCTACCTGAACTGCTCGCCCTCACTATCGCCGCTCAAGAAAAACCCCCAAACCTATCCATGGACTAGAGTCACCTACCAAACGAACTCGGAGGTTCTCCCACCAGCCCGTGGCATCTGCCCGGGCCTCAAAGAATCCTCAAAACCAGCCCTCGTCATATCCCGAGTCGAAGCCGATGGCGATCCCTCCTGGCTCGATGTCCTAGACAAAAAGTACCATCTCTGCGTATACACCGTCGACGCACCGGAGAACCCTAAATCCCAATACCTTCAGGTCCCGCTTAACCGCGGCCACGAAGCCATGACCTACCTCACCTTCATCATCGACAATTACGACCAGATCCCGACGCGCGGCGCCGTCTTCGCCCACGGCTCCCGCTTCGCCTGGCACAACGACCACCAGACATACGACAACGCCGACCTCCTCGCCGCCCTCAACATCCCCGCCGCCCTGGAACCATGGGGCTACCACAACCTCCGCTGCGACTGGAGTCTCAGCACCTGTCCCTCCAATGTCCCGCCCCAAGGCGGCCTCGAAAACGCCTTCACAGCCGCCTTCCAGCCCTGGAGCGCGCGCGCCGTATCCGACGTCGCGCTCCCCAAAGCCCTCGACGCCCTATTCGGCACTGGCGCCGGCAGCCAGGCCAAGCTGGGTCGCACGCATACCGTCCGCTCGCAATGCTGCGCGCAATTCGTCGTCGCGAGAGATAACATCCGTCGCCATTCTAGGGAGGAGTATGTCGCGCTGCGACAGTGGTTGTTGGATGCGGGGACTCACCGTAATGCGGCGTCGTTGGATGATCGTACCTCCGGTCGTGTTCTGTCTTACATCTGGCATATCCTGTTCATTAACCAGAATCCTGTGGCGGGGGTTTCGGAGGGGGTTGATCTGGAGGCGTTGAATCACCAGGCTTGTCCGTCTGCGAAGGATTGTTACTGTCGGTTGTATGGGAGGTGTGACCTTGATCGGTGTGTGTCGGGCTCTTGCTTTGGGCAGTATCGTCTGCCGAAGAATTTGAGGTTACCTGATGATTGGGCGGATACGCATTGAGAATTGGGTTTTGGATGATGTAGGCTCTACTTGGAGTCTGTAACAGGATATACCATTTATTGTATCATTAGAAGCTATGGTCATGGCATAATAGGGCTCTACGATTAGATGAATATAATGTTCATGAATTTGAATGCAACTTCATAGACAGACATCTCTTAATACGCGCATTATCCAGCTCATGACCTACAAATTAACCCTATAACCATAGCACAAAGCACAGGACACCTCTATTAAAATGTAATTATGACCCAAACCCGACAACAAGTTAAAAAACTTGCCCAGCAAAGCAAGAAAAGACCTAATCTGTATCATCCCCATCATTACCACCACATCCCACTAGCCATAAATAAACCCTCATCTTAATGACAGCATTCAACCTCTCCCTCAGCATCATTCGCTCCCTTCAACCTAGTCCTCTACAAAACCAACCAGTCAGCCCATATATTCCTTTCCTGATCCCAAAAACACTTAAAAGAAGATAACTTACCCCCAACCCCAAAGTAAGCACAAAACTCACTACCCCAGCCACCAAAAAGAACAACCAAACATCCCTCATCGCATCCGTAATCTGCGGCGTAACCAAATCTCTCTCCTCCCCCGACAACGCCTTATAAGTGTGACTACTCGTCCCAGCAACCAGATTCGTGATATCAGCCGCACTGAGAGTAGGCATAGCCTGCGTCACTTTCTGCAACGCAAGATTCTGATAGATAGATCCTGCCATGGCAAGGAAGATGACCATACCTAGATCTTGAGCTATAATCATATTACACCAAATATTAGCATATATTTTTATCATGGGTATGGGTTTTTTTTTTTATTTTTTTTTATTTTTTTTTTTTTGGAAGCGGAGCAGTCTTACAAATAGCCATAGCACCCACGGCATTCGATATATCCTTCACCGGAACAAGGGACTGCACGACGGCGAACCCGGCGACGGCGTAGCAACCTGACCCGGCGCCGACCAGGATACAGTAGCCGTATATTTTGGCGTTGGTGGTGCTTAGGTCTGCTGTGTCTGTTTTGTTCCGTCTCTTTTGTTAGTGGTTGTTTGGTGTGGTGTGGTTTGGGAAGTGGGGACTGACATAGTGAGGCTGTTCCGGCGACGACGAGGGCACTGCCGAAGAGGTGCCAGGGTAGGATGTAGGGTAGTTTGGGCATTAGGGCTCCGTTGCCCATGGCGAAGACGACCATTGAGATTATGAAGGGGAGGAGGCGGACGCCTGCGTCTAAGGGGCCGTCGCCCTATCTCTATTCCTTAGTTCTGGGCAAGTATATTATTTTCAAGAGGATAGGTCACGAACTCGTATAAACTGGAAGAATAACGGGATATAGTAGGTCATGGCCTATGTCTTGTTAGTACAGACAGCCCTATATCAACCAGAGAAGGGTTACACACCAGCACAATACCAGAAACCAAGAACATCTGCAACTGAAGATTGACCAGAATAGGTCGTTTGAAGAAATGTGCCGGATAGAGCCGGTTATCCTTATACACGCCTGGATGGTATTTGGCCAGGACAATACAGACGACTAGAAGCACGCCTGCTACAACCCAGAGCGCAATCTCGTTCCCGGAGCTCCAGGCATACAGTGTGCCACCGAAAGTGATAGCCATAACCAGACTGGCAGATCCTGCAAGAAACATGGTCGTCATGATCCAGTCTATCATGCGACATTTTTCGGCCCAGCTTTTGGATGGCTGTGGGTCGACGCTGGGGACGAGGAGGAGATAGGATGGGGCGAAGACGGCTCCGATGGGGAGATTGATGTAAAAGGCCTAAAAATATATAATTATGAGTGAATATTCAGGAATATTCTAGCAGAGGGTGTGATAACTTACCCATCGCCATGTCGCAGAACTATCTGCGAACGCACCGCCAACCTATAACCATCAATCTCCGTGCTCAGTCACTCTCTAAGTGGCGTTATATGATGGATAAACCTACCACTGGACCAAGGACACTCCCGATCCCCCAGATAACGGTGCTTCCAGCCATATAGATTGGTCGCTCCTTCAGCGATGTCAACATAGCCACGAAACTCAGCGTCCCCGAGTACATCCCCGATCCGCCTACCCCGGCGATGACACGGCCGACCACGAGGGCAGTCATATTCGGGGCCGCGCCACATACTGCGCTTCCAATTTCAAACAGTGTGATATTGAACAGATAGACGTATTTGACGTTGAATACTCCGTAGACCTTGCCCCATGGTAGGACGCACATTGTGCCGAGGGCAAACCCAACTCCGATCCATGGAAGGAGCGAAACTTCACCGAATAAGTCGAGAATCACGGGTTGGATGTCGGCGACCTGTTTTATTATTTATTAGCTGTATTCTCCTGGATTCTTCTAGTGTAAGGAGCTAGGGTATGGGGAATATGGGGACGCACGATGGTATTGTCCAATGCGAATAGAAACGTAGTCGAGATCATTGAGGCATATGCAATGGCCCACTACATCAATTAGTTACGGCTTTCGTACTAGGAGCCAGTAGAGCTGTACCTTCCATCCGTGAATTGGACGGAGCGACGCCTCTTTGGGGATGACATTCTCGCTGGAGCCCGTGCTGGCAACGTTGTCATTGCTACCCTGTTTTTCAGGGTCTGTGTCGATGAAAGACATGATGAAGAGGGGTAGTAAGACAAAGAGCTTGGTGAGTTGTTCACATTTGAGCTTACAATATACAAAAGTTCAAAAGACACAACACTTTACTCCGGCGTTGCTCTTCTATCTGTTTTTATAGAATACCCAAAACGGCCAGTTAGGGCTCCGAACGGCCGCTCCAACTCCGTGTCTTGGCGCCAGATCGGCCGCCTCAACTCCGCGTAAGCTCATCAGTTATTGTCAACTCTCGGTCTCCATTTGACACAGTTCATGTCCCTTTCTGGATGGGACCCCCTTCATCTCTTGTTTCTGCGCTTTCTTATCCTCAGGAATTCTACGTGAATGGACAGTCAAATACTCCTGAATTAGCCCCCGATAGTCTTGTGGCCGGTACGGAATGAACCATTCTTCGAAAAAAGTCTTCTTCCGACGTGGATTGAGGCCAAGATCTCTCATGAGAGTGTCCAGATACTAGATAGTGAAATAGAACGATCTCTGTTAACATTGCATACCGATGGTACGACGTCACCTAGAGGGTAACTAGCTTACCGAGATATAGTCGTAAATAAAATATGAGGAAGACACAAGTACTTGAACTTGCTTATTATATCGACTCATTCCGGAGAATTTATGATTTTATTTTTCTTTTATTTTACTTTCGTTTTCTGCTTGGATGTTTTGCAGCCAGCATAACCAGGGGTCAGGTGATCCAAGGCTTTACCAAAAAGACCATTGTTCGCAAGTGGTCCAGAACTTATAGTTACAGATGTTCAGCCTTCAATTTGAGTAGCTTACAGCCTGCAACCACCTCGCACCTCGGCCAAGGTCTTCCTTGCAACACTGCATATATGGGATTGACGGGAAAATGTCCCACATAGGATCTTGATAGTACCAGCCTCATTTGTCGAATTATCTCACGGAATCTCCCGTTCTCCAATCCCCTCCTTTACAAGGCTTGGCATAAGGTTCAGGAAAACCAACGGAAAGGAAATCTGATCTTATCATCAGTGTCTATCATTTTAAGCATGCTTCTCGACCAGTCCATGACTCCTAGATGAGCCCCGTCTCATCTCACAAAATCTTCTATAACCATGCTTCATCGTGCGGCCGACGGATCAGACTCCAGCGCGGCTTCTATGGAGGACCGTGGCGGCGACCAGCGCAAATCGCAATCTTCTTCCATCACCAAGAGAGAACGCGCGCCGCAGACCTCTGGAAGATTAGCCTGTGACATTTGTAGAGAACGCACGTAGAACCTCCCCTGAACAACAAACAAAGTACCGTGTTGACTCTTATCCACAGGAAAGGTCCGCTGTGACCGGGGGGATCCCAAATGTGGCCGCTGTGCGCGGCTTGGCTACGACTGCAGCTATCAGGGACGGAGGCGATATCGTGCAGCTCAAGCGGATATGCCACGCCAACTATGTGAGTTGCAGAACCGATTAGGTAAATGCTGCCCCAGGATCACATGTTGTTTGTTGAATATCTCGGGCTCCCACTGATCCTTCTCGGTGGTCTTAGCGCATGCAGAAGCCATACTGCGGACAAAATCCTCGACAGCATCCACCACTACCACTGCTCGGCCGATTACCCCCCAGGTAGACTTATCTTGGCCATTGATGACGCCTTCAGAGCGGTTAAGTGACCATGAGCGACTAATGCAGCGGCTCCAGAGCCATGTCACCCCACCAATGGGTCGTGCGTTTGAGGGGTTTGACATGTTAGCAAACCTGACGGAGGACATTCCCGATTTTTGGGGAGTAATGGATCCGGCTTTGACTCCTGACGCTCTTCCAATCCTGCCAGGTGATACTCCTCATCTTCCAACTCCGTTCGAGAGTGGCTATCTTACCACTGGGAGCGGTGGCTCGGTTGCTCCTACTTTCGAAAGCTCTCTCTTCGCCTCAACTCATGGACTAGAAGAGCCGATTTCACCGTCAGATCTTGCCGCCTTGTAACGTATTCCCATTGCTTCCTTGTATGAAGGACAAAGCAACTGACCAATTGACACAGACACCATAAGTACTTCGATGTTTTCTATCCGGTTTTACCAATCTTAAATCAATCGCGATTTCACCGAGAATGGACCCATGATCCAGACTCCCCCCGAATCAGGGGGTTAAGCTACGCTGTGGCCCTGATCGGCGCAACAATCGCCCCAGAATACGCCTATCTACAATCATCCTGTTATAGCAATGCGCGCAAATACATCGAACTCTGTGAGCGCGATGATGACGAGACGTATATCATGAGTTTAAATTCATTTCAAGCATTATTATTCATTGTTCGCTACGAATTGACGAAAAAGCACTTTGTCCGCGCGTGGATGACCCTCGGCCGTGCTGTTACACTTGCACAAATCCTCAACCTGCATCGCATAGATAGCGGTGATACGGCTCGACAGCAGCGCACAGGGTCTCAACAGGATGCCACCGAAACAGGATTAGCCTGCGATACGCTCGATCCGGCCTCGCTGGAGGAGACTCGTCGTTCTTTCTGGTCTTTATATATATTCGAAAGCTACGGGAGCGTCCGCATTGGTCGGCCTTGCACTCTAGAAGAGGACAACCTGTGTATCTTTCTCCCGTCGCCCGGTGAGCTTAGCGAGACATTTCTGCCTAGCCCAATGCCCTTTATCAGCGACTCTACAAAACTCACCGGAGTTGGCTACCTGACCTCCTATGCTGCGGTGACCATCATGGTGAAGCTGGCCCGCCTCTGCTTTGAGCACGTCAGTATCCTCTCTCGCAGTGCTAGCGACTCTGGGTTTTGGGACCGACATTACCGTCTAGTTAAGACAATCAATGACTACACCGCCATTTTCCAACGATACCTGACTGCTAAAGCCGTCCGTGAAGATCCGCTGGCGTTTTCACTACACCTCAACCTATGCGCAACACACATTAACCTCCACGAGGCAGCGATACGTAAAGTTGAAGAGCAAGATCTACCCAAGCTTGTTGCAGCTGAAAGTCGCAAGTGTAGTACTGCCGCGGCATTCAAGATTCTCGGAGCTATTCGCATGAATTGGCCTGTTCAGCGGTCGGAGGTAAATCTTTCATCTCTCTCTATACTCTGCTTCCCATGAGCCTCATCTGACTTCTTTTGTTTTAGCGTGATCACTTCACCCTTCAGGCGACGTTTATTGGCTGGCCCATTTCTATGAGCCTAATTGCCCTGAGTCGCAGTTTAGCCAATGGTGACACGACTCCCATCGGCATCGTGGACTCTCTGCGCTTGTTATGCGCCGCTCTGGACCATGTTGAGGAAGCTGATGGGTATTGGCACCAAGCAAGCAGGGCTGCGGTGGCTGCCTTGGCAAAATGGGATGAGCAACAACACGAGTCCCGCCCCGGGGAATGATCTAATGTCCCTTGATTTGCGTTGAGTGGAATATGTTATCCTTGGACATGGCTTAAATGGTCTTCTCTTTGGCCAGGTATAACCCAAGTTTGAATGGTCAGACTCCAAGGTATCTCTGATCGAGGCATCACAGACAAAGCGCACCGGTAACAATGGGACCTAAGACTTGTATTCAGATTTCACATTAGATATGAAGCTACATATAGAATTTAGCGATCATTTCTTGCTGATAGATGCGAACCACCGACGACATATAGCAAAGTCTATGGTCTTCACCACTACCCTTCCAGCTTTAGTAGGCGAGCAGTGCATATGATGAGGGTAGGCATGTTTTCTCGTAACTCGTCTCGATTGATCGGAATTGTTCTACTACTGGAATACGTATCACCAGAGTTAAGCTCTTTCCTTAGCTCAGTAACTCATGGTGATTGTCTCTGTGAGCTTGTAGACGCTTGGGGTGATACAGGATCTTGAGATTTCCCTTCTTTTTCGCCTACGTAGTCCTCCATGGGTAGCTAATCAATGAGCCGCCTCAATCCCAGACCACACATGATGGGGGTCCCTAGGCAAGAACCACAACAGCGTCGAACTAAAGCACAGGAAAAATCCCACCAACAAGGGCCAAATCTGCTGCAGATCCCCGGTCCAGTACCACCACCTCTTTGGTAGCTTCCTCTGCTCGTTCTTCCTTGCCTCTACCGCGATGGTATCCGGCCATCCCAGAAGCCCCTTCTGCTCTGGAAAGTCGACAAAGCTCAAATTCGTGCCAGCACTGGCAAGCTTGGCTATATTAATTGCTAGCGTATCCAGGCCGATCCACGGAGTGAGCCAGCGCTGCATAATGTAAAAGTACCATCCGTCAAAGGCCTGTAGACGCGTGAGATCGCCGCCGACTTTGACAATGGTTTTAACGCGGTCTAGTCGCGAGTCCTGGTACTCCTGCATGGTGGCACTGATTTCCACAGTCGAGGGTTTCTTGTTTGGGTGTCGGTTCAACAGTTGATGGAGTTGGTTGGTGATTGCTACGCCGTCTTCTATTGCCGTGCAGCCGCCCAGCGCCGAGTTGGTGGTCCCCTTGTGGATTGCGTCGCCAGCCATTACCGTCCGGCCAAAGAACCAGTGGTCGAGAATGCCTTCTTCCAGGGAGATCAGCTGGGCCTTGGTGCGGGTTCGCCACAGTTCCCCGAAGACCACCGACTCGCAGATTGGATAGTCGGCTAGCTTGCGCGCCAGGGCCTCCATGTCGTCATCGGTAAATCGCGCGCGATTGGGCCATACACACTGCTTGTCTTTAGGGAGTTTGCAGTAGGCGATGTAGGAAATGAATGTCGGCTGACAGAGGAGCAGGAACGAGAAACGGTCGTTCGAAATTGAATGCATGTCGTGGGGACGCAATCCGGGAACTGGTGGACATTGGGCCACGATGGCGTTGTAGGTGTAGACTAAATTGGTGGCATATCAATGGCGTTAGATATTTGATGAAAGAACAATGAGTCTGTGTTGGCGAAGTATGGGTCAAAAGCATGAGCAACCGTTTCCCCTGGGTAAGGCACAAAGCCTTCTAAGGCCTGGGTCCTGAAGCCGACTTTTATAACATCAACGATAGCATTGCATAGGTAAAAGTAGGCCGGGTTAAATATTTGTGCTTTGTGAGCTCGATGGAGCTATACCGATTCCTTTTTGGCTTTTATTATGGGGCCGATTGATTCTAAATTCTTGGTCATTATTCTAATGATACCGCACGAGAACTACTTGAACCAGATATCAACTACCGATGACAGAGTCACCTATAAACAAGAAGGCTAAACTGGTTGCAGAGTCCCTGGACAAAGCACCGGGCATCTATAATCTCCCTAGTTCCACTTATATGTGTAACCGTTCAACAGCGACACCGATCTTTGCGAGTTTTCTTTCCAGATGGTAATAACCCCTGTCCAGATACTTTATACCGCCAACCACGGACCTTCCTCTCCCAACCACTGCTGCAAGAATCAGGCTAGCAGTAGCTCTCAGATCCGAACCGGACACGAGTGCCCCAGACAGCTTCTCAACTCCACTAATTATTGCCGTCCGTTCACAAACGCGTATCCCTGCCCCCATAGCCCGGAGACCAAAGCATTGGCCAAATCTTCTCTCAAAAACAGATTCAGTAACATGACTTGTGCCTTGAGCTAAGCAAAGCAACACCATAAACTAAGGCTATAAGTCCGTTGGAAAAGCAGGATAGGGTCCAGTGATAATATCCACAGCCAAGGGTTGTTTGGCCTTCCAGACTGTTACAGAATCATCTGATATATCAACACGAGCGCCCACTGCTTTCAGATTCTTGATCAACATTACATGCTGCTCAGGATGACAGGGATATACCGTAAGAGGGTTCCCACATATGGCCCCTAGGATTAAAAACGTGCCCACCTCTATCCTATCTTCCATGACTCCATACTGACAAGGAGATAGAGGCGTACTATGACAACCATGGATGACAAGTTGGTCCGTCCCCGCGCCATGAATGTCTACTCCCATGAGGACCAGGAAGTTAATCAAGTCACCCACTTCCGGTTCACGGGCTGCGTTATGGATATGTGTCACGCCGCGAGCCAAACAAGCGGCCATGATGAGATTCATCGTTCCAGTCACCGAGGGCGTCTGCATATCAATAGTTGCTCCTTGTAACTGAGACGCATGAGCCTCAATATACGTGTCTGTTACTGTAATACAAGCCCCAAGCTTCCTGAGGCCGTTGATGTGTTCTTCAACTGGACGATTGCCGATACTACAGCCCCCAGGAAAACTTAAACAGGCATGTCCGAATCGAGCAAGGAGCGGGCCAAGAAATAATATCGACGCTCTTAAGCTATCAGTAAGCTGGGCAGGAACAAAACGAGACGTTACATCTGTGGTGTCAATTGTAAAGTTGTCGCTAACCTGAGAAACATCGGCCCCAAGGTATTGCAAGATCGAACCCATGTTCTTGATGTCTGATACTGGTGGGAGGCCGTGCAGCGTACTGGGCCCGGGCGCTAGTAGTGTTGCCGCCATGAGTGGTAGTCCGGCATTCTTTGAACCGGAAACTCGAACATTTCCGGTAACATCTCGACCACCGTCGATTGCGATAGCGCTTGGCATTTGTATTGAGGGGAACTTCAAAGCGGCGCCAGAGAAGCTTGTGGCAGATATGAGAAATACGAAGCACCAGAAGCTAGCAATGAAGTATGTATATCAAGGTTTTAGTAGGCCCTAATATACAGAGTAGTACTAAAAGGGCACAGACAGGAAGCACTGCGAGGGAATAACCACAGTTGATTGAAAAATAGTAGCGGTGTGTGGGGATCCAGATCCTGTTCCGTTCAACATGCAGCCCGGAGGGCTTTGAGCATAAACCGGCATGACTCCTTTCCCACTATGGCAGGGCGCGAGAGATCTCTGTGGGTGCGTTTGCATATCATTTCCTTCTACGAAGTCTTGCCAACTGTATACGAGGTCTAATAGGACCGCTTGCTATGGTGGATCTGATAGTTTCACTCATGATCTAAGCGAATCGCTCCACAGGGATCAACAGGATCTTTCCGCGGCCTACCAGAGTACCTAAATCTACTGTGGATCTGTTTCTCGGCCGGTCCAATTAGGGCTGCCAGCAGGACTATTAATGGAAGGTATACTGATAACCAACACTAGGTCGTGTTTCAAGGAAGAGGAGCGGAAGCGTTAACAGTCTGATTGGGGACAGAAATATATAGAAGGACCAGGATCGAAAATGTATTGTGTTGCTTATTTCTACAAAAGTATCGGCATACTGTTTAGGCCTTATGTTCTAGCCAGAATACTGTGTAAAAGATATGAGTAGATGATTATATAAGATCCTTCAGCTCCAAAGTGGGTAGTTCTAGAACAAAATTATTATTTGGGGCTGCATAGCTTTAAATAGTGATGAATTACCTTAATTATCATAATGCGTTTTAATAAATCTGTTGAATGACTACAAATCTAGGATAACAATTTCTAGTTCCTACTTACTAGAATTATAAGTTTTAGTGATTATATTCATTTTGATTAACAGAACCCCATGCCCAGTCTGGAACTGCTTGCTTCTCTAGTCTCCCCTTCAGCTTGCACAAAACAAAGACGAGGACCCGTCAAGAATCCCTAAACTCTGATGTCACTGTAATAGAGAAGAGCCTATCGAACTTCGCCGCAAAAGCCTTTTCGTCTGAGTGTGCCCGGTCAAAGTTAATGCTTTCCGAATTCGACTGCATCCTCTCAAAAGTCCTACCTTTCAAGCTACCTCATTCTTTGACGATAGCTCTAAGATGGCTATTGAATCGAGAATTCTTAATGACTACGATGTGGGATGGACGTATGCGCTGCCTACGCAGTGAATTGCAGCAGTGGGGATATGCTGGTGCATTGAACCGTCCTCCTGCTGAGCTGCTAATAGACCTCTACAAGTTCATCAACGGGATGTCACAGAACTGACCTAGCAGACCTGTTTGTTATATAAATTCAGTACGATGATGGATTACCCATATCTCAAGGATAGTAGAGGCTGAATGGACTAAGATTGGCATATCTGATTCAGATAGAGGGCACTGGGAGCTTGCCATAACCTAGGATGATGAAACCGCTGCAGGGGAGACATCTGTAGTTTCTTATAGCCAAAGTAGTTCCCATCAGTAACTCACACCAATGAGATAATCAGCTAGGGCTTCCACGTGTGGGATTGCCTCCTGGGCTACAATCGGCGAGGCATATTCAGACACGCACCGATTTAAGATAAATACTGCGCCCATCAGCTTTAAGGCAGGAGATCTTCTTTTCAGCAAGTTTCAAGCCTGAGCTGATTGTATGCTCTAGATTGTTATAAGCATCAATTACTGCATACCGCTCCTCTGTGGATAGCTGTAAGAATCGGATAAGCTTAATGGATTGGCAGAGTACTTGAATATGATTGCAGGCTTAGTTGGTAGCCCGAGCTAATTCCCCAAACACGACCCTGCTGTCCTAATATGGCGGCGCGGGAAATTTTGCCGCTGCTGAGTAAACTATCATCGACATAGGCTAGTGCTATTAGTAACTGTAGAGAGCTGCTATGTGGGAGGGTATGTAGCGCATACTTTGAAAAGACACCTTGATTCGAGAGTACTTTGTGGGAGAAAGGGGTTCTGCTTCAGTGTTGCTTTCAAAATCCTTTACGGTGAGAGAATTCTGTTCTTCTACCACGATGGGCTGGTGCCGATGGTCTATGTTTCCGCTGCGAAGAGTCTTAGCGCCATTCAAGCCAAGAGAGTATATCTTGAGGCTGTGTGCACGGAGAGCCGGGCTGTACGCAGAGAATATGAGACGTATAGCTAAGAATAGACATCATAAAGCATACAATTTAAATCCCCGCTTCTAATCATAACCATAAAGCGTATGTAACAAAAAGAACGTCGTCCAGCGACTTTATCCACATCCACATCTAGATACAAATCACAACTCACAGACCCAACCAGTAGCGAGTCTTCTCGACCTTGAAGGACGACTTAAGAACACCCTCGCCAGTACCAGTTACAAGAACCTCATACTCGCCTTTCTCGGACGCCCACTTCTCGCGCATCTCGTCGAACCAACTCGTCGCCAGCTTCTTCTCCACGACGATCTCGACCTTCTTCTGCTCACCAGGCTGCAGGAAGACCTTAGTGAATCCCTTGAGTTCGCGGACGGGACGGTTGACTTCCGTTGCCGGGGGAGCGACCCAGAGCTGGACGATCTCTGCACCGGCGACCTTGCCGGTGTTGGTCACCGTGACGGTTGCGGTGATGGGCTCGCCGCTTTCTTCGTACTGGGGCTTCTCGGGAGTGGTGGTGAGGGTCAGGTCGGAGCGGGTGAAGGTGGTGTAGGAGAGACCGTGGCCGAAGGGGAAGAGAGGGGCCAGATCGACCTTTTCGTAGTAGCGGTATCCGACGTAGACGTCTTCACCGTAGAGGACACGGCCGCGCTCGGAACGAAAGTTGACGTAGCTGGGGTTGTCCTGCAGACGTACGGGGAAAGTAATGGGCAGCTTGCCGGAGGGGTTGACGTCGCCGTAGAGCACGTCCGCGATACCGTTACCGCACTCGTTACCGCCGAACCAGGCGTGTAGGAGAGCCTTGGTCTTGTTGGCCCATGGCATGGTCACTGGGGTGCCGCTCTGAATGACCACGACGGCGTTCGGGTTGACGTCCAGCACGCGCGAGATCATCTCGTCGCTGCCGGGGGGAAGGTCCATGTGGTCGCGGTCGTAGCCCTCGGTTTCCCATTCGCTAGTCAGACCGGCGAAGACGACTACTTGTTCGGCCTCGGAGGCGAGCTTGACGGCGTTGGAGATGAGCTCTTCCTGGCCGACGCGACGGCTGGCTCCGAAGCGGAAGCCACCGGGTCCGAAGACTACCACGCCGCGGGTATCGAGGTCGGAGGTAGGGGCTGTGCCGAACTGGAAGAGAACCTTGTATGTTTGGCCGGCCTTGAGTTCTTTGGAGCCCTTCTCTTCGACGGTAGCGGAGCCGAAGAAGGCGGAGCCCTGGCGCTGGTTCTTGGTGTTGTCAACGACGAGCTCGCCGTCGATGAACAGTTGGCCGGTGCCAACAACAGTGACACCGAAGTCGTAGACACCGTCTTCCTCGGGGGTGAAGAGACCCTCCATGTCGACGTAGTAGGTGAGAGACTTGATCTTGGGGTTGACATAGTCCATTAGGAATCCGCTCGACGAGACCAGGTGCAGCTGCTCGATAAGTTCGCGGTTAGACTCGGAAGGGTGCTCGTTGTATACCTTGAATGAGAAACCAGTCTTGCCGTCGGCGGTCTTCAGCAGGGGTCCAAGGAGAGGAAGGTCCTTGTGCGAATAGACACCTTGAGAGAACTTGACCTCACCCTTGCTCTGAGCCGAGACACCCTCGAATGGGGTGACAGTGTAATAAGCATCCAAAGACGCGGATCCACCGCCGCAGTACGCCGCAACCTTGGAGTTAGGACCAATAACCAAGATAGACTTCTCCTTCTTCAGGGGCAAGATGTCTTCCTCGTTCTTCATGAGAACGACAGACTCCGCCGCAGCACGGCGGAGAAGAGCTTGGTCCTGTGGCCGGTTGAGAGCCTTCTCCGGGGCGTTCTCCGGGATGTTCAGGCCATCCACAAAGTTAACCAGGTTCAACACATTGCGGACACGCTCATCCATGACAAACTCAGCGACCTCGTTCGAAGAAACGGCATGCGCCAGAGCAGTTCCACGCCAGCGTGTCTTGCCCGGCATCTCCAGGTCCAAACCAGCATTGATTGCATCACTGGTACTGTAGGTACCGAACCAATCACTCATAACCAACCCATCCCATCCCCACTCCTTCCGCAAGATATCCGTGATGATTTCCTTATTCTGACTAACGTGCGTTCCATTCACCTTGTTATAAGCTGTCATAACACAAGCCGTCCTGCAAATCCTCATGGCCAATTGAAACGGCAACAAATAGATCTCGCGCAGAGCCCGCTGCGTAACAATGCTATCAACAGCCATACGCTGATGCTCCTGGTCATTGCACACAAAGTGCTTCAGAGTGGCCGCAACGCCCTTCTCCTGAATACCCTTGGAGATATAACCGGCCAAGAGTCCAGAGAGCACACCGTCCTCAGCAAAGGACTCGAATCCACGACCTCCGAGCGGAGACCGCTGGGTGTTGATCGTGGGGCCTAGAATAATGTGCGAGCCCTTGGCAATGGATTCCTCTCCCATCAATTGACCAATCTCATGGAGCAGCTCGGTGTCCCAGGTTGCGCCCAGTGCCGTGGCACAAGGGAAACATGCGGCTGGGACGCCGTTGAAGAAGCGAGTTCCGCGCACGCCGTTGGGGCCATCGGACATGCGGAGAGTTGGGATGTTGAGGCGGGGCACGGAAGCTGTGTGCCAGAAGTCGATTCCTGGGATTCTTAGCATTTCTTTTCTCTTGCGATCGTGGGTTTTTGACTTACCGGCCGTCAAGGCGACCTTCTCCCCTAGGGAGAGTTCTTCGATGGTCTTCTCGACGTCTAGACGAGGCATTTTGAATGTGTTGTGGTATATTTACGTTTTCTTGTCTTCAAGCGAAGATAAAGAAGAAGAAAAAAGGAAAGAGGAAATGAAAGGATTGAAATGATACCTATTCCGACCAAAACTATGGGTGGAATAGTGCAAAAACGATAGATGAAAAGGTAGGAAGAGGTATAAAGGATAAAAGGATAAGAAAACCAGAATACGAAGGACTACGAGGCATACAAATATATAACCCAACTACCTACACCACCACGGGCCAAGGATGATTGACAATGCGGGCTGGTTAATAGAGAAAGTCTGGAGAGTTCGTGCCGACACTCCCCGCTTGATGTCGCCAGCACGGATCATCTATCAATTGGTGGATCTCGTTTGGTGGACATTCTTCCCCGGTTGGGATGAGCATCTGCGGTGAAACCCAGAGGCTCTTGTCAGAATGTCTGACCGTGGACCCGAAACACGTAGCGATTACTGATCGATTGCAAAGTATTGCCCATCACGGCGCGATGAAAAGGGAACGGGCAAACAACCGAAGTTTAACCGGCGCGGAATATCGGACCGTCGTGCCTACACTATCCTTTTCCTACCAGGAATAGCCCACATTATGTTGATGATTAGTCACTATGCTACGTAACTAACTAGCTGCTGGTTAATTTCCCTTTCCGGAAAAATAGGCCCGATGGATCGCTTATTTTGACAACCCATGTCTGTCATCTTCAATCATGGTGTTTTTGTTCAGGTTCAGGAAATCAGGGCTTTCTGAATCACATGGTGGTCACGCCTTTGCTTACCCTATATCTTTTGTTTTGTCTTTCTCCTTTTCCTTTTCCACTTCATCCCTCTTCCTCTTTGTTTTATGTCTTACGAGGGAGGTGATGTTGAGGATTCGGATATCGTTTCCGAAAGAAAAAAAAAAATGAATGAATACAAAGGGAGAGAAAGAACAATCAGCACTCCCACGCCATCACGTTAGCCCTATATCCGTAAAGAAAGATCACCACTCCTTGTCGGTCAATATTTGTTCAGACAAATGTACGACAGTGTCGTTCATAGCAGGTAATTAGACATGCGGACTTTCCTAACATTCCAGAATATAGAATTTAGCTTTATAAAAACTCTGTGCCTTGACCGTCTTGCATATGCCGACGTACAAGGAACATGCGCCATGCTTTCTGCTTGTCTTATTTTAGCTGCGACTTCTTTAAAGTAGTTTAGCCACTCTTCAAGCAATCGGAGAAGGATTTGACCATAATATGCATGACCCACCACAAGATCTCCGTTATAGTTATACTATGCGGGCTACTGGCAGCCACTTTTTCATTCGGCGAACTCTAAACGTATGGTATCATGAATGTCAGCATCATGGTCTTTTCTTCTGAACCTATTCCCGCAGAAGCAGGGAGTTGCCTGCAATATCATCCTCCAGGTCGCACCCGATCAAAAACCAGAAACATTCTCTCAGCGAAAATTTGTCCCCGAAATCCAACACTTCTTGTTCTTTTGTCGAATGGCGAATTGCATGACCGTGGAACAATGTCCACGAGCCCATTTTGAAGTCTTGTTTTAGGAATATCGTTCCCTCGTACGTCGATATGAAACCGTACTTTCTGTCCGACATCTTCATGTAGCCGCGATCTGCGCCTTCGATTCTTAGTAAACTCCATATAATAAAGCATTCTTACATCCGACCTACCTAGTATATGCCTCAGATGGGGCTCCTCGTGTGGTAGGGTAGCGGCTTCGAGATCAAGGGCCACAACCCACCGTGTCTTCATCTCCCCAACAATGCGCATGCTTCCGGAAGTTGTCATTAGCACAACGTCCGGAACTTTTCCTGTCATGCTCGTGTCGCCGGTGACCAGACATAGCCGGAAAAGAAAAAAAGTAGAGGAGGGCAAAGGGCAGATGAAACGAGCTTGTCGCTTGGGAGATAAATCTCCTGTAGTTCCTTCAGCAGTGCTGTGGGGCTTATCGTCCGCGAATCTCATATCCACATTAGCCGTGGAGCATATGGCCCACATTGTTTACAAACTGGCCTTGCACGCCAGTTTCATTACCAACGTGTACATGCTCATTCGCTATGCTTACATCTGGCGTAGTGCCGGTGCTTGAAAGATATGATCGAGCCATATTGCTCAAGGTGTGAATCTTCCACAAAGTGTCGAGCATCCGCTCGAAGGTTACCCAGGTTCTGGAGCTTTCCGATGAAGTGTATGCTATATAAAACGGAAGGTCCACTTCTGTGCGCGTTCCTGGTATCTTCGGTGTTGGCTGATGTGTCCTACCAGGATGTCGTTTAATTGGACTTGTGGTGGTGTCCAGTTTCCATATACGCTTGGGGTGTATTCGTCTATAATGATGGGCCACTTGAAGGTGGAATCTGGATAGTGATATAGAGGCCTATTGTGAGGTTTAACAGCACCTCTTTGGCTAATGTCTTTATCTTTTCTTCTTTTACCGACACCGGCGGGTGCTTTTGAGGATGGGAAAGTAGTATGAGCTCAGTTGGATAGATGGACTTTATGGAGAAAGATGTAGAGAATGATAGTGAAGGAGGATTGTCATGAATGTATCATATTCAAAATCTACATCTCTCCGTGCATTAAAACTAGTGAACACGGAGTATAACTTCACAGCTAGTACATATGTGACTATATTGAAGTCACCATCGTGAATACATGAGTAAGAACAGTCATAGCAAGCACCAGTGAACGAATGCCATGCTCACAAAAGAGGACACGCTCACTGAATGGCAATATCAGCACAAGACAGGTAAATCTGGCCAGTCTGGAACGAGTTCCACTTGAACGAAATCAAGGTATGGTTGGAAGTGTACTCCGGCAGCTTGACCTTCTTGGTCACCGTGTATCCACCAGCAATACTGGTATAGCAGGAGTTCAACTCTGCATTGTCAACACCCTGGCACTTAGGCCGGTCAGAAGCCTCGAAGCCATTGCACGTAAACCAATCATTACGCCAGCAGGCCTCGCCCTCGGTACAATCCGCACTGTACCCACACTCCTGGCCACTGACATCCGTGCAGGGTAGCAGACCTGCGTCGAAACAATCCTCAGCAGCCTGCTTCTCGTCGTTGGTGGGCAGGTAAGACGGGTCGAGAAACTTGTCGACAATGCTCTGGTCTTGACAGATCCGGTACGTGAACATGCCACCATGGTCACCGTTGTGGTCAACACACCACTGTACTTCGATCTCTTCGCCGGGGCTGTAGCTTTGCACAGCGTCGGAGCCCCAGTTGGTGGTTGGCTGGTTGTAGTCGATACTGTCACGGGCGTTGTAACCGCAGGGTCCACTGCGGCCAACTGGTGCCGCATCGAGGTCTGGCCAGGAGGAAACGGGCTCGAGGATCGCACACTCAGGGCATGAGTCGATACCGGCCTGTGGTCGTTAGTTGGGTTTGAGCTTGAATGTGAACGTAGAAAGAGGGAGAAAATACCTCGTGACCAAGACGGGTTCGGCTAGAAGGGATGTACATGTAGCCATGGCCTGCTACGGAGGTAGCTAAACTGAGGGAGAGTAATGGGGCGAAGACCTTCATTATGTTAAAGCCTCGTAGGAGTGGTTGGACGCAGTAAAGTTCAAAGAAATAGGATTCAGTCCTTGAGAACAAGTCACAATTCCGATGCGCTCAATGTTTTGAATGATCATCTTTTCGCCGTGATCATACCATTATATATACATGACTCAAAATGCGATCGACATCCTTGTTGTACCATCTCCACCTGACTTGAAACATGCCCGAGCAGGGGGCGGACATTTAACCCCAGTCCGATCTGTCCCTGACGAAACAATGTGGTGGAGACCGGTAGATGCGGAACGGCGCGGATACAAGATTAACGCTCTTCAGGGCTGTCGGCGGTGAAGATCACAGCTCGATGAAGGTTAGTACGTGCCAAGAGTCATATTTCGTGATTGATATAGTCGGCTCTCGGGCGCTTGACATCTAAGCGACCTTGGCGTGAGGGCGGAGTGGACGAGAAGCTCCGGTAAATTTCCGGTGGCCATGATTTATGCAAGAAATGTCAATTAATCTCGGGCCGGCGATTTGCATGCTGTTAAGCGCGTGTGGGGTTGAGAGATGGAGGGGATGTGGGAGGTATACTCTACCTGGTTGGTTGCAGAACTTATATTAGTTTTCAGGGCATTTGTCTAAAGACGTGTTGGAGTTCAGCCTCTTTGGAATTGGAATGACTGGTGTGATTGATATCAAATCTTTGTTCTTGAGTAGATTTCTTGTGGATAGTATAAAAAATTCTTCTTTCGCGTCGACAACAGATATAAGCCACGGGTTGGCTGTGCCTAACAGCCACCGTTGCGTACCTGTAGAATGTTATAGCGTCCAATCACTCATATCAGGGTGAGGGTCTGTGTTTCTAGGCCAGTCGTAGCTTTTCGGTGCCTCAGCCAAATCCCAGCAAATCCACAAGGTGTCCATCCAATAGTGTGTCTCATTTGAAGGACGGCTCAAGCGGAATCCGTGGATGAAACTTGTGAAGAAAATGTATTAGCGTGACAATTATTTTTATTTTACTAATTCTTTTCTTTCTTTTTTACAATGAGATGATAACTCACACTTTTCCAAGGCTTTTGTCCCAGTGCAGCTTGCTCAGTGTTGGCCAAATTCCACAGTCGATGCACTCACTATAGACCCAGAAGGTTATTTTAGAGTCTTGGGGACCGGATGGGGATAGGTTGAAGAGAAAGGTACAAACATACGTCAAAGCCTCTTTGAATGCTTCCCTCATCTGTTGCCTTTCGGAGGGCTCTAGATTCCAAAAGACTCTTTTGTTGAGCTGTACGCCGGGGTGATGTTGCATCAAGAGATAGACCATGAAGCCGCCTGGAACAGGTCCTGTAGAGTCTTGTTTAAACTCCCTCTTTGCTACGAGGGTCGGCGTTGAGGAGCAGTTATTTTCAGTCAACGTGGTAAGTGCGTTTATTTGATCGCGTCCGAAAGGAGTGAGACTATCGGTCGCCTGTCTTGCCCTCTCGTCATGGATGGCGAAATCTGATCCAGCATATGGGATTCTGATATAGCTAGCTAGCTGTGTACTTCCAGTCATATGTTCGTGCAGACGTAGTACGGACTGCACAAAGATCTTGACTACAGCAAGCTCATCCGGATGGTCTACATTCCTGCAGCGGAACGTTCCATATGCTCCCGATGGAGCCTGCCACTCCAGATAATCCAAGGCACTTTCTTGGTCATTTAAGTCCCCGAGCTTCGTCACCAACCTCCAACGTGACATGGTGCCGAGCTGGGGGAAGTCGATAATCTTGCCGACCCACCCATCGAAAAAAGGCCTATGTGTCATAGTGTGCGTATGTGAAATACGTTGAAGGGGAAATGAGAATCGTAAAGACAGATAAGGACAGTTATGTAGGATGGGCGCAGGGGTTTCGTATGCATGACGATATAAGTTGGCGGAATATGTGTAATGATTATTCACTGCTATAGACTCTAATTTTGTAAAATTTCATTGCCACATTCGTGGTTGGTCAAGTTGCGCCCAGAGAGCACGTTCCGCAGCCAATTCATCATCGTATCTGGGTACAGCATTTTTAAACTCGGTATAACAGTCCGGGATATTAAGAAGCCCATAATGCGCCTTTGTGTATTCCCAATATTCCGGATACCAGCCGGCGAATTGCCAATCAACAATTGCAGCAATCTTGTCATCGCGTATGATGATATTCCGTGGGCAAAGATCTGCATGGGTGAAGTAAGTGCGGCATTGGCGAGTATGTCACTGCATGACAGATTCACTAAGAACTTTTGTACAATCCTTCAAGGGAATTTGTCCACGGAGAAAAGAATGAAAGTCATCGATGTTACCAAAGGGGCCAAAAGAACGATAGCCCACCCTAGCGTCATCGACTCGTCCTAGCTCTGCTGAAGCGACAACCCCTTCTTGTGGTGGTTTGAGAAGTTGAGTTCATTGATGCAGGCAGCAACCTGTTTCACAATAGCCTGCTTTTCAGTGGGTGATAAGTAATGGCTTGTCTATAGCTCTTGGAGGATAACCCCATGAATATATTCCATCTCGACATAGAGGCGTCCGTCAATGCTATAGGTTCGCTGAACTTTTGGAACAGGTATAGAAGTGTGTTGTGCAACGTATTTCGGGCCTTGGAGTTCAGCCGACTCACAAGGACCTTTGATTAATCGGGTCTGGCTCACTCTCACGACGTTCCATCCAAAGGATTCAAAGCGCTTCTCACTCAACTAAAGTCGAGCACGAAGGAAACGAGGTAGTATTCGCTGTGACATTGGCATTATGGAGACTTTCGTTCGAAGGCGGATGTACAGGTTATTCTAAGGTCGAGATGGAGTTTGATCGAGATTTCGCTCTTTGTTCTTGATACTCGTGACTTTCCAGAAGTACAGTTTGTAACAAACTTCGACAGATATAGAATAATGAGCACCTTAGGCAGAGACAACAGTGAATCCATTACGACTGACCAATTACCGATGAACCCGCCTCACTGGCTGCCTACTTAAATACCAATTATCTCTTCTTTCCCTCTCCTTCCCCATCATTTCTCTCTCTGCGCTAAAAATGCTAGGATCATCTCTATCCACAACTAAGCTTCCCTTTTTCAGAGACCTTAACCAGCTGCCATGTCCCCTCCCTACGACCGAGGACATCGAAGCGGGAACTATTCTGCCGACGAAAAGTGAACGCATTTCTGGAGACCATGGACATGTTGCCGTCGTTGGAGACCATTTCGTTGTTAAATATGGTCAGTTCATCCTGGAGAACGAAGGCCATGCGCTACTCCTCCTGGAGAAGTATCCATCAATCCCCGTGCCACGGCTGTACGCTATGTATCGCAAGGACGACATTCTCTACCTCGTGATGCAATTACTTCCCGGGGCGGATCTTTCCAAGCTTTGGGGTGAGCTATCGTGCAATGAGAAGGCGTCTATATGTGATCAGCTGAAAGAGGCCTTCGCCCAAATACGTACCATCCCCTCGCCGGGCTATTTCGGGAGCGTGACCGGAGGGCCTGTTCAGCATCGATTCTTTGGTTGGGTGGACTCGGATCCACGCATCATGGGACCTTTCGAAACATTAGAGGACTTTCATCTGGACATGGCCCTCGTTTCACAAAGGCAAGAGAAGCGCAAAGATAGACATCCATGGGGTGCAGAGTGGTTTGCACGGCACCTTCCACAAGCACTAAAAGACCATCTAACTACCTTTACACACTGTGACTTGGTCAAGCAAAACATCATGGTCCAAGAGCTTCCGCAAACCGATCGCCACACAGATAGAAAATTCAAGGTAACGGGTATCATAGATTGGGAGTTGCCTGGATGGTATCCTCGGTACTGGGAGTATGCTGCGTTCTTCGCGGATTTCCTCTGGGAAGGGGAAAGGGGAAAGATGTTCGAAACATTCATTGATCCTTGGCCTCTCGAAGCTGCTCTTTTGGGACTGTTCAAGCATGATTTGGAGGGGTACTAGCACGACATTTAAGCCGCATGAGTTTAAGCGGCCAGACAATTATATCGACCGCTGCTGATTTATAACTAATAATATTATCGTTGACCGAGGCAACGGCCGCTACACTTAGTCAAGAATCGAGTATGGCAACTCGCAGTACTTCGGACGCAGGAGTTTATAAGGTATTCAACTGCTGAACAGCGAATTCACTGTCCTCCACGGATTGCCATCAAACGTGCCATGGTTATTGATCTGTTTTCTACGTGCTTGCTTACACAGTATGGACCGGTGAAGTCTGTCATAACGCTTCCCATGGACTTCTTCAGAGCATAGATATGCGCACAAAAGTCCTACTCTAAGGGTGCTTTCGCACTATCATCGTCTCTATTCGGAAACATGACAAGGGTCTTTTCCAGGGCCAGCAGTCCCTGTAGGCAGTTGTTCAGGCCGTTTGTCAATGTGTACACGCTACCTGTCTCCATCTTAGCCATCACACGTTGGATCTCGTCCGCAAGTGTTTTGGCAGCCAGTGTATAGGCCTTGACAACAAGGGCTGGTTGCTGTGCAGCCGGGTCAGCTTCAGGAGTACTATAGTTGCAGGAAGGTCACCCTCACCGGATGCGCAGCAATGTCCTGCACATTTGCTTTCAAACCGTGGTCTCCCTGGAACCCGGGGCTCGGCACTTTGATACTCAGTGAAGCCAGGTAGGATATGTTCATAGCGCTTTCGAGCCTCTCTTCTTGACGATACGTACTCGTCGATCGGAGAGTTGTGTAGAAGCTGTCACCGGCTGGCAATGATTCTTTAAGGCCTACCTCCAATTCACGGATAAGCTCATCGAACAAGAGAATCGCCAGGTCGCCGTCGGTGGCGCAGAAAAGAGCCCTGCGTTGGATATCCGCTCGGGACGCTTGTAAGCCTATGATGGTTGTAGAGGTGATTGGACCAAAGGCCTCTCTCCAGGAGTCGATCAGCTCGGTTGTCGCCGTGTATTGGCGCTGAAAGCTTTCTTCATCTCCCATGCCCATCAACATATCTTGTGATGCTAATGTCAGAAGGGCTACTGATCGCCACAACAGCACAGCGAGCGAGCCTGCATTAGTGACAGCGCGATCTACAACATCGCACGATACGTTTTGAGACCACAGGGTAGTTACATTATGCTTTTCAGGTCGAGCCCGAGCAAGAATAGAATCTTCTATTTCTCGCTCATGCCTCCTAGTCTTTAATTCGTCTAGGTTTCCAGGTTGTGCCGGGCCCCGCAAGGCTAATTCTTTTATACTGCCGTATTGAAGGTCGAGATTCGTCGGGTCTGTTCGCTCACGGGAGATGGCGATGGTGACAGAGTGAGACATCCAGAAGAACCACTCTATAGCGCCAACCACTTCTTGGATGTATTGGCGAGCTTCAGACGAGAATGCTTGGACTGTGTGCGACTTTCGCCTCCCTGTGGCGGCGCCTACCGTATTTAAAGACGAGAGGGGATGACCACCGTGCCCGCGATTTTCTTGGAGATAGATACGCGCATTAGAACAGAGTGCTCGAAGACGCCGAGCCCCTTCACGGTGCGCGTAAGTGGTATCCTCTGCACATATTTCCCTCTGCTCCAGCCCCGTTGGTGGCAAAATCCCGCCAAAAAGGAGGAGCGAGAGTGCTAGGCGGAAAGACCCAGTTGCTCCGATGTTCCTGAAGAGCATCTCTCTGGCCTTTTGCCACGTTGCAAAGGCAATGTCTCTGGCCCTTGAATGAGACTTGGCTGTTCCTGTTCTGTTGTTTTCGTCCACTGTGAATTGGGTGGCTGTTGCAATAGCGACCCATTTGTATGTTTCATCAATAGCTTTATCTCGCGTGTTACTAGATGAAGGGCTCTTCTGGCCCCCCGGGTACTGAAAAAGTGCATCCAGTAATGACACGGCGAGATAAAGATTGGGTGTCGCAGATGTTGAGTTCCACGCTGTCAGATCCATATACCACGAGTTGTTGATACTCGACCGGACACGCTCCACATATGGAGAAACATCAGCACTGTTGCTCAACGGCACTAGAGCTTCAATCCCCAGAGAATAGCAAGGAGGCATGCATCCCTCTGAAAGGCAGGCTGTGATTTGCATATCAAAGACATCAATGTATAAATACAAGTGCTGCAAGCAACGTTCTCGGGCCTCCAGCTGCTTCGCTTGGTCCCATTCAGCTCGGGGTATCAACGTTAAACCTTCCATCTGGGACACATCCTCGACTGGATTCCATTGGGAAGTGGGAGCCTTATAGCCCACCGGAGACCGAGGGGAAGTTTCTGCTCGCCTTTGGATCTGGCGGGAGGGTTTCCGGCTAGCTAACCAGGCCACCGTACATTCCATACTGCGGAGGGAGCACATGGTACACGCAACTGTGGGCTTGTCGCCACAGATTGCTACCCCCCTCGGAAGATCGCATCCCCGTTTTGCTAGACAACAGGGGTCACACGAGTGGTTCTGTCGACGTATCCGCCGCCCTGTGCTCTGCTTTTGTGGTGTGGGGACTGGATAGAGCTCCTGTTGGATATTAACGGCAGATGCCGAAGAGGCTCGATCATCAATTTGATAATGTGAGTAAGAATGTGTGACATTGCCAGCACAAGCTTCTTGGTTCTGGTAAGAAGCCTCTACACTGTCTAACCAGCCTGGCTCTGTCTGGATCCATTCCGGTAGCTGTTGCTTTTCACCCACATTGACGACGGAGCTCACCGACTGGTCCAGCTCCGAATCTGGGGGAGTCAGGCAAAGTGGCAGCGCAAATTGAAGCTCATTGATCGGGATTGTATTGCAGTCATTGTTTGGGTCACGCAATATCTGCGAAATTTGTAGGTAACTGTCTGGTGGAGAGAATGACATTTTCTTGCTGTTGCGATTCCGGGGGAACCGAACTACATAGCGGGACTATCGGTGGTGAATGATCCTGGGATCCGCTCAATCTCTTCGAGTGTATCGCTGGGGGAGAACGCGGAGGTTCATTCATATGCGATTGGGAAATCCGGGGGAAGGCGATCATCCGCGGGGGGTCCGCGGGTCCCGACCACCTCCACCATCCATCGAGTTTGGGGTATGATATAGTTTATGGTTATCCCCTACAACATGCTGTGTAGTACAGGAATAGAAAGGATCAAAAGCTTATGTCCCAGCGATAATATAGCGGAGTATCAGGAAGGATGTTGGCAAACCCCGACCACAAGGGAGCGTGGCGTTCTAAATATCTTGAACATGGGGCCAGATGCTGTGAGAAAAAGATAGTTTCTGCACTCTGGATCACTAATTATGCAAATATTACACGCTGGATATCACTTATTAGTATGTCAATATAAAGGGTATGGTAGGCCTCGTATATTCTCTGTTCCTCTGACGTGCGTACATCATCTCTGGTTCCACGTGTCGTTGAACAGACCTAGGCCACCGGGTGCTGTGGCTCCAAAGACCCGCCATGTTACTGTGCAAAGTGCCTCCCATGAGACCTAAGGATTAAGTTACGGAGTACGAGGTTGATGTCGATCATTAAGAGGAACCGCGGGTCCGCTTCCACCCCGCACCGACCCATACTCCACCAATATCTGCATTTATAGCGAATCGCGAGTTCAAGGTACGTCTCTATCTCGGCACCCGCGGACACCGAGGCAACATCAAGATTCATTACCCTAAGGCTCATGAGAGCCTTTGCCCACTATTAATCAACACCGGGACTCTTACGTTGCTTTTGGAGTATCAACGCGTCCCAAGCCTCGCAGCGATCATGTCAGACCGTCCATCATCCAAACGACATGCTTTCTTCGAACCGAACTTGGAAATCTCCCCACAGGACATCGAATATTTCGCCTCCCTCCCATTCGCTTCACCCTACTTAAACAGTCCATTTTACGAGCCGGTCCCATTCATTACCCGATACGATACAAAAGCCACCTCCAATAAGTTCTTCAGCAAGGTGATCAACACCGCCGAGACAATCCCACACTTGCTGGCCCTAGTTCGAGTGCCAGACTCGAAATCAAATCAGACCACAGATCAACGCGACAATGCACACCCAGATTTTGTGGTTTTTGTTTCTCTGGGCCCCGACCTATGCGGTTTCCAGGATACAGTCCACGGCGGAGTCTTGGCTGCCCTGCTTGACGAAGCTCTAGGTTTGTGTGCCGAGTCGACAGAGTTGGTTTCAAAAGGTCATACGCGGCTGTACACCGCTGGTCTTGAGATTTCGTATCGCTCCCCTGTGCCTGTGCCGAGCGTTGTTATGATCAAAACATGGGTTACGAAGAGGCAGGGCAGAAAATGGTTCTTGGAAGCACAGGTCCTTGATCAAGAGGGAGCGGTGAAGGTAGAGGCTAAAACATTGTATATCAGCTCGAGAGTTGATGCGGGATTATAGTTCCCTAAGCACCTCTTAGTTCAGACTTGTAGCTACTCTTATTTGTACGCTGAGGTCCTACTCGGAAATAGTAACCCAGCTGCCACTCCTTATAATCGTATCGGTATTAGGAACTGTTCTTTAGCCTATGTCCCTTATGTGTGTTTAGCGGTTCAATATCTTTACTATTTTTCTATATTGATCGCCTCGCGACCAATGTACAATCTGACCCCAAACAATTGCGGTGTACATACTTTAACAATGGACATTGGGAACTTCAGAGAAACCAAATAGGACGTCCGGATTCCTAACTCGAGAGGATATTGTACTTCCTATATGATATATCTACCACCATAATCCTCACAACCTACAGAAAGTATCCCAAATCTACAACCCGGTCGCTACCAAACTACCCCTCAACCGACTCGAGGACCTGATCCCGAGGGCATCCAAGCCTCTCCATAGACTTGATAAAAGTCTCCAGCTTAGCCCAGTCTTCTGGACACTGGACACCTGGCCGCTTCTGTGCCCCCAAATCCAGCACCATCAGAGCAAAGGCAGCACAAGATGCACCAATTGAAGTGGCCATACTCTCTCCCATGAACGAGTCTTCCCGAACAACAGGTGTGCGTCTAATAGTGATAGCAGGATATCCATTGCGGGTGCCAACACCTCGAACAAGGATACCAGACCGATGTGGCGATTGTTTTCCCCGTGCGGAATTGATCAAAAAGCCTAGAGCCTCGCCTGATGTGCACTGCCCCTTGCGTACCTGGTCGATCATACCCCAGAGAGCAAGGTTCCATGGCTTGAGGGATGCAATGCCGTGAGTAGCTAGCTGGTATAGCTGATTGAGCGTAATGTCACCGCCCCGGAATTGAACGGCCATGGCACCGATTGTCTCACTCCAGCTCGAAGAGGGCTTTCTCTGCATACCCTCGAGAAAGTCGACAGCGGCATCCATTGAAAGAGTTCCCGAGTGGACTGCTGCGCCAAGGCCTCGTGCAAAGCCGTTGAATGGCGCAGGGCTAAGAGCGCCCATGGTCCGAATTCGAGTAATATCTTTTAGTCGGCGTGGCAAGGTAACCGGCTCGGGATGAACACTCTCGTAGAAAAGATCGCTAGAACCAGTAATAATAGGAGCAAAAGCTGTCTCGACCCAGTTCTCGTGAACGGCGGCCTTTCCGTCGGCCCAGGTTAAACAAGGTCCACCCGTGATATGCATCAGATGCTCTAACACCTCTCGACCCAATTGGCCACCCTCTTCACTGACAAGCCAGCATATATCGAGGCTCTCGACGGTATCAAGTTCTTTGGCAATATCAATGGCTATGAGGTTTGTCATGCCCGGGGATGAGCCGCAATTGATGTAGCAAGGGACGCCCTCCCTCTCTGCCTGCTCATGTAAATCCAGTGACGCTTGTGTACTGTTCACGTCATCGGAATAGTCTAGGTAGGGTACCTTTGCGTCGATACAAGCTGTGAGTACTGGTGCCGAGGTCCGATGATATGGTTGTGCTCCTTGAATCACGAGTGCAGCTTCGGTAATGGTGCTTCGTAACTCATCCGGATTGAATAGGTCCACCTTGCGGATAGTGATATTTTTACCAGGCAGTTTGGCAACAACTGCGCGAAGTGCATCCTCATCGGAGTCTGCGAGGATGACAGGCACGTCGCTTGCTTGTACGAAAAGCCTGATAGCTTCTCCGCATATCGCGTCTGCGGCACCAATAAAGACGACAGGCTTAGAGCCAGTAGAATTGGTATGCATGTTGTACTGGGAGTGTGTTTAAACCGGGCAGACGTTCTACATTCAAAGAGGAGTGCAGTATAAATAGCCAGTTATATTGGCTTGGTAATGGAATAGTAGAGGCCGACTTTTATTGTGTTATTTATACTTAACCTACGAGACGATGAATCTATATTGGGGTTCTGCATCTGATTATACCCCGAAGGCTGGTTTTACCTGATCTGAAAAGAACATGAAGTCATACCCGCGGCTCCGAGCTATTGATATGCCGAAGATCTGGCAGACCATAAGGATCGGCGAGGATTGAGTGAAGCTGGCCACGTGGGAGAGAGGAGCTTCGGATCCGGGGGATCCGCGGGTTCCCGAGCACGGGATGTTAGGGTTTAATCCGTCGATCGAATGCTAGGAGCTCGCATCAACTTCCACGCATATTGGAGGTAGGAGGCAATAGTCACCACACAGTCCCCAGAAGCTGATGGGTTGGTAGCATAAAAGCAGGCATTGCGCCTTGATTTGTATTCACAATGAACTATTCATCATATTCATGATCAGTTATAACACAAACTACTCTCGCCTCACAATCAACTATCGCGCAAAATGGCTGAAAACCAAATTCCACACGAGCTGTTAGCCAAATTAGCCGGTCAAATCATCCAGGACCCTGGCATTCCAGTCGCAGCCCCAACTGTCTCAGCTTGGCAAGAACCGGCGCATCCTATCGCGACTATCCAGTCCGACAAGCTGCCACAGCGCACTGATTTTGCCATTATCGGTTCTGGTATCACCGGTACCAGCGTTGCCAAAACACTCCTTGAGAATGAACTAGCACGCGATAAGACGATCACCATGTTTGAAGCTCGGTCTCTAACTACCGGAGCAACCAGTCGTAATGGGGGCTTTCTGCTGAGCCATGCTCCGCCGTTCTTTAAAAGTTATGCCGAGGCTTTGGGGATCGATGCTGCTAGAGATATCGCCCTGTTCTGCGACCGCACACTGGAAAGTATCGTTGATATGGCCAAGGCCGAGAACCTTGATAAGGCAAGCCAGATCAGAGACGTCACGACGATCGCTAGCTTTGAGCATCAGGAAGGTTTCGCCGAGGTGACTGAGTCTATTCGCATGTACGAAGAGGCTATTCCTGAGGCTAAGGGGAAGTATACAATCATAGACAAGGATACAGCAGAGAAGGTAAGATGTTCTATTAACATGCTTGCTGAAAGAGACATGCTGATTGTTTCGACAGGAATATCATCTCCGGAAGTCTAGCGGTGCTCTGGTCGTTCAATCTCGCGTTTTCTGGCCATACAGACTGGTCACAAATCTTCTGCAGCGCCTTCTTCAACTTTATCCAGAGCAGTTCGCAATCGAGACCCAGACACCAGTAATTTCAATCACAATTGATGAGGCTGACACCGAATACCCCTACATATTAACAACTCCCCGAGGAACAGTACGAGCCGCAAAGGTCTTCCACTGCACCAGTGGTTTTACAGGTCACCTACTGCCCAAGCTCAGGGGAGCAATCTTCCCATGCCGACTATCCATGACAACGCAGAAGCCAGGACCCCAGTGGGGAAATCGCCCCAACTCATGGCTCTTCCATACGAAGCAATCATATGACCCGAACACCACCTTAGTCGAACAAGGCCTATACTGGATGCAGCAAAACGCAGAAACCGGTGATCTGTTCGTTGGAGGCGACCTGCAGAGGCTGGACGATTTCCTGTCTTCGGATGATTCGGTCATCAGTGCTGACTCTGCGAGGAACCTTACTGACTTGCTTCCTAAGAGGCTCTTTAAGGAAGGCTGGACCAATCCCATCACGAATACTACAATGACCTCCGCCACTGCCCTTCATAGAATCTGGTCTGGGATCCTCAGCATGACGGCCGATCAAGTCCCGATTGTAGGTAGTGTGCCGACGAGTATCAGCGGTAGAAATGTTGAAGGGGGAGAGTGGATCGCGGCTGGCTTCAATGGATATGGCATGTCACAGTGTTGGTTATGTGGCGAGGCTATTGCTCGTATGGCCTTGGGAGAGCAAAAGCCAGAGTGGCTGCCGGATGTGTACTTGAGTACTGAGAGGCGTTTGGGAGATGTGTCCATGGGTTCGGAGGCAGCCCTGGCGTCCTTTTTTGCAAGGTAATAGAGGATGGTAAATGGATCTGGCATGCAGGTACCAGTCTGGTGGACTTGGATTTGCCATGAGTACTAGTTTAGTCCTGTGAATACTATGAATTTCAATTCAATTGCCAACGCCACTTCTACTCCGCATCTTGAAGTTCTCCTTGTTACGTAGCCAAGGCTTTTCAATTTTTTAGAAAAAAGGAAAACAAAGATTCAATGCATAGCAGCTAGCATCTCTTAACAATTAAGACCAACTTTTGTGCAAGTAGGTTCACATAGACCATCTAAATCACGCTTTTCTGGCTTCGACGAGGCAAATTGTGGACCACCTCCAGCAGCCTTGGGCCATACACCATCGACTTGGATATGCATATGTGACACCATGTTGCATATATTCTCTAGCTATACACAGAATAATATGGCACAAAAGGATTTACAGATCGAACATACATTTCTACAACACATGTTTCCAGGTTTTGACAAAAAAAGCTCTATCTTTAATACAAAGTCATTCCGACCATTCCAAGCCTGTCCGTATATCCCCCCACCAAGCCCTTACAAGATCCTTCCAATAGTACGACCGAGGTTCCCACTGAGGCCTATCACCAACTTTCGGAAAAGCCGAGCCACCCCTCCTAACATACGTAGCGTTCAGGTTAAGGAACGGCAGCTCCTGCATCCCATTCCGCTCTTCATCACCACACCGAGGAGACACAATACTCAACCCCTCCTCCCTCATCTGCGTCAATATCCGACATGTCAGCTGTGCAGTTGCATCAGCACCCAAGGTCCAACTAGCATCGACATATCCCAAGGCAAACACCACATTCGGCAGCCTATCGACCATGGTACATTTCCACATGAAATGATCCGGAATGGAAAACCAGTCTCCGTCAACTGTGATCTGAATCCCGCCGGCAATGTTCATCTTCAGTCCGGTGGCTGTGACGATGATATCGGTATTCAACTCGGCCCCGGATTGTAGCCGGATGCTCTTCTCCGTAATGGACTCAATCACACCGGTTACCACGCTGCCACTCCCATTCCGGAGACATTCAAAAAAGTCACCGTCCGGGCACATGCACATTCGTTGTTCCCATGGATTGTATCTAGGCGTGAAATGGGGATCCAAAGGCACTTCCCTGGGGAGTTCTTTGCGGGTGATATCGAGACATAATCGCTTCGCGAGATTAGGGAACCAACGACAGAAATTCACCAGCACGAGGGGCACGATGATCCATTTAAATCGAATGAGACTGGCTGCTAGCTTCTGGGGACAGATCCAACGAATCACTTTCTCGGTAGTATCTTCCCTTGGAACAGAGAGGACATAACTAGGGGACCGTTGCAACATGGTCACACTGGACGCTTTCTCAGCCAGTGACGGCAGCAGGGTGATGGCCGTAGCACCGGAACCGATAATTACGATATCCTTGTTCGTGTAATCAAGGTTTGATGGCCAAAACTGCGGATGAATGACGGTTCCTTGGCATCGATTGATCCCGGGGATTTCAGTCTCGAGCGGCTCATGATAGTCATAGTACCCAGTAGCCATCATGATGAACCGAGTGCGTAGAGTCACGGTAGCTTCACCATCCGTGGAAACATGAACCGTCCAGGCCTTTTTACCAGTAGACCAATCCATCTTTTCCACGCGATGCCGGAACTTGATCTTCTGGTCGATTCCTTCCTGCTCGGCTGACTCTTGGAGATACTCACGGATCAACGAGCCGTGCGCGATCGAGTGCTTCTGAGTCCAGGGACGCCATGCAAAGCCAAACGTGAATAAATCGGAGTCGGACCGTATCCCTACATTCAATCGTCTTAGCCACCAATTCCACTAAGTAACCTATCAGCCCAGCATATCTCACCTGGATACTGAAACAAACTCCACGTTCCACCAATTTCATGCCGTTCTTCAAGAATGCAATAGGTCAAGTCCGGATGACTCTCCTGCAATCTATACGCAAAATTAATTCCAGAGATACCAGCACCGATGATGATGACATCGTAATCAAGACTGTCGTTTCGTTCGGACATGTTGAGGAATGCGGGTACACTTCACTATAGCCGTCGCTGAGATCGGGAAGTGATAACCTATAACATTAGATTCATCCCGGCGAGTGATATACCCATACAAGTCCCGGGTCCGGTTTTGTGTCCACAGGCCTTGTTCGGGGGGTAGTCTTGTATGTATCGCCACTTCAATACCCGTAAACCCTAAGTGGATATTACATCTCACTCGGTGCCGTCGGATCCGCGGAATACGATTGTCTCGGGGTCCTGAGTGCCTGGCTGAAGTGGAACTGCTACGCAAGATCTACGACTTGTTTTTTGAACTGAGTAAGTGTCGGAACCGCTACGGAGCCGTGTGGATGTAATCACTCTAAGACCCTGTTGGAATGTGGCTCGAACATTGTAAATCAAGCTATACTTGTCGCAATGCTTTCCATGCCCTGGTGAATTATCCTATTGCATTAAAATACGTTAGTATTGGAGCGTGAAATAAATTCATGTTTTCATATTCATTATTACTATGTTAAACAGTACACATATTAGCAGACCTCGAGATTCTTAAAGCAAGGTAGGGTCACAAGATAGTGTGACCAGCTTTGAACTTCGGTGGTTGATATTGCGCTGCACAGTGATTTACTTTAGTAGTAAACTGGTCTGATTGTGCTTCTTCATTTATGGTCTACCTCTGGCGGAAGAAAAAGGTACACATAATCTAGCTATAAGGGTAATAGTATTTAAAAGGTTGGATGTGGGATACACGCCGCACCCTATCTTCTCTATTCGTTGAGGCCAATACCAAGCTCACTGCCATGTACTGAGATTATTTTCTCCCCCATGGACCGGTATTGCATTTACATCCTGGATTAAAGTGTATCATTATCCACATACGTTAAGCTGGTATCCGTCCAAGACGCTAAAGAAATGTAGAGAATACACATGGACTCCAACAAGAGCCGAGAAGGTTATCCCAATGCAAGAAAGATTTGAACACCGTCCAACAATGCATCGATGCGTCATATAAAGAGAAACAAGGAAAAGTGTCGAGCTTAAAGAAAGACAATAAGGAATCTCCACCGATCATGCCATGAAATTTAATTTCACGCGCCTCGTCGAGGCCGTTTACTCTCACCCCCCATTCTCATGCCTCCCCGGCCACCGCCATCGCCGTGTCCACTGTCATCGCCCCCGGGTCTTCCACGCTTACGATGGGAGCCTCCTCCTCCGCTGCCGCCGTCGCGGTTGTAGTCTCGGTCGCGTTGACGATCTCGATTCCGGTCTCGATCTCTATCACGCGGTTCCCTGCCGCCGGCCCAGCGCCTATCTTCTTCCGCGCTGCCTGGGAGGGGCGGCGGGGGAGGGGGCGGAGGTGGGTGTCCACCAAGTGAGGATGGTGGCCGAAGGCGCCCTTCATGTTCCTGACTCTGGGCGTCTGATGCATCCTCCCGATCCCGTCGACGACGATTTTCGTCGCGTGATCCAGCCCCTCGGCGTGATGCTTCGCGGGACTCGTACCGTTCTTCCCTAGTGTTGCCTGCGCCTGCATCACTTCTACGGCTGCGCTCACGTTCGTAGTCTCGCGTTCGATCTCGCTGCTCCTCTCTCCTGCTGCTACTGCGCGTTCCCTCCTCCTCGCCTGTCCGACGCTCACGTTCCCTATCCCTATCACGGTCCCGATCACGGTCCCGATCACGGTCCCGCTCTCTTTCTCGATCCCGGTCGTGGCCCGAGTACCGCCCAGACCTCCGTGACTCAGGTCCAGACTCCTCGACAGGCTCCCCACGAGGACCGCTTGGTCGATTCCGAGGTTGTCCATCGTCCTCAGGGAAAGAAGTAGAGGGTCGACCGGCCATAAGGTCAGGCCGATTCTGTGGTGGCCCCAACCGACCGCCTTCATCAGGAGCCTGAGAAGCATTCATACCAGCAGGCTGACGGTTGGCACCTCGGCCACGAATCGTTGGACCTGGGCCTGGGCCCGCACGCTCCGCGGGTCCTCCAGATTGTTGCAGCATGTTGTTGAGTCCAGCAAACCGCTTATCACCACGACCCCGTTCACCACCGTAGCCGGGGCCTTGGGGTGGTCCACGATTAAGAGAGGATGGCCCCTGCGGTGGTCCAAGCGCACTACGAGGTCCCGACGGAGGAACAACGGACGCAGGAGATGAAGGATGACTGGAACGCATGGGTCCTCCAAATGAGCCTTCAGTAGGCTGCGGTTGAAGGTTCTTCAGCCGGTCTGGATGTATTCCAGTGGTGTCAAGCCTTTCAGGACCAGGGGACGATGGGACTGCGGATGCAGATTGGTCAGGACCACTACGCATACCCTGACGACCTGGCCCAGTAGGTGGCTGGCGTTCATTAGGTGCGTTCGGGCCGTTAGATGGCCCGGGACCACCTCGGCCGCCTCTGCCAGGTGCATTTCGCATCCGCGGCCCAGATGGGATTTCGGCCGAAGGCTCTGGCTGACGCAACCGTCCATGGCTCAGGTCAGAGTCTCTTGAGTCGTGGCCATCCATAGGAGGTCGTCCAACGCGTTCGCTGCGAGGTCCAGTAGGTAAATCCTCATGTCGTGAATGTGCTTGTCCGAAATTACCGGATCGGCGTTCATCAGGGAAGCGTTCTGGGCGGTTTGGAAGTTCCACTCTGGGAGGCGATAACGTTCTTGATGGCAAAGGTCGCCTATCATCCTTCTCTTGTCGCAGTGCCTCCCCACGTCGATAGCCTTCCCGGTCAGGATGATCGTGTATCATTTCTGCACGATCAGGGTGTGTCGGTGGACCGGAGCGTGCGACAGGTGGTGCCTCTCGAGCATCCGAAGGGCGCAAACGTCCGGGACGATCTGGCCACTCCGGTTCTCTTAGGAGACGCCCCTCACGGTAAGGAGGACCACGGAACGACTCATCCATAGATGGCCTTAAAGGATACTCTCTATCGAGACGGCCATAGCCCCTTCCATCACCCACAGGTTGTTCGAACGACCTATTGTAATCATGCTCACCACCATAGCGGCCCCCTCGAGGGTAATCTGAATGTCTATCGCGTCTGTCGTCTAAAAGGTCAGGCCGTGGTGGTAACCTTCCATCCTCTCGGTAAGGACGATTAGGGGTATGCGTCTGCGAGCGTACATTCTGGTTGCTGGGCGGCGCTCGTTCTGGGTCTGGGCGTCGAGGAATGTTTGCTTGTCGGCCAGGTTCAGGGCCCTTTGGAGGCGCCTGGGATGCAGTAGGTGCTGGGGAAGCAGGGGCGGGCTGACCAGTGGTCCGAGGCTCTACGGCTGGAGTAGCAGGTTTTTCATTGGTTGTTGATTCAGCGCTGCTTGCCTGCTGCGTCTGGGAAGCAATCGGTTCAGCTGGGGTCGAGGCTGTGGTATCAGCTTGCTCGGACGACTTCTGGCTCAGTTTATCTGTGTCTATTGTGTTCTTCGACGCAGCATCGGTCATCTTCGCATCCTCAATTTCTCCATCTTCGACTTCCGTCTTTGTAGGTTCTATCTTGGACGGTCTGTGGGTTGAATTGTCAGAAACGTGGGTCAAGGTTGTACGGTTAGCCTTAGGTTATATGGACTTACTCGGTGGTTGGTTTGAATTCCGCGGCGGAAGCGTTCAAGCCTGGAGTCGAAGATTGAGGCCGTGACGGCAGAGTTTTCCCATTTGCGTTCTTGTCAGCTGCTTCACTCTTTGAAGGATTGCCCTTCCCTGCTGCTGGTTGACTAGTTATCATAAAGGCCTGAGGAAGCATCCATTTCTTTTCGCGTCGGTTGAGATCACCAATGAGAGAGGCTGCAGGAATCTTCACATCATCCCGCTCGTCGTTCTGGCTGAGATTGTTCACACTGGTCAACATATCACGGCCAATCCAGTTCACTGCAGGGAAGTTTTGCACAACTCCCTTTAGGACACTAATGGCATTCCGAATGTGCATGTATTCGCCGCCATTCAGGCAAGTTTTGAGGGCAGCAGCCAGAAGACGGTGCCACTTGTACAAAAGTCGGCGGAAGTCCTCATACTCCAGGAACGTCGTCGGTTTGCCTTCCGGATCAACAAGCATGGCAAATCCAGGAAGGTCCCTCTTAGTTCCAAACGCTTCCTTCTCGTAAACGGCCTTGTCAGCATGCCAGCGGCCAAGATCTCGGATGACCTCGTTCAGGAAACGGCCAAGGTTATCAGCTTCCCTTGAAGTGCACTGGAAAATCAATGCAGTAAGTCTCTGCTCTCGAAACAATTGGTCTAGAAGGCCGACAGTCCGGAAGTTAGGCGTTCCGGATGTATGGAGAAATTTGAGGAGTTTAAAGCAGTAAAATGCGTCAATGGGCGACAACAGCAGTCGAGGCATGAAGCACTGCTCAAGCAAAGCCACATTCAACGCATCGTGTTTCCCACGCATACCAGCGAACCATCGATCTTTCTCCTTCTGCAGCTTCGTCCTTGTCTGACCATAAGACTTCAGATGAGCTTTGTTCTCCTCCAGTATGCGGTCTTGAAGTTGAGTTATCTGCTTCTTTTCGCGCTCCTTTCTTTGGCTACCAGCCATACTAATGTCAGATCGGTCGTTACCAATGGCAATTACCTTCTTCTTCTGGCGGTCTATTTCGTCCTCGTATGCTTTCTGAGGTACGTGTACGTCGTAAAGAGACAGTTGCCAGAAGGTGACATAGAAATGCAGGCCAACCACACCCCATGTTTCAGAAGGCAGAGCCGACTTGACCTGGTCTTGAAGGTCTTGCATAACGGGATTCAGAGGAGATTCAGCAGTAACTGAGGCTGTTGCGATGGCTTGTTCTGTTGTTTTGTTCACAGCATCGGTGTCAGGAGGCTTTTCAGACTGATCCTTGTCAACGTCCATGGCACTCTCAGCAGTTTGACCGCTGTCCTGGGCTGTCGCCTCTCCTTCATCCGTCTCCATCTTGTCCGCCTCATCTTTAGGCGGAGATTGTTGCTCGACCTCTCCACTCTTGGCCACCCCTGCTTCCTCTTCGGTTGTCGCCCTATCACTCTCAGATATCTTCTTGGCCACACTTGGTCGTCGGATCCAGAAAGCTATTTCAGGCTGGACTCCAAACTCACTAATCAGTGATGAAAGATCCGGGACGAATGAATCGAACTCCTCCACCGACATATTGCTGCGCAGAAGATCCAGATACTGAGCTAAAACTCGATGAATTTCGTCAAATACATTACCCAGTAGTTTGAGTTCGTCGGAGCCCTCTGACTCCTGGAAAATGCAGGTCCAGCGTTCCTGGGCGATTGCAATAAGTAACTGACCAGCGAGCTTCGAAACAGTCAACGCTTTCATTAGTCGTCTTGAGGTAGTTTTAGACTCGTGTCGTCGGTCCAACAGCTGTAGGATTGTTTGGGCTTGAAGGACTTCACCACCTGCCATGGCCTGTATTTGATTGTCGTTAAAGTTGGTGTCGGTAATGATACCAGCCATGGAGCTGATCATCTGCTCCAAGACAATAAGATCGGTGGAATTGTTGTGTCGAAGCTGTTCAACAACATATTGCAACACGGGGGTAGGGTCCATTACCGAGTATCGTTTGAAGGTTCTGCCCGCAAATGTTGACAGGGCATTCAGCCAACGACTGGTCAGCAAACCACCCTCTTGAACACGGCTTCTTCCCTTCTGACCAAGTGAGTTGATCAACGCCCATGTCAAGATGTCGTACCCGAGGTTGGTGAAGTACCGTGCACATTCCACGACAACTTCGATGAGATTTTCATAAGATTCGATTTGGCTGATGGCGACATTGATAACAATACCGGGATTTGCATACGCAATCTTGGCCAATGCCCGAGCCATCGGTCGTATATTCGTCTTACTCAGCCTCTTGAGTACGTCCTTCGTCTCAGCCCTCGCTTGGTCAAAAGCCGACTTTACATCCGGAAGGCGAGACGTTTGTCCAAAATACCATTCTGCGTACATATTGTATCGGGTTTCACGGGGGAAGAAGCTGACTAGATCAAAAACTTCGTTGACAACACCGGGGTTTGCTTTGGTCAAACTGATGGCGGGCACCAAGAGGCGTTTGCAGAGGTCCTTCCATCGGGCCCTATTTTCAGGCGAATCATCTTTACTTAGACTGTCTTTTCCGATCCTTGCAATTTTGGTCAGTAAACTGGCGTCCTGTCCAATTTTGTGTCCAGAAAGGTTCAGGAACGACGAGCATAGGGCAAAGACATCGTCAATGTTCTGACACAGAGGAACATTATCGGCCCAATCGTCCCAGTAGAATCTATAGTCAGTTCCATCGTTCGTATCCTCCTTATCAAGTTGGGCCCATCGAAGGACTCGCCTCGGAGGTGCTTGGGTTAACCGAATCTGGCCCTTCGGTATACCGGACTGGTCTGAACTCAGGATCTGCTTCTGCTCTCTAAGCTCCTCTGCAGAAGGCAGGGGCCGCAGTGAAGCGTATACTTTGCTCAAACAGTGGTGGAGGATACGATGAATAAACTCGGGGAGCTCCGGGTAGCCGTCCATAAGCCAGGGAAATTTGCTGAGTATAAAAAGGGACTCGGGAAGTGCGCCAATTGCCAGTAAGCTCTTGAGAAGCATTACTTTCTGATCTGACGGCTCCGGAAGCTCATCTTCCTCGGTCTTGACTGGGGTTGACTTTTCTGCCTCTTGGTCCTTTCCGGGTGTTGCTGATCGTGTCTCCGATTCCCGAATGCGAGGAGTAGGAGTAGGCAGGGTATCATCCGACAGAGCACCAGCCATCATCAACGCATTCACACCCCCACCAGGCCTTGCCGCCCTCTCCCTTTCCGCTTTTTCTTTCATTTTTTCCTCCTTCAAAAGGTCCATGGAGTCATCTGGTCTCCAAAGATGAGGGTACAAGTCGCGTAGTGAAATGAACCCTACTTTAATCAGCAGCGCTGCTAGATAGATAAGATTGTCCGGAAGAATGTCCGACTTGCTGCGAGCCCGAGATGAGTAGAAGCGAAGCTTGAATCCGAGAAGCTGCGCCGCGACTCGATTCCCCTTAGGTGGCAATGTCCCTGTCTCTTCGATCCATTTACGCGTTCCCGCTTCCTCTTCTGAGAGATTGTTGCTTTCAGGGAGCATACGTTTCAGCTCCTCCTCAGATACTGGTTTACGACCAATCTCGAAGAATGCCCGGATACCAATCTCTTTGACTCGCTTCCAGAATTCTCTATCACGATGTTGGTTTGTGTGCACTAATTCGGCCCGTTCTTCGTCTGTCGTTACCCATCCCGCAGAGCCTGGTAGTGCCCAGTTTGGAAGACCGGAATCACGATTATCACCGTCAGAACCGCGGAAAGCATCCTCCTTAGGCCACCATGAGCTAGCTCTCAATAGCTTCACAAAGAATCGATATTGCTTGACGAGAACGGCAGCGAAAACATCCAACGTGACGTCAAGTACACGACCGACATCCATATCGAACGCGCCGATCATTGCCTTGACCCTCTCGAAGGTATCCTCAACGACTTCGCTGGACGGAGGTTCATTATTGCTGGTTGTGAAAAGCTCGGTGAGAAGCTTCGAATACCCCTCAGATTCTTCACGCAGTAGGTTATAGTTAGACTGTCGGTAAAGCAGATTAGTCTGCTTCCGAATTCCCATACGGGCGAATGTATCACGGACAAGGCCCAGAGACTGGAGGAGCGGTGTATCGAGCTGCAGGCGCATGAGCGCGGCGTTGATTCCAGTCGAGAATACCAATGGCTTCAAGGCAGGGTTCGTTGTGTCGGAATCGGTAACGATAGATAACGTGTCCAAGAACAGAGAGCGGGTATCAAAGAGGGTTGTCGTCTGTCCTTCACTATCCATATCAATATCTTCCGCAGCAACATCTTCTCCTATGATATCTCTAACTACCGCTCCAGCATCCGTCGGCGACAGTCGTCCGTAAAAAGCGGCCCGGATCACTTCCTGGTATATCGCGGCCAACTTTGCGATATCCTGCTCATTCTTTGCATGCACTCCATCCTCAACAAGCTTTTGTTTCCCCGTAGAGGACCATGCTTCAACCACACTGTCACTCACGTACTCATAATCGAATGGGGGAGGTGGAGCTGCAGGCTGGATGGGAGGAACATGCAACATCTGGGGTTGCGGTGTGGGCGGTGGGTGCGGCTGTGATTGCGATGGAGCCGGTGAAGGTGATGGGGGAGGTTGAGATTGATTCATCGCTAAGGGGGCGCCGTTTGTCTGATTCTGATCCGGAGCTTCTTTCGCCGGTGTTGTGTTTGGAGGTGACATAGCAGTATCCTTCCGACCGCCAGCCTGATTCTTGTTATCGTTGCTAGGCCTCCGTCCAAAGTTATTCCTTCCCCCTCGATTATTCTGTCGGCGCCCTCTTCCGCGAGTATAGGAGTGATCGCGAGGTAAGTTGTGTTGCGCCATGTTTAGGTTACTCGGCCGATGAGGAGAGGGCCGTTGGCCGTCGTTTACTGAATCACTAGACCAAGTTCTTTCACCTCTTTTTCTTTTTCCTCCGCCACCTGGAGCCATGACAGCTTAACCAAAGCTACCTTGGATTGCTCAGGCAGAGAACCGGAATGTTTCCGACAGGTCGCAAGTCATGAGCGGAGCCTGGATTTGACTTTGTCAGCGTATACCACAATTAAGGTGAGGGTGGGAGCAATTAGGCATGGAGGGTAAAAGCAGTGGGAATGGAACAACCTGCCGTGGAAATGACATGTGACGGAATCTCGAGAGTAAGATTGCCCTGTTCTGAGACAAAGGTGTCTTGGGTTATGGACTCGGTGATTGACGATAATAAAGAGGATTGCACCGCGAGTGTCGCGCTTGGGTCGCTTGTGTTACCCGCGCTCGGCGCTAAACTTTTTGCGGTCTCCGCTCAGTGTTCTTTCACTACAACATCATCCGGTTATGCAGGCTTAAGAAAAAGAAAAAAGAGGAAGAGGCAATGTTTTCTCTAGGAAATTGCAAATTAACGATCTGAGGAATCTGGACTTTCTACTTGCTCAAGGTAACGAACGGTCCACCTGCACAATAGTAATATTAGTAGTCGCCAACCCGTGTCATCCTTTATTATATATAATCAGTATAAACACCGCAGTGCTACTTCATATCTCATGAATACTCTTTAATATACCAGCACAATGGCCGTGAGCTTTTACACAATGGTCTTCTTTGTATATGATATAAAAGCTTTGTCAAAAGCACGCATTCTAGGAGCTATGACCTCTAAGTGAGTATCTATGACCAGAGCTGATCTACAATGCATGAAATAAAATGTGCAACTACAGAGGAAGTATAGTACATCAGGGAATAGTTAGGAATTCATTTCATCATTATACGCTAGTAACACTACAGTCTTGCACCATCCAGCTTTACAGCAAACCCAAGTTCTTAGCCTCAAGGTCCACGATCTCAGGAATAAGCTCCTTCAGACTAGGCTTGCTCGGGGACCACCCAAACAACTTCCTGGCACGAAGCGCATGGCCTCTAGAGCTGCTTCCCCAAGCATACAGCCCAAACTCATTCAGCTCCGAGACCTGCGCATCTGGCAGTGATTCAACATCAGGAGATGGAATCAACTTCTTCTCATAGGCGACTCTAGCCACTTCACGCTGGATATCGCCCCAGACAAATTGTCCGTTCTCGGCCAGATAGTAGCCCTTATCGTTCCATGTTGCCTTTCCACCACCAGCGGCGGCAGCGTCTGCCAAAGCACCATATACGTCACTGAGGTCCTGGACGTGGACCTGATGCCAAATGTTCTTTCCTTCACCCACCAAGAATCCCTTCTTTCTCTTCAACACAGCGGCGGCGAGCCAGTATGCCTGAACGCTCTTCTGGTTACCAGGTCCACGGCCAGGGCCGTAAATAGTAGGAGGGCAGACGATGGCCGTCTTCACACTTTCAGGGTTCCGCTGGCTAGCCTCGATGATGATCTTGTCAACGTTGCGGTGGAAAGAGTCATCAGGGAGGTTAAGGAGTTCGTCAACGCCTTCCCAGTCGTTGTGCTCCTTAGAACGGTAGAAGCCCCAGGTGTTGGTGCGGAAATCCTCAACGGTCAGAATGCCAGTGCCAGAGGTGTGGATCACCCAGACTGGATTCTCGGGCGTGTGGTGGGCGGCACCCTTTGCGATTGCCTCGGCTGATGCTACATGATCACAGTCGGCACAATCTAATTGGCGCCGTTAGTTACACAAGGTCATACACAACGCTTTTATTGCGGGGAGATTGGATAGATAGGTACTTACGGAGTACGATGTCGGCGTTCTTAACCTCTTCCTCAATAATATTGGACGAGTCGAGATCTCCAAGGACGATTCTCACATTGGGGTATTTACTAGTGACCTGGGCTGCCTTATCCTTGCTTCGAACTAAGAGGGAGTATTGCCAGTCAGGATGTGCCTGATGTACGGCATAAAAGACATCTCCGCCAATGTAACCGGTGGCACCGGTGCTAAAAATAAATTAGAGACATTAGCAATCGATTTGATGCTAATTACTGGAGATGAATTTACCCACAGGAAGACCTTAGGGGGAGCCATTCTCTCAAAGGTAGGTAAGTGTTGCTGACAAGCTTTCAAATGAGGTCGAGCCGATGAGGGGTATCAAGGAGGGGCATCTTGAGGTTTTTATAGCTTTGCTGAGAATACGTAATAGCAACAGCTCAAGCTGTCGGGATGCTTTGAAATCAAAATGGTGGAATGATGGATCCACAGGGTTCAAGACGTGCAATCAGAGTTAAGCACAGGGTGCCAGGGTGGGGTTGAAATGGAAATTTGAGGTCATTGACCCAAACTTGGACGGTGACAAAGTTCCACATGGAGTTCGGGAAAAGTCAAGGAAGGTCGATTCGGCATTCATTACTACTTTGGGGATCGTGCATCTATAAATACGACCTTCCAACAACATAGTATACCGACGTCTTTATGATCATAATCAATGCGATGGAAACTAGGCGAAATTCTCAGTTTTACTCCCAACTGATTTCCTATATATGGTATGAGTTTCCTTTAGAAACTGCAGTACTAAACCGTATCAGGCTAAATTCTTTATAAGAAGAGATTATCTTGTACATCCCAAGATTTGGTACAAAGATCTTGTCACGTTCCTACTGCACCATGATATGGTTATCCTAGGTCATTCTACGTCGCTCGAGGGTTCAATTATGCTATGCAACATGTTCCATACATTTTAGGCAGTTAATCTGATTCGGAAGGGAATTTCATTATAAAAGAAAAGTATAGCAAGGTGTAGGGCTTCGAGAAATATGGCTGAAACAGCGGCCATTAGCGCTTACATCTCTCAGCCCTGCGGTTGTTGGTCTTTCCCTAATGCGCTAGGGCTGAGACAGTATCGAGGTCTATTCCCATTCCTAGTGGACTAGCGATAAGAGATTGTATCTGTGAGATGATGTGTTGTAGGCTTGCACCAAGGCATGCTTTCTTTTGAGACCCATAAAAGACTGTCATAACTCTCCTTGCCACAGGACTCAGGACCTAGAACCGTATATCACAGGGTAACAGACTTTACGAGCTAATTGCACGAGGTCCCTCAAGGATATACAATATGACCATTTCCGAGATCTAGGTGGATTTCAGTTTCTACAAGTCTAAATAGAAATCGTCGTTGGTTGCACGCTGCGCTATAAAACATTATGATATCAACAACACATCTCTCTCTGACTTACACAATGCTTTGGTCACATGGCGTGGTATTTAATTTAGCATGTAAGTAGAAGTAGCGAAAGTTCTATGCAAGTGGGCTGTTCATAGGCTCGAGTTTCAGAGCGGTAGTTTGTTCTGTAGTCCTAAAGGAGCTATAGTCAATGATGCCATCTCCTTTACTTGAACATCCTCTCAAGTCACTCAAATATCAGTCATAAATCGTACTTCATGCCCGCGAAAACCAGTGCACATCGGATATTCAACAGCACTGCCGAACTACCAGACTCTAATCTCCATCAGGGGTAGAGATTAAGCAGAGAATAGCAAGGAGTACTTCGTACTCCACGCTTTGCCACCGCTAACGGCTCATACGTTGATGCCTCTAAAAGTAATACTTTGGTGTCAGCAGCGCTGGCTCGCAGTTCCTTTTCCTCTATCGAGGCTCAAGGCTATCGTTATGTTTAGATTTTACTGAGTAATTATTGACCCGAATCTGACACGTTACTGCGGGGACTAAGGGCATTGTCACAATGGCCTTATAATTTATTAGGAATTTTCTAATACTGTATTCACTGGTAACTGGCCTACATGATCAATTATTACTAAGGCTTTAGATAGGGGGAAGAAGGGAGCTGAGAGATAAGAATTCTAAATGGTCTTTGTCAAGCGTGTTGCCGCTCGGCCAAAATACCTTTGGCATTTGGTCGTGCCTCCAACCGAACAATCTGGCCAACAGTCTTTAATACATGACCGGACCTGAAGTTTCGAGAAATTAATAGACTATTATAGTATATTTGTTTATAAACTGAAATGGTAATCTGTTTTTCTTTTTGGTAAATCTATCTACTCTGCTTCCTCCCTAACTCTTCCTTGCTCAATAATCTATAGACTGTATATAACATTTAATCTATAACACCTATTGGGCTTGATTGCATGGTTTAGCCTCCTGAATTAGATGTTAATCCTTCGCCCACGCCCTTATCCAAACTGCAACTGGTAAACCCAGTTTAAGTTAATAGAACAACTTCTCCATGCAGGGCTACCCGTCTATATTATCCTATGTCATTACTATTATATATCCAAAGTTGTCTACTAGATATATTCATCAGGTATAGATATCTCCACCGTCCACTTATACCAAGCTCTTTGTGGCCAACACAGCTTATACATCATCTCCCAACAACTCCAGTAAAACAGTTTGTCTTGCAAAATATGGATAGGAAGTGCAGGAAAGAGTGACTTTGTGCTTCTCCCCAGACAAAGCTCTAGCATCATGTGTGGTAGGAGGGGATATGGCCCGACGAGGCCTAGTAACTAGTCTGCGGCTTCGAGGATACTCTTTTACTTCTATAAGAGTCTGTGCCAGGCCGCCAAGGGTTTATTGATTATAGTCTCAGCAGCCCAAAGCCCCGCCTATAGGCTAGGCCTGACCCCATGAAGGGCTGCTCGCGGGCCTGCAGAGGTCTAAATAAGAATGGCCATCGTTAGACATTAAAATTTCGTAGGTACTAAGGTGGTATTGGCATTGATTATCACCAAAAAGGGGTTATTTTAGAAGAGACTAGCTAACTAAGGAATAGTTCTATCATATCCGACAGTCAACACTTGCAGACAGTACGAAAACCAGCATGGACTTGATACATGGCCAGATAAGACTTTTTATGACTCACGCTGATGCGTGGGTACACATACAGCTAAATACCGATGAGACCAGGGATTTGACCACGGATAGAAATATCGTGAATTTATTGTAGGCACCAGGAGGTAGTTTTTAGAAGCTATTTCATTGAATCTATTGTAGTATCTCATTTTTGTTCCCAGACATAGTTCCCATATAAAAATCATTGACCACTGGTTCGATAGCAAGTTCGAAAACGGATATTTCAAATATCTCCTCGTCGCTGTTGGAGTCTAATGAACACTTGATTCACTTACTTGGGTAGATGCCCATGTAAGTAGAATTACCTCGTGTATGGAGAAGCAGTCGAGAGATTTTCTACTGCCACCTGCCGCACAGTCCACTCAGTCTCACCTTCCCACGGAGTGGTAAGTTCACGCGGGCACCTCACGTCGAGGTTGGAATGTAAAGCGGAAGTCATCGAGTCTCTATGCCGGTGATCGCCCGTGTGTGTGTTTGATCTTCGACCCTTGGAATCAATGTAGATTGCTAATTATACTCCGTACTCACAAATCATAGGTTAGAGGTAATACGAACTTGACCCTCAGATTGACGTGTCATTCAGCATGCCTCTGGCTATCGCTGCAACTGACGTTGGCGAGGTCAGAATGAGGGGCAATTGGCATATCCTCATCTCTCAATATCAGCCCCTCAGTTACTCTAGCTATCTATATCGTTATCATTATATAAAACCAATTCAAATAGATTTGGAGTCCTTAAACTTAGCTTCCTGAATATGAGGTGACCTAATTGACTAACCGATTAATCTCTCACTACATACCTACTACTATTCAGTTCCGCTCAGGCCTTCCCCAGAGGTCAACAGCTTGTGTATTCAGTACGCGCTTTGATAGGCTTAGCTCAGTATCATCTCAACACTGCCTTTTCCCTTTCCGTGGTCTTGCATCTCCAGTATCCCAGTTCATAGCCCCGCCACGACATCATCTACTGATATATGGCGCGAAAACATGGTGTCGATCCCTGTGGGGCAATTCGCTTACAGATCGTGCGTCCTATTATATTCTGTATCCAGCTGGCAACATCTGTAAAAAGGGGAAATGATATACAACCACCTTGACAGGGATCGGCATGACCTTTTTCGCACCCTACCATAGTAGTCGAATGCCCAACACGTCCAATAGGTCCACTAAATGAGTCACATAGCACAAGGAAAACTACAGAATCAAAGGGATAGTTGATGGTAATGCTATGGATTATAGAAAGATGTATACCAGTAATATTGATATATTGCTTCTTAAGATCATATGTATATGCAATATTCCAACTGATTCAGATCCAAAGATTGCACAACCCCAATATCTCAGCCACAGCCGCACCCGAAATCTCCGTCCATGGTACTCCTATGTACTAGTCTCCACTTTATCAGCTCGCCACAACTCCGAGATCGACACCACAAATTGTTCGAAGATATGATAGGATGCATGTATTCTGTACGCCATTCTAACTTCTGTCCCAGTGCTTAGCGTGGTTTTCTATATATCGCGGTTGAACCGAAGGGAGAGATCTACCAAACTTAATTTGATTTGACCGGCGAATCATTTGGGATAAAGTGGGGAATGTTGATGTGGCTCTCATCTTTCTAGCTGAATTGTGGGGTACCTGAATGACTCGTGCTATATCGAGATGCTCGCCTGTCAAGTAAAGGGCATACGTGGCATATCTCAGGCGTAGAGTGGAACCATAGATAGTACTCCGCACAGACTCTAGGAAATCCTCAGCCGTACTGCAGTGGGTCTTTTTGTCTGAAGCCCACTCCAGCAGCTGGAAATGAGCGGTGTACTGCCAAACATAGAGCACGATGGCATCATGTACAAAGTTCAGCTGAGTGCATCGAGGCTAAAGAACGTAGCGTGGACAGCTCTCCTCCTATCAACGAACTGAGCGCAGGGCTCAGATGGCGTCACTAAGCCAGCTACATCGCAGTCATGACACCAGCTGAGAGGAGGATAAAGGTATATAAGGTCTCTTCATCTCCCGTGAGGTTCGTTTCATTCTTAACCAGGTTTACTATTGCTTTCACTTCCGTCTCATATTACATACCAGCTCCCAATCTATCCATCATGTCGTCTTTCGCCGAATCCTCCCGAGACGTCCGTATCGAAAACCGGGGACCTGAAACCTGGCTCGTTTGCGAGGCCCAGGCAGAGGATGGATCGTGGCAGCCCGCCGAAATCAACCTCGATGATGTGATCGGCAACGACGATGGTCAGTGTCCTACCTTCATATCTGATGGGAAAAAAGATGACTAACACCCTGGATAGGCTGGTTCAGCCGCGATACCACCGGATTTACCCAGAGCGCCGATGATATCACTTTCGAATTCCGTGGTTCCGAGCCTTGGCTCGAGGCTGAGCTGCCAACGCGTGATGGTGGTAGCCGTGGACGTCAGGGCATCAATCTCGGACTCCACATTACCAACAACGACGGTAACCTGGAGTGGTATGTAAGTATTGAGATCTATCATTGGGGTCACTAAGACAGTCGCTGACTTCTATTCAGGGACAATAAATGCATCAACCTCGATCCACACAGATATGCGAGATTGTTAGATGAATCAAATGAATGGTCTTCAAAACAGACATCCCATTGTAGCTAAATGCCAAGTGTATCTTCCTCGTACGTAGTAACAGCAGTCAAAGTGTAGAATCAGTAATGCAGTTGTGTGTAAATTTATCTATTAAGTGAACTGAAGGCCGCTAGCCCTAAACCCAACTACTAACTACCCGACCACCAGCCAGCTGTGCCCATGAACAAGAGAACGAGATGGAAAGAAAATAAGAATCGCCGTAGAAGATCGCTAGCCACACTGAGAAATCAATCCAAGACACAAACAGAGCACGTCACGGTAACCTTAGATAGAAATACAGAAGCAGCCAAGCTTCTGGTAGAGCTTCCCAAACTTGGGGATGACTGAAATCAAAGAACCTCACGTGAGAAAAGAAATACCAGGAAGAGCTTAAGAGAATCCAAGTCGAGTTCGCAGCTGCTATATCCAGCGTCTGACAGAAACTGGAGGACCTCTGAAAGGAAAATGTTACCTTGCAGTCCGGCTCCGAGGCATGCACGACCAGCCATGATGAGATTCTTTGGGGGATCCAATTCCTCCCCAGCTCAATCAACCCCTGATATAACTGATGATGCCCCAACCTAGGTGACGGCAGCAAAGACCGGGAACTATCTACTGGGAAGTAAGAAGAAACAAACTAAGATACAAAGATGAACTTGTGGGCAAGCATATATCATTCGGGATCTGGTTTGGCTTGTGGGATCATAGTACCTTGGTAAAATGGTACCATATTACATCAAAGAAAGGAGATATTACCGATATCAGGCCTTTAAGCACCGAGCATAATCATGCAGAGAAAGTACAAGATATGGGTACTATACTAACAACCACAAACGGTTTCCATTATTGGCATGCATAGCTCTCTGGTTCTGAAAAGAGCCGTAGAACGTGTGGAACCATGGAAAAATCCATGTAAAGATACTAAAAACGGAAGCGTCACATTTTCCGCTGAAGCTGGAGGAATGAAGACTTGCATACTGTGTGGCATGCCAGTTCCCAGTCCCTGTTGCAGACGAGAAAGAACACATTGCCTCCTGAGACCTGTTTCCTAGACGTGACCCACATTATCCCTCAGAACATTTGTCACACGGGAGGAAGCGGCTATTGCCATCGGAAGGCACTTCCGCATTCCATGACCTTGCTTCCTACGCCTGCCAGAATCAGATTTCAAGTTCCCCTTACATTGAGTCTCTTAGAACGCGAACACTTTCCTCCAATTTGTTCCAAGACACATGAAAGGTCATACATACAGCCTTGAAGGAAGACACGACAGCAAAATACCAAGGCCTATCTTGTCAAAAACTAAAAACGTCATACATTTTCCTATGATCCATACGTCGGATAGAGCGGGAGTAGAATCAACACATCGTAGTTTGGTGATCAACTAGTCAATCCTCAATAGCAAAGTCAACGGCTGCACAAATTCCACGTTACACATTGGTTGTAGTGTATTATCCTTGACCGCAGACGCCGTACAACGGCACAGTGCTATCAAACACCCCTGGACATCTCTGTGTGTAAGATACAAGTTCCTTCAAAACTATGCTCTCTTCCTTGAAATCTCAACATCCACATTTCCTAGAGCCCCACCGTAGGAATTCCAAGGCCCAACTTCAACTCGGTATGTTTTGTACTTCTCTTGAACCTTGAATTTGTTGACTTTGCTACCCCACGGGCAGTCCCAGTAGAGCTTACAGATCCGTTGGGTTTTATCCCACAGCTCAAGTGTTCCTTCGGTTCCGGAAGCCGCACTACTACGGCCACAAGTCTCCAAGAGCTGTGAAGTTCCAGGTATGATCTCCTTGCCATTGACTTGGCTCGCGTATTTCTTTGTCCGTTTCTCAATCAAAGTGCACAATCAATCCAACACCAAGGAAATTGAAGAATCGTAGGTTTTACACCATATTTCCCTTTGGAATTTTACGCTGAGGATAATCTCTTCTTTTCAGGGCGGAGTTAGCCTTCCAGATGTACGGAGCGAATGTTCAAGTCAATTAGAAGATGAAGGAGGCTGTGGAGAAAATTGAGAAACACTCTGAAGTGAGATGTTTTGTCTATCAAGAGGGAGGTTCCCGGTTTCCTAAGAAGGGCTCCGTTACGGATGACGGAAGCGAGTCGTCTGATTTACTCTATATCAAACAGCAAGCGGATAAGTTCTATAACGAAGTCAATAATGGAGAACACAAATACCGCCGATTGTAATTGTCACCTTGGGCTCCACTGATCTTCGACTGCTGACAGAGACATAGTGCCATATTGCAGGCGTACACCACTTTGCCGAATTTCAACCAGAGCAAGCATTTTAAACCTTATGACTACCGGCAAGCCGAGGAGAAGGTATGGCCCCTAAGCAGCTTGGTTGGGTTAAAGAACATGACTGATGAGACGTGAAAACAGAGCCGACAGCTCTTCGAGGACTTCACTCTTTATCAGTCATATGATACTCTCTTAACCAACAGTAAGACAGCCTGCATTACTAACCATGCGCATAAAGCTGAAGCATCATGAAATTCTAGTTCGCAAAGACCGATTTTCCGGGGGCGGAGCCGTGAAAGAAGCGTTGGAGAGTAAAAGAACAGATGAGATTGAGAAGATTCGTCGCAAGGTAGGTCTCCATCTTTCAGAAGTGCAGACAGCAGCTCTAGCCCGTTCATTCTAACAACAATAGGTGGAGAATATTGCGGCGGATCCTGCGAAAGAATTGAGTATCGGTTTCAATTACTTGAGGGCCGAGGAATTCTACGTGATGGTCATTGTAAGGAAAAAGCCCGAGTTGGCTAATGCCATTGCGCCACGCAATCACTAACATGTCAATTCTATTACCTAAAGAACGCCATCAAAACAGTGACATATATTGCCCAAAGTCGAATGACAGAGGTCGGCGAGAGCACGAGTGACAGTAAGAACCCAATATACTGCGACCGAGGTCTTCTAATAACTCGATTTCTGCAGTTGCACTCCCTGAGCTTTCGTCAAGGGCCACGAAGCTCTTCGAGTTCCAAGCGTATGACTTTCCAGATGTCTTGGGAATCAAGGTTGTATCCTTTGGGAGAAGTACTTCTGACAGAGATTCCTTCGGTTGCACTTTTGGTCAGCACATAAATCAGTTTGATGGCTGGAAAGAGGAAAGCTGTCTCTGGGTGTTTCCAAAACATCTCAAGTCAATCGCTGATCGTACAGTGCTTGTTCAAAAGTCCAATATCAAAAACCATATTCGATTGGAGCTGCTGGAGAAAAAGCTGAAGCCTCTGTTTCAATTTTATGTTAATGTGTATTGAGATACTGTTTTACTGCTGCTACCTTCGAGATGGACTGGAAACTGCAGAGTATGCATTCGGAGGAAGTAATCGGGTAGGGGATCCGTGTCAGGATACAACTTCCTATCTTCAGCCCATGCCATAACTGGCGATGGAATTGTACTCACTTTTTTTTGGGTAGCCCCTTTGTACTTAACTGTTGTTCGAATGCCAAATCTTTTTTTTTTTTTTTTTTTTCAATCGTATCTACATATAGAGGTGCCATCTCTTGGTAATGCCTAGATTCGATCGTGAAGTGTCACTGGTATATCAGGGCGTCTAATTCTAACAAAAGAAATGAGAGTACATGATGCATCCGAAATCAGAACACGAGGTAACTCTTGTTGTGTCTCATGTTGTGTCTCATGCCGTACTTCTAAAATCTATTTCATATCTCTGAAGAACATTGACTGGCTATCATCTCTCAATCCGCATCATTACATGTAGCTGGGGTAATGTAAAGATACATATGACATATTGAAGTCACATAAGGCAGCTCCAGGACATATTCGACATATCCCCTTTCAAGCGGCTCTTCATGAGTCCCTTTAGGCTGCCACGATCAGGGCCGAAGAGGAACAGAAGATTTTCAGTTCTATGACAGCTTTCCCTGATAAACACCGAGCCCAATCCTCGAGCCTCGAGCCTCGTGCCGCAATGACAGGGTGCTGTTGTGGCTTTAGACGACGACCTAGCTTCGGGGCTCTCAGTGCACAAAAGTTGGTGTAGCATCTTGCGGGACTCACTACCACTAGAAGCATTATCCACCTGGATATGAGTCTATTAGGTCACTAACCCGGGATATGTTGCATCGGAGCAGGCAGCCTGTACGATCTAAGACGACCATGACGTAGATGAGGCTGTCTTCGTTCATTCAATAAAAGCCAGTGACGTCTATGACATGACTCATAGAGCACACATAGGTTGTTCTGGCGTATTGTTCTAACAGTTTAGTTGGATCCTCTGCTCAGAGTCCGGTAGGCAGTACAATATACTTAAGGGCAAACTTTTGTACATCAAATAGATTGATCTTCGAGAACCCCGTTCGTTGAATTGGATATATATGAATCATTACACATTCAAGTTGTTTTTGCCGTAGGTCCCATCAAACATCACTCAATTATTTACATGCCCACACCTATTTTCACCGCATTGTAAGGGGTCCAGATATGTCTCTACGAAAAGCCTTAGGCTGCATTATATATGCCGCTGTGTGGCTTTCCAGTATTGACTTTGCTACCGGTTTCCCAACGCAGCTTGATAATTTCGGTGTCAATTTGGATCATCGCGGACAGTCCGTGGAGAATGGTGTCAATGGTGTTGTCTCCCATCAATCTGAGGAACCTTACTCCACTAGGGATTCTGTGTTGAAGCACGAAGATGACTCCGCCGTTGAGTCTCTTACCGAATCGATGGAAGATTGGGCCAGTGACAGGTCGCTTTCGCAACTTACCGCTACCGACACCGGCTCCGACTCCTCTCAGCTATATCTTGGACCACACGATCCCTTTGAACCTAAGGAGCAGTTGGATGGATACAATGCAGGTCGAAAACCAGTGTTTGCCATTGCACATCGGGTCCTAACGATTCAAGGAATGAAGGACGCGGTGGCCCACGGTGCCAATGCTCTAGAAATTGACATGCGAGGCTGGAGTAGCTGGGGCCGCAAGGGCTGGTATTGTGACCACGATGGCACCATCACGAGTCCCGGTGATAAAGCAGAAGATATGTTCCGAGCAATCCAAGACCAGCGGCGAAACGGCAAGACAATCAACTTCGTGTGGTTGGATCTAAAGAAGCCGGACGAGTACAAGGCCGGCGAGAACGCAATCGAGAGACTCCGAGACCTGGCCAGGAAATACCTCCAACCTTGGGGCGTTCGAGTTCTGTATGGATTTTACCGCAGCCACGTGGACGGGAGGGCATTTGGTGTCATTCGAGACAATCACAACTATCTTGAGGCAGTCAGTATCAACGACAAGGCAGCCAACGTCCATAAATCGTTTCAACATTATGGGGCTAAGATCCAAAACACGAAAAGGGTGGCGGATTATGGCTACTTCAATCTTGGGTTTCAATTTGGGAATTGCTCTGAGCTGGATTATTATACCTGCACTGAATTGAGACATGCAGGCCGAATGCGAGATGAGGGAAAATTTGGTAAAGTTTTTGGCTGGACTCTTGCAGTTGACCAAGCTGATCTTGCCAACGCTCTGCTGGGCACTGCACGGGTGGATGGTCTGATTTACGGTTTCAAAGTAACCGCATATAGGGACCATGAAGATACAAGGGCTGCTGTCAAAGATATCCAAACCTGGGTCCAGAAACACAGTGTGACCCATTACCTTGCAGGGCAGAATGACTCACCTTGGTAAAGAAAATATGGTGTCTCAGCTACAGTCTATGAACTCTGTACTCTTTTCTATCAACTAGAAGGACCGCTATGGAACAAAGGGTGCTCGGAATCTACTCCATAACAGAGTCATATACGTCATCATGTTACAGTATTACTTCTGGCTGACACTTCTTGTGTTCAGAATTTTCTTTCAAAGTAGTGTATAATACTGAACTGTAGACTATGCTCTTGGCCCTCCATATTTGAAACGGTTGTGGGACATCTTTGCCGAACGCCTCTAGACGCCTATGGGCCCAGCAAGGTCCTGGTGTATGGATATGGACGAAAGCTCTTGTAGCTTCTCTCGCTTATCTGGGAGAGTGATGTTGAAAATTCTCCAATCGTCCGAGGTTTAATGGTAAACCTTAACGTTCTGTGGCTCGGAGTCTGTTTTCCATGAATTGAAGCCGATGCAAGTGGATAATTGTAGCCCATTAGTCACGTGTAATTGCCTTGTCCTTAGCCTGGGGTAGATATGTTGCACTAACTTGGACATTCCATTTAGAGCTGTCTTATGGTAGGCGAAGCAAGAGCCTTGGGTTGTCACCAAAAGGACCCGAATTGGTTTGCCTTCTCAAGGAGAGGGATGGGCGATACTGGGTGAGGTTACTGCCAATAATGAGAACGGACTCCCAGGAGATATAGAAGTACAATGAATAGAATTTGGTGAGGCAGCCTATGCTCTCTTACTAGCAGTGATAATATTATAAACCCGATGCTGTTAAACGCCCTACGTGTAGAGATGTTCACTGGATTTAAATTGCATGCCTGCCGAAAGAGGCCATTAACCATTGGATACATAGGCAATACTGCATGGCTACTTGCCAATCAGTCCAGAAGGAACAAGAGGGACCTCTATTTCCAGCATCCTTCATCCACCATGTAGCCTAGCAGCTGCGTCACAAGAGGCTTTTATGTTATCATTGTGGGACGGGTCCGCCTTGTCAAAATCCTGGATCATTTTCTTGGCCTGAGAGAATTTCTTAATGGTTGCAGCCTCATCCACCAGGTCATAATATTTGCCATTAAACACCTCTTTCTTGATGACGGGTGTGACTTTCTTTCCTTCAAGATACGGCCGCAGCGCTTCTGACCTGGCGAATTTTCGCAGAAAGCAGACAGATTCAATGGACGCACGTGCGAACTCTATGCTCTCTTTCCTCTTTACTCTGTCGCGAACCTCCTTGATGTATCTAGATATCTATTGAATGAGGTTAGTATCATATGTTTCAAACTGGAAGCCCTCTGCCTACCTGGTCAAACAGCGCCGGAATCGTACTAGCCTTTGGCCATATTTTGCCAACCTTATATGCTCCTGTCAATTGTAGGGTATCGAGCTTTTGCGCTGTGGTGTGCACCTCGGGAAGCTCGTCTGACGTGACGGATACTGGCTTGGATAAATCGTTGATATATTTGATAAACTCGTTGAAAGTGCATTTTCCAGTCTGTTTACAACTAGGTGCAACCTTCTTGGGCTGTCCGTTGACGTCGGCATCTATCATGTAGCCGTAGTAGTAGAACATTCGCTCGTAGCCTCCGTACAAGGCGTATGCACTTGCCGTTGATATCCCGTATGCAAGGGTGGCGATGGCGGTGAGCTTCATCTGTGCGTTTGTTAGCTTTTCTTCTCTATACATCGTCGTAGAAATGAAGAACCTTGGAAGAATATGCTTGACAATTGAGCAATATAGTCCTAGGTTTGCGAAGACTCAATCAAGCAGAATAGCAGGTAGGAGACGTTGCTCTTTACAAAATCAAAATAGGGCGCAAGATTTCCGACTTCAGTAGTATATTATACGCCGTCTGTAGTATGGTTCAATCATTTCGATGACTTCACCTAGTCAACGGCAGACAGAGTCAGTATGCACAATGGCTTCCACTACAGTCATAGATTCAATGATGTCAATCACCCTCATATTACTATGTTGTATCTACTTGCATCATTTTAGTGGTTCCGTGAATGCAAGGTTGTCGATGAACTCATTGACCATGGCAATTGCCATGGTAGAAATGATCCGATCTCCTAAGATGTGGAGATAACATCAATGATCTTAAAAGGCTCTATGGTTCTTCCGGTAGAACCTGGAGGTCTAGATGTCTTTCACCATGGTTATTACATCACGACTTAGCGATATGGATGTTCCAATTGCCCTAAGGTCACAATTCTGGGTTCAATCTCAATAACATATGTGTCACCCGTATCACTACACTTATAAGCTACTCGACAAATAGAGTAGAGGCACCGAATTCGTCGAGTCCAAGAACATGATTAACAGGATTCCATCCATGCTGTACCGAATTTCCTGTAGTGGATGCCTTGCATCATGACTTCCGCTTTCAGCGAGACAAAGATATCAGTCTGCACTAAGCACGAGAGATGGCTAGCATGAATAAAGATTTTTGGATTCACTATATCCCTTTCTTGTCTGTATACCGCTGGCTAGCTTCTAATATAGGCCCTTTCGAGTCCTACTTGCCTCTTTGTCTTACCATTTCTGAGATAAGAATGGCGTCGCAGATAGAGAGAAGGCTATCCCATATTGAATATTCTGACAAGATATGCATCGAGGCAATCCGTGGAGAGCGCTTACCAGAGGCCCTCGGCTTGCCTGTCGTGCAACACTCCGTTATCCGTGGAATAAGGTATCACGATGGCTTTGCCGAAGAGCTCATGGGCTCGCTACCTGCCTTCACCCGTGCACTGTGCGCGCGAAGCATCATGAGCAACAGAGTCCCACAAATCAACCAACCTGAGGACATCCCTTACTGCATCTGGCATCCAGACGTAGCCACAGAAGCCACATATCGTGAAGTGGCTCGCCGCTACCCCCAAATGAAATATCAAGTTGGGCGAGCCTGCGCTGTCGCCGGATATTTCAATCTGTATATGGAGCTGAATCTGCTCCCTGAAGTTCATATTGCCGACGAGGCGCGAGAAAACGGCCATTCGGATATTTACGAGGATATAATGGCAAGTCCCGTCAAGTACGAAGTCATGAACGACTATTTCCGCACGATCAACGCCGATCAGCCAAAGGTGGCCCATCTGAATGGCAATACTGCCGTTCGCCCTTATCTTGAGGTTAAACGGAAGTTTCGACAAACCGATGAACCATTCGATGTCAAGGGCACGGCATCAAAGGGTCATTACTTTGACATTACCGAAGATAACGGGGTGGATGAGTTCGACACAAAGAGTCTGCCTTCTGACGGAGCAGCTGTGACACAGTACCTATACTCGCCGCTTCCCCGAGACCTTCCGCTCATCAACAAGGACGTTCTGATACTTACGGCTGCGTACTATGGTGACATTGATCGCTATGCGCGACTGTGTCGTCCAATGACAGTACCAACCGAAATCCACTGCATTGTTAGAGGGATTTACCACAACACAATGTTCGCCAAATGGTGGTCTCTCCAACCAGATATAAGCGATTACCGAATCCAACGCGCAATCTATGCTCGATTCATTATGGACAATGATATCTCTCGAATCACACCAGAAACCCCCTGTAATGAGCTCCCCTATTTGATATGGTACCCGGCCATTGCACACGGGCGGGTTTATCAAGAACTCGTACGACGAAAACCTTCCATGAAAGCAGCTGTAGCTCGAGCGTGCATTGTAGCCGATTACAGGGACGTATACGATAAGCTGGATGTAGATCCAGATGTGGATCTCCTTGCAGAGGCAAAAGTCAGTCCCAATCCATATTATCTGCAAGATCTCAGAAACAAGACGGAAAGGCGAGGCGGTGTTCCGGATGAATGGCCCAAGTGGAATCCATGTTATACAAGGGATCGTCTATTCGAACATACAACTACTCGACTGTTGGGTGATGTATCGAATTCTATCGCGGACACGGAGTCGGGTGTACCTTATAACGGTGTTTATGCTGGTATGAGTCATGTAGCTCTTCATGTGTGTGCTTCAGAGGGACAGGATATGCATGATGTTGATCTAAGTGACATGTATTAAGCAGAGCCAGCAATATTATACAATACTGTGATCTCAGTAACAGCTGCTTATTTTGGATTCACCGTCTATGCCAAAAGCTGAGCTTACGCTGTATAGCATACTTAATGTTAATACACATTCCATACTTGTAATACTTATATTGACAGTACATTGTGCAAGGGTCTAATTAGTTGACACTGCTTAGTATTGGTACTCGAATGTTTATCAGTTTGTCGACCTAGAGGTTATAATCCCTTCCAGGCTACATTAGTTGTCTCAATGCGCACACGCATTACTTCCCCCTGCACCAGCTCATATATACTGGATTTGAGAAGGGTATTCCGTTTCCAAGATAGGTTCACTTGTAATATTTATAGTCGAGCCTTAGACAACTACAAGTTTTGTTTTATCTACCTACTTAGACACATTTTCCTTTTTCCAGTACTATGTAAGAGGTATCTATGTCTTTAATATAGCACTATCTATGGTGGTCAATTGCCGGGATAATAAGTACTGTATAAAGTAGCAAACCACTACGGTATCTTACGAAAACACTGTCTCCTCGATAGAGAAACTTGGGCACATGATCCTCGGAAGAGTCTGACTTTATCCAGTGATGGGGCGTCTCTATGTCCCAGAAATAGTATTGTGGAGAGTAAGCAAGTTAGACAAGTATCATAAAGCCATGGAGAATAAAAAAGCGCTTATCGATAGTCACACTATAATAGGTGAAGAATTTGCACAACGAGGAAATACCCCCCTTTGCCACAGGCTGCAAACCTTGACCAAGAGTCCCCTTTGTCTGCTACGCTTTACAACGATGTGCAGCCCTAGTGAATGGTGTCTTTAGGACTATCGGTTCTTTCCACAATTGGAGAGTCATCAAAGTAAGTTTCGTGTCTGATCGCAGCTCAGTATACCTTATTAACTATTGCTATAGCAAGAGGAATCAGTTTCCCTCGGCGCCTTTTTCAACAAGATAGTGGGTTACAGGGTATGTCCAGAAACTCTTTGACAACTGCACGAATGCAACCCAAAAAGAGTGTGCTAGCAGTAAAGAACTAAGAAGTGAATATCTGATCCTATTACATGCCTCCAACCTCAGTAGGGGACTGCATCCCGTGTTTCTTTGTCTTTGTCCAGATACTATACTTAGATGTGGTTTCCTTATCCGATCAGCCTTGAAGGGTTTTGTGGTGCCAAGCCCTAATGCATTATCCCAAAATTCATTCACAACTCATACATCAACCCGTAGCAGCCAATCAAGAGAAGCAAGATGAGTATGGCGCCCTCCAAGTCGTGCCCCAGACCTCAGTATATATCGTTTCAACATCTTACTATTGTCAGCAGCACATATTTCTCTACAACAATGGGCTCTCTCCCCGAGACCACAGAACAATAGCCCAGCAAACCCTTCAGCACAAAGAATTTATACGAGCCACCCACTCCGATCTCATCCTCTCATAAGTTCTCGCCAAAATCTTTGTATCACCACCTAAAACCTCTTGAGCGCCTGTAAGGACAAGAAAGAAAAGTCCCCGGGGGGTATGACCAGGAAACAAAGAAAAGAAAAATGGAAACCGCTGCCCTAACTGGCACCTGCGCCTGCGAGCACATAACCTACACGGCGAGCGTCCTGCCCACGAAACTCACAAACTGCCACTGCACAACCTGCCGCAAACAATCCGGCGGACCCTACCAAACCTGGGCACTCTTTTCTGCGACGAGCATCACCTGGACCCACGAGGAGCCGACACAGCGGCGATCTAGCGATTTCGCTACGCGCGGGTTCTGTCCCCGGTGTGGATCGAGTATCAGTATGGTGTATGACTTGGAGCCAGGGGGACTGTACATTGCCGCGGGCACAATCGATGACCTCGATAGGGTGGTTCCAAAGCCCTGTGCGCATTTCTTTGTGAAGGAGAAGGCGGCGTGGTTTCAGTTACCGAATGATGGGTTTGTGAGGTTTAGTGATGGAGCTAATCGTGGAAGGCGTTGTTGACATTGCTGGACGGGAGCCGTTGGATATAGTACATGGAGTTCTGGTTGATTAGGGCATGTTTTGAGTGTATATACCTATTTGTTTATCACATGGAGACGCAGGTTCATATACTACGCAGGTCACAAAGATGGTAGGACATCATAATCAGATCCGAGAGGAATCTCGAGCGCAAACACAACAACAGTAAGGGAGAAAGCACATCGAACATCATCTGACACAATTTGAGGCTGAAACAATCTTTGTCCCGGACTCAACAGGTTGATCACAGAAAAAAGGAACAGCGGTCACAGGGGAATCTCACAATCATGAATATCCGTAATTTACAGGAGAAGTTCAGAAGGTGCTGGTCGCTAGCCGGCTCGCTGCGTTGCGGGCATCCAGTCGATCCTCATCATCTTCCTCGACAACTGGGCCGACGCCACTGGGGGAGCGCAACCTTCCCTTGCCCTGCCCATTCACCTCTTCATCGGCCTCCGAAGTAGGCGAGATCAAGCTGCCACTCATGCTGCGCCCAAGACCGTCACTGCGACGAGGAATGCCGCTCCACGCGTCGCCCTTGGGTCCCTGACTTGAACCGAGGTTTGGCCGCCGCACAGTCGGGTGTGATTCACGGCCCAGTCGGCTCAGTCCACCAGACGAATCGATTGCCCGGATATCTGGTCTAACACTCTCAAGGGTTGCAAGAGTACGACGCTCAGCGTCAATCTGACGCAGCGTGTATTCACGTAGGCTGGCCAAGAGATCGCTCGTGGTCCGGTCGAACCAGCGGCGCTTCTCCTGAAGCAGGTTCGATGTCACCCGGTGTGTCCTCTTTGTGAGATAGTCTTCATGGCTCTGAGCTTCATCTAGAGCATTGATTGCCTCATCAACTTTATCGGGACGAACAGAAGAGCTGACTTTCAGACGGTCTGCAGCTGCGCGCTTGCTGCGGGTGACTTGTTGAGCTTGAATCAAATCCCGAAGCAAGATGTGGCGGTTAGTAAGGGTCTCCTTCACAATAAAAGCGTCAGAAGAGTGATAATTCAATGGCTCCCCGATGGTGGTGGCTTCTGCTGTAGCCTGGACTGCGTGATAATCCCCGACTGTCTGAATCACCTTTCCCAATTTTCGGTAGGCATTGGCCAGGCCTGGGTGTGTCTCTTGTACATGCATCTGTCCCAGCTTTACACCAAAGTCTGATTCGGCAAGGCCGAGTCCTAAAGCATTTTATTAGTTGGCGTTATTGTGTCGCAGCGCTTCCGCTCACATACCTCGTCGGCCCTTGACCACTCGGTCAACCTTATGACTAGCATCCATGCTTCCTAAATAAAACATCTTCACTACGGGTCGCGCGTTCTGTAGCTCAGGCGTATCATCTGGGGGAGGCGCGAACTGCTTCAAGACCTTTCTCCGCATACCTGTCGCAGGCTGCTTCATCCGAACAACCGGGCTATACCCAAAATCACTCTCAACGAATAAAACAACCTCATCGTCCTGCATCAAAACCTCGTTACCCAGAACGGTGTTCAACCATTTTTGCATGGACGCCTTCACGCGAATCTCATCCTCTTCAGTTCCTGCGCCAGCGGGAGTCAATGGAGGAGGCACCGCGGGAACCATCGCTTCGGGGTTCGCCGACATCAAATGTTCGGCGAGCTTAGTAAACTCTGCATGGGTACGACGGACATCGCGATATTGAGTGGTTCTGAATTTGGGAAGGTTGGTCTGTGCATAAGGGGGGTTAGCTGCGATGGCGGCGGACAACCATTGAATAAGGAGCTTGCTCACGTGAACATCGAAACGCAGAATGGGATCCTTTTTGCCTGTCCTCTCTAAGCTTGTAATCTTCGCCTGAATTTTGTATAGAGGAGCTGGTCTGGCATGCTGTCTGGCCCCGGTTTGATACCTAGCGGGGACCTGAGACCGAGGTTGCTCGCCATATTGTTGCTGTTGCGCGGCATACTGTGATGGCTCGTTATGGTAATCTGGATCGCCTAGCTGTGCGCTCTGTAGTCTTTCCGAGATGTCGGGTGACTCGGTCTGCTCCTGTCCGGTAGGCAGAGAACTTTCGGGTTGGGATTCCCTGTCGGCATCATACGGAGGATGAGGTGGAGCTAACGGATCGGAAGGAATGTCGTTGGTACTCGAAGTAGGGAACGTGGTTTGATTAGGTCGTGGAGAAGCCCAAGGCGAGGTACCCGCGGGGTGTTCGGGGTCATGCGATATAGCGGAGTAGTCCATGGCTGGCTGGCTTTGCTGGGGTGGATGGAGAGTAGTAGTATGGCTCCGACGCACCACGTCTGCTCCGCGGGAACAGAAATATTAGCAATGTATTTTCATAATGTTATTGCGACGAATTAATGACACCTACCTGTATCCCCTCAGAAAACAATTGAGAGCCGCAGGGTACTGTGAAGGGTTTAAATAAGGATGCGGGAGTGTGGAGTGGGAGGCAGAAGGAATAGGAATAGGAAGAGACAGACAAGCCGAAAGGTTACGTCGTTGCTGCCTCCGACACCTGATTGGCCAGGCATCCACATCAGTGACATCCGACATTTGGAGAACTTCATTTTTCGAGCTGTACCTACGCAAAACGTCCCTGAATGGCCCCACTTGTTAGCTTCTTGCTTGTAATATAACATGCATACAAGCGGATAAACTGTACCAATCAATAATCAGATGTTACAGGGGCAATTGCGATCATGGTCGCGGCTCCTCTCTTGCGCGCTCACCAAGCAGCGCGACTCCAATCGGTGTCTACCAGCCGGCTCGGGCTCAATCCACATGTAATCAAAAGTGCCGGAAGGTTACAACTGCTTCGCGGTAGTAGCTTCTCAACTGCTACTTTCAAATGGCAAGCGGGAGTCCTCGACCGAACCAGAAACATCGGTATTATCGCCCACATCGATGCGGGCAAGACTACCACTACGGAGCGTATGCTCTATTACAGTGGATTTACAAGAAGGATAGGAGACGTGGATGAAGGCTCCACTGTCACCGACTTCCTTCCTGCTGAGCGCGCTCGAGGAATTACGATTCAATCGGCCGCTATCACCTTCCATTGGCCACCTCAAACTGCCGGTGATGGAAATACAACTCCGCAGGAGCCACAAACGCCAAGGTCTGCGTCATCTCATACCGTGAACCTCATTGACACCCCTGGACACGCGGACTTCACTTTTGAAGTCATGCGATCCTTGCGCATTCTTGATGGCGCGGTATGCATTCTAGACGGTGTTGCTGGTGTTGAGGCTCAAACAGAGCAAGTGTGGCACCAAGCAAGTACCTACCGGATTCCCCGGATTGTTTACGTGAACAAGCTTGACAGAGATGGGGCAGCCTTTGGCCGGACGGTCCGAGAGGTTGCCTCCCGACTGGGTGGATGGCCTGCCGTCTGTCAAATACCTTGGTTTGAAGGAGGAAATGGACGTTTTACTGGCATTGCCGATGCTATCAATCTCCAAGGCCTCCGCTGGGAGGAAGGAGACGGCAAGTCTGTCAAGATGTTCAACCTTGAACAGTTGGCTAGCGAAGAACCTCAGCTTGCACAGGAACTCAAGCGCGCGAGAGTTGCCCTCGTTGAACTGCTGAGTGAGCATGATGAAGCCATGGTGGAGAAGTTCTTCGACTGTGAAGAGGACCATTTGGCAGTCCCCCCGAATGACATTCTGGAGAGTCTGCGCAGATGCCTCCTAGAGGAGCAGGGAAGGAAAATCATTCCCATTTTCGCTGGTGCTAGCTTTCGAAACATTGGTGTCCAGCCTCTTCTCGACGCTGTGACGAATCTACTCCCTAGCCCTCCTGAGACTCCTGACCCAGAGGTCAGCATTGGTGGAGTTAAGGGTGGCCTCCGACGCCTGCTTTCTGGCGATCTACTAGTTGAACAAGGCGAGAAGGCAGCTTCTGCTAAGGGTAAGCACAAGAAGAAGTCGGCCATTCAAGCAGAGTCCCGCAACGCCATTGAAAAGCTCCAAGGCTGCGCCCTAGCCTTCAAGGTCGTCAACGACCCCAAGCGTGGTGTCCTAGTGTACGTCCGCGTCTATTCCGGCTCGCTCGACCGAAACAGCATCCTATACAACACCAACCTAAATGTATCAGAGCGGGCCCCCCGTCTGCTAAAGATGTATGCGAATGATGCCGTCGAGGTCGACTCCATTCCCGAAGGCCACATCGGAGTCGTAGCTGGTCTCAAACACACCCGAACTGGAGACACCCTAGTTACCTACTCCGGCAACAAAGCCACACCCCCCGAACCTCTCAACACCCTCCAACTCCGTCCGATCACCGTCCCACCCCCCGTCTTCTTCGCCAGTGTCGAACCCCACAGCCTAAGCGAGGAGAAAAGACTCCAAGAGTCTCTCGCGATGCTCCTCCGCGAGGATCCCAGTCTCCACGTCACCGTCGACGAAGACTCAGGCCAAACCCTCCTCAGCGGCATGGGCGAACTGCACCTCGAGATCGCCCGAGACCGCCTCCTCAACGACCTCAAAGCCAAAGCCTCCATGGGACGCATCGAAATCGGCTACCGCGAATGCCCCCTCGGCGCCTCCGGCCCCATAACCAGGATCTTCGACAAGGAAATCGCCGGCCGCAAAGGCAAAGCCGGCTGCACCGCAACCGTCGAGCCCTTCGACCCCGAGGAGACCACCACAGAACCCGACCCATCGACCCTCTCCATCCAAACCACAGACGGCAACCAAATCGTCATCCAAGCACCAGGCCTCGAAGTCGAAGTCAACAAAAAGGGCATCGAAGAGAGTCCCCTCCTACCCCCAGGCCTAGACGTACACGCCCTCCGCACAGCCCTCCAAAACGGGTGTCTCGCGGCACTCGCCCGCGGTCCTCAATTCACCTTCCCCATGCACGGCACCCGCGTCACCCTCACCTTCAACCCAGCCGAACACCTTTTCGGCAACGAATCCACCCCCTCGGCACTCTCCGCCGCAGCCCGTCTCGCAACCTCCTCCGCCCTCCGAGACCTCCCCTCCGGAGCAGGCACATCCCTCATGGAACCAGTCATGAACGTCATCATCAGCGTAGACGAAGCCAGTCTCGGCGCCGTGGTACACGATATCTCTTCCTCCCGCGGGGGCCACATCATCTCGCTGGACGAGGAAACACCCCTCCAAACGACGGATATCACCTCAAACCCAACAGACGACCTTCTTCCCCCCATCGACCCGAACAAGGTCTACGCCCCGCCTGATCCCTTCCAGTCATCAACCGTGGGAATCGACCTCCCCTCGTCGGCTAACAGACCCCGAACTATCACGGCAAAGGTCCCCCTCAAGGAAATGGTCGGATATCTCAAACACCTGCGAAGTTTAAGCGCGGGGCGCGGCACGTTCGTCATGAGCGTCGATCGGTTCGAGAAGATGAGTGCGCCGAGACAGAAGGCTGTGCTTGCTGAGCTCAGAGGTGACTTTTTCTAAACATCTATTCGACTTTTGCGGCATTGCATAGTACTGTTTCTCTACTCTGGTTTGCAGTGACGGGAGTTATTGATGTAAAAACAAAATATAATGGAGGTGAATGTATAGTAGTAAATCATTTGCAATCTAACGTCCGAGCGTCATGGAATGGGTAGTGGATTCAGGCTGCTGAACTAAAGTCCTTGCTAGCATCTATCCAGTCTAAGCATAATCTAAAAGAGGCATAGCAATAACCAGACCTCGTCAAACAAGAATATAAACCAGTTCACCTACAACCATATTCAAATAAACGGCAAGCGGGCACTGTCATCACATATAGAACACGCAAAAAGAGCACGGGGCGCGAGCGATCTAAAAGAAAATATATATATAACCATTTCCCGGCAACTGAAGAAGAAACGCGACAAAAAACTAAATGCACTACGCTTCAGTCATGTATGCTACAACTCCAAAATCAAATCACCAATCATTGTCCCAGTCGTCCTTTTCTTTCGCGGCCGTTGATGATGCGTTGCCTGTCGCAGCGCTGGTGTTAGAGGTAGGGCTGGGCTTCATGGCTGCAGTTCCGATGGCGCTAGACCGAGAGGCGTTTCTACGGTGATTGTCCTCTTGCGCGAGGCTGGAAAAGTCGTCCCAGAAATCTTTACGTTCGGGTTCGGCGCGACGACGACCGGCGCTGTTCTCGTCTGGGCCTTCTACGAATCGTTGGAATTGACCAGCTGCTCCACGGGCGCCAACTTGGACGGTTTGACCAAATTGGGCAGCATGTTGGCGAGCTTGGGCTGCGAAGTCGGATTCCGCTATCTGAAAAAGGATGCATGTTAGTGTGGAGTACCGGAGAAGCGGAGGATATTCAGGATAAAAAAGCATACCGACTTAGCGGTAGGTTGAATATATGAGTCGTTCACCGTCTTCGCACCCTTTCCAACGGTAGACGTAAACCAGCCGAAGCCTTTAGTCAAGGCGGCCATGGGATCTTTCTGGAAATCGTCGAAACCGGGAATATTTCCTCCGGAGGTATTTCTCGACGGTCCCGAAGAAACTGGCACACCACCACCAAATCCAGTAAACTTTCCACCCTGCGATGGTGGAACGGAGTCCGATCGAGTGGCATTCTCCGAGCCCAATTTCGCAAAGTATGCCTCGTTACGCTCTTTCCGTCCACCGTCCATACCTCCGAATCCATCATGCGACGCAGGAGAGGCCCGGCCCAACGGTGTGCTTGATCGCGAAGAGGCGGCTTCAACGGTCGGGTTTCTCTTCGGTTGGGGAGGTTTCTGTCCCGGGACGTATTCTCGCCCCTCGACTTTGGCGGAGAGTCTCTCTTTCCATTCCTCGCCTACTTCGCCTTCGTAGCGCTCTTTAATGGTGGAATCTTCGAATGTACGGCCTTCAGACTGAGTGACGATGTGGTCATCGAAGAATGACTTCCACGGTTCGTTACCACCGAGCTCCATACGTTGGATCTCAGCGATCTTGAAGGCGTCCATGGTGATCGATCGAACGAAAGAGATGTGGACACCCAGGCCCCGGTGAGTGCCTGCGCAATTGAGACAGATGAATATTCCGAATTTAGGGGAGGCCTGATAGAAGCAAAAAACAATAGCCGAGACATATTAGTGAAAGCTATGACAGGAGGTGGCCGGATGAGGTGCAGGTGCAGGTATAGACGGAAATGTGTTGTAGGAGACGAACCCATTGAGGCGATGGCGCGCCGCAGTCGCAGCATTTGTCGTTTCCATTGGTTTTGGAGATTTGGAGGAGCTGGACACCATATCACACAGATTAGACAGATCTAGTTCCACGACGCTGGCCGTTCACTGAGTAATGTGAGATGACATACCTTCGCCTTCGTCTCCGGATCTACCTCCCACATTTTCGACATGATGGGCAATAAATGGTGTTGATTGAATCAAGCGGGAAAATAAGAGATATAACAAGGAAGGGTAATTGATCTCAACCCCTCGTGCCTAAAGGGATGTTGTGGTGGCGCGAGGGTTAGGCAGTGTGGAGGTGGAATCGGGTGAGACGCCCCTCTCTGGTTAGTATGCCGGTCTTTCTTTCTCCGCACCGCGTACAGAAGTATGCAAGATCGCAGTCGGGTTGATAGAAGTGTTCTCGTCGCTTCCTCGCTATAAGGTTAAAACACGGAGAAAAGGCCCAAGGTACCGCAATGTCAAGTGTCAGGGTGTTGATGTGGTTTTGGCAGTTAATTGAGACTGCCAAGAGGGAAAATCAGGCTTAATTGGCCTCAATTAGGGAGATCACTGCAGAGTTCCACTTTCGCGTGCTGTTCCTATGGCACTGGTGGAGTCCAATGAATGCCCGAGTATGACTGCATTCTTCTTGCAGCCTTGTGCTGATACGCTTAACTTAAAAAGATTTAAGAGTGTAATCTCATATGAACTCTTATCTCATCTACATCTACAGCGGGACAGATTATACCAGACATGAAAGGCTCCGGGAAACAATCACTACAAGGCCAGCCTTGCGGCTAATCAATCATAAACTAAATGGTTGCTAAGATACAGGATAGCAGAAAGGCAATAGTCGTTAGCAAAAGGTCACGTCTCCGTGAAAACCACACATTACGGTGTCTCTCGTCGCCCCAGTCGCACGAGTGCCTCGCGGCAGTTCGTGCGCAAAAAAAAAATAGGAAATAATGAATGCCTCATCCTCATGATAAATTCGTCCCCTATGACCGCTTCGAACGGGGATAATATTTTCATAGCTTTTGCGTTTTATAGTTGGCCTCGTTGTCTTTTTTACCTTTTTTTGACTTTTGTAAAAACGCTTCTCGACGGCAGAGTATGAAGTTATCATCCGCACGAAGGTCTTTTCTCTTCCTCCAACAAATCCCGACGATACAGTGGGTATGTCGAGATCATTGATTCGTTCTGGTTGAGAACGACTTGTCATTTAAGCAGTAGCCGGGGCAGTGTTCTCCTGCGCCGGAGCTTCGGTTGCCGGCTCAGTCTTCTCAGCGTCGGTGGCGGGAGCGGCAACAGCATCGTCTTCCTTGCCGGGGCTGTCGATGGCGACCTTGACGGCAATCTCACGACCCTCGATCTCCTTGCCATTCATCTCCTTCACGGCCTTCTCCTGGAGCTCCTCAGAGCCAAGAGTAACGAAGCCAAAGCCACGGCCCTTGCGGCGCTCGTTGCGGGCCTGGAGCTTCTTGATCATAAAGCGGGGAATGGGACGCAGAGCGATCTTAGCAGAAACGGGCGAGTAGGCGGCGAAGATCTCCTTGAGCTGTAGGAAGGATTAGCGACCGAATTCAAACACCAACCAAAGTATACACACCTTGTCCTCACTCAGATCATAAGGAAGGTTGGCAACCATGACCTTGGTCTTGGAAGGGATTCCATCCTCAGGGGGGCCGCGCTGCTTTTGGGGGCGGGCACGAGGCTTAGCAGCCTGCTTACCAGACTCAGAGGTAGCAGCAGCTTCAGTCTGGTTGGTGGTCTCAGTCAGAGGTGCGGCCTGACCTGGGACGTTGGTAGGCTCAGCGGGAGCAGCAGCCTGGCCATTCTGGTGCTGGTTCTGCTATGAACGAAGTTAGTGTCTCAAGGGTCTAGCGTTCATTCTGACATTGGAGAACTTACAGCACGGCCTCCACGACCGAGGCGACCTCCACGACCGCGACCGCGGCCGCGGCCACGGCCACGACCTCCGGTCCTCCTGCGGCCCTCATTGCCACTGGCGCCCTCACCGCCACTTACAGCACCCTCGGCCTTGGCCTCGGCAGGCTCAGGCTTGTGGGCCAGCTGAACAGAAACCTTGCGCTGGAGAATCTCCTTTCCAGAGAGTTCACCAATAGCAGAGGTAGCCTCGTGGGCAGTAGCAAGATCCACGAAGGCATATCCAACAGGGCGGTTGGTACGAGGGTTCACAGGGATGGAGACACTTTCACTGTAACAGATATCTGTTAGCATCTAGCTTATGTTATTATTGGTAATGCGAAGCACAGCCGGACGGCGCTTCACCAGTGGTGGACATGCAATTGATTTATAACAAGCCCTTCACAGGAGAAACTGAGAACGCTCCTGTAGTAGTCGAAGACTACGGAAGCGTGATGGGTTGATGATCTCCTTGGCCTGCAACACCGGCAGGCCAAGAAACCTTATGACCAAACAAAGGAACACCTTGACAAACAGGCAATGGGTAAATCGACGTGTAAGACTTACACCTTGTAGTTCTTGAAGAACTCCTTGAGCTCCCCCTCAGTGGTCGCATAAGCGAGATTCCCAATGTACAGCCGACGTCCCTCATCAGCACTGGCGGCAGCAGCATCGGTGGACTGCGCCGGGGCGGCAGGAGCAGTGCCGTTGGTGGTAGCCTCAGTGGCGGCAGGGGTGGTAGCGGCCTGGTTGTCGGCGTGGTTTTCGACGGCAGTAGACATCTTGATGGCTGAGATCACAAGGTCGAGAGTTGAAGATACTTGGTAGAAATCGCGAGTAAACCTGACCGGTTGTGTGTTGTCAAGGACTCAGGGTAGCTAAAGGCTGCCTGTACTTGAAACTCCTTGGAATGGATGGGTGGGAGTAACTTGAAGAGGGGGGAGGAGGAAAAGGGTAGCTTGGTGCCCTAGATACGTGTGGTTGACGGGGGAAATCCTTAGTTGAACACGATGGAGATTTGCCTTGAGAGGAAGGATGAAGTCGACGGGGCAGAAAGGAGAAGGAGAGAGAAAAAGGGCAGGCAGCGAGGGTGGCACGCTAAGCCGGGAAAGGTAGGTGGTGGCCTCAGGTTGACGAAGCTAGTGGTAATCACGACGTGTCGTTAGTCACTTCGACACCCAACGGAGCTACGGGATTGGAAGGCGGCGGTCTGGCCAGTCTTCAGGCACCTTTGCCCACTCCGGGTTAGGGTCTTTCTTAGCGCTCACATCTGACATCACCGCCCGTTGTTTAGCAGATTTCCTGCAACAAAAAAAACAAAAAAAAAAAAGGAAAAACAAACACATCTGACTCATTGATCTCATGATGGGCACATGACCTGTAAATCGCCCTACAACCTCCCGACTTTTTTTTTTCTTACCCCATACCTACAATTCTCTTATTGTTCCCTCCGATTCTGACGGTGGGATGATCCTGACCGCCCAATTCGCACCCTCGACTCTTTACCCCTCCTCGAGGGAGGAACATTCCAGATCAACAAAAACACATCGTATCTTCCAGCAACCGGGTTCTCCACTTGCCAACATATATCTGGTCAGATCCCGTCATAGTTTCTCCACGCTCTCTCCCGTCGGCCATTTGAGTGGATAAGGGATCTTTCTCTTACTCCATCACGTAGTGGAGCACACAACAATCCTGGATTTTGGAATGTGGTCCAATTTGGTCCAATTGAGAGCTTACTAAACGCACTATCATGTGAGATCTCAACCAAAATCTCCTCGCATATCTTGCATATCGGCAACTCAAATTGCATGGAAAACTCAAAGAACTAATATACATAGTATTTGCGGATGATTTACCAGCACTAACTCTTATGAGTGTTAAAAAAAAAATCCAAAGTAAACGCCTGAAGGAGACAATGTGCCCAACCCATTCTTCAACCGACATCGGTCGTATGTACTGCAGATCAAGAGGCCCGCAGCTACGTCAATCCTGACGCTATGGCGCCGTCCCCGCTTATTGGCGAAAAACAATAAACAAAGATACCAAGGAAAATCGAGAAAGAAAAATACCTCGATAAAATCAAAGAAGAATGAAAAGGGACCTAGGCTCATCAATGTACAAAGCGATAAAGCTACACCACATATGACAGGTCGTCAAAACCTGAAAGAATCTCTAAGTCGAATGCATCGTACGTTGTTTGGGGCCGTTCAAGTAGCCCCTTGCTCGCCCGCATTTCCTCTCGCATTTTTTTGCGCTCCTTCTCCTTGACCTCTTCTGGTGTCGGGACCGGGACATAGTTGCCATAGTTGTCCTTGTATACCTCCTCGCGGACGACCGGCGAGAGCGGAGGGGCCCATCTCACCCTCTTGGCCGGTTGACCCGCTACTTTCTGTGACTGTGTGCTGAGACAACTCTTCTTTGGTAGACCCGGTGCCTCGCTATCAGGGGGTTCATCTTCATCTTCTGGCGACGTTTCTCCAAGAAGTTCTTTATCGAAGCTTGCTGACAACTCACTCCCATCTTCGGAGGGTGTTTCAACTCCCGAAGAACTTGTGGAGCCTGTCGGGGTTGTGAGATCGATAGTCGACTTCGTCGTATCAGCGTTTCGAAGTTTGCGCTCGTAATGCTCGTTCCAGATACGGATCATGCCTTGTCCATATTCGGCGATCGACATCTCATTATCACTATGCCAGGTGAAGGATGGATCGGAAAGGGGAGCAACGACCATGGCACTGATCGCTTGTGAAACGTCGCTGATTGTGCAGTCATGGGCTTTCGCAAATGCTTCACAAGGAAAAAGATTCGCAATAGTATTGGCCATATCCGCAAAGAACTCAACGGTATAAGGTGACGGTGTAGCTGGGCCCGTACTAGAGGATTCAGATAGGGCGTCCGTGTCGGCAGGACTATCGTTGGTCTCGCTGGGAGACGGTGGGGAAGAGGGAGTAGCAGGGATTTCGTCCTCGTCGAGAATCCATTCTTGGGTCTCGTTCAGGACCTTTGCTTTCTTTGAGGGCATGTCGGAGTACATATCCGACGAGGCACGTCGCTTTTCAGCCATTTTCTAGAGATGTTCGCGTTTACATGAGAACGGTTTCGCAATATGCACGGATGGTCAGTCCGTCTCGATAGTAAGATTCTAACCACGTCGGAATCAAACTTGTGGCAGAAAAGCTTGTGCCTCAAATGTTCTTGGTGCCCCTTGAAAACTGGCTTCCCAACAGTGATTATATACTCACCGTTATAGGTCCCACCTGTCTAATTCAAGCCCAACAGTCTTGGTATACTGGTCAGATGTTTTGTTTCTGATAAGATAGTGAGAGCTTTCTGGTTGAAGGTGGCAAATGAAAGAGGAACTCATATAGTGGTGAGGTTAGAACACGAGAGCCAGTTAGGGTTGCAGAATGCGCTGAATAACAGTGAATGTTGATTTCTGGTGACATTGTTATTGTTCTCTGAACAAAGAGATTGGGCATGTTGATCAATAACAGTTTAATCTATAATATCATAGGTAACTGATCGTCTATCCAACACTCTATTGTGACACCTTTAGGTAGGTGTTGTGTTCTGTTGGTGTGAATGCTTATGGGCCAGGCAGACGGAATGTATAAGGTAACCATGATACCTAGCGCTTTGTCTGATGACCAGTCTACCACCAAGTAGTTCTTTATTGATGTATGATTGTTTGTCCATTGAGACGTCTGTGATTGACGTCTTTGTGAAGGACCGTGGTATTTATTTGTGTTGGCTCTCTTGGTGGACATGATGGATCCGAGTAAGTCTCCACCTTTTTTTGATAGAGTGTACGGAGGTCCAGAACTGCCGACGGGGATCTTATCGAATGGAGTATTAGTGTTGGCCTGAAAATTGAGCCAACCAAGAGGCCTGAGCAGAATAAGGTTAGTCAGTCCCACGGCTTGGCGCGCTTACTCAAGCAAATGGCAATAGAGTTCCACATGAACCCTTCTTCTCCTCCTCTTCTTCTCCTTCGTTTTCCTGTTTTTCTCTCCGTATACTTAAAACTCACCTCTGCAAATTTCACTTGTTTGGTTGACCTCATCCCCAGCTGAGAGTGGGTTCTTCTCGCAATGGATCATATAGAGCCCGTCGATGGGTCTGATGGTCCTTCTGCAGAGGCTCCGAGTCCACCGTCCACGACTCAACCGACGTCATTGCAGCGGCGACAACGTGCGACGTCGCTCCGCTCTCGCCGCCCTACCATCCGCCTTCAGCGCCTACCGTCTTTGGAGAACGCCATCCCCCAAATCCAGTCAGGGGTTTCTCGGGGCACTGGTAATGTTTCAAGCATCAATGTCGCATCGCCGCCTCCTGCCAAAGGCGCAGATGAAGACTCATGGCAGGGGAATCGTCGCCGCAGCAGTTCCGAGCCCCGGCCGGGGAGGTGGTCTGCTCCCAATCCATCCGCCCTACCCCGTCTCCCACCCGACCAAATGCATCCCTTGATGGAAGAACCGACCAGTCCAATCAATTTAGCTCATTCGAGCCGGCCGTTTCCCGAAGTGCATCCCTCGGGGTCCCCGCCACCCCGGGTGCAAAGGCGAGGGAGTTTGGGTCTGCTGCGTTGGACGAGTGAAGCAGCTATGAACCGGTTCTCGCGGAATCGTGTATCTGCGAGCGGGGCTGCTCCTTCATCAGGGGCTGACACCACGGACAATGAATATCATCCCCACGTGGTGGATGTCTTAGATGTTATCGGTATGCTCTGAATTAGGCATCTATGGCAACTTGCCCTAACATAAGCCAGATCCGGAAGTTTCAGCACTATCGACACTAACAAACGTCCAAAATTCCTTGTTCGTGCCCAATCTGGGCCCGTTAATCAATCGCAACCAGACCTATGCACTTTCACCGCCGAGAGAGTCCTCGGAGTCGACTGGGGAGGAAACGACGGAAACAGAAGAGGGCGAGGAAACATTCGAGAAATCTCCCGAAGGCCGTCCATCACTAGAGCGACCTCTAACAAGTCTATCGGCAGTTTTGGGGAAACAAGATCCACAGTTTGCCGTGTTACCTGAAGGAAGCAATCTCGAGGGCTGGACTGCGAGAGACATAGAAGAACTGAACGATCATGTCAGGCACATGTTGCATTCTCGTCGTTCAAAGTTCAAACGGGCAATGAAGGGCTTTGGGAAATATGTTTCTAAACGTATGTACTGACCAGCTGCAGCGCTGGACCGCTTACTGACCGTTGGCCCTGTAGCACTCGGGTTCCTCATTACCCTATACGCAACCCTCATTACTCTGTTCGGTCTTGCCTGGGTGCTGTTTCTGATTGGTATGAAACTAGCTCTCTTTTGGGCCCGTGGCCTTTCTATGCATAACACTAACTAAGTTGCCAGGTTGGATTAACGTCGGTGGGCGGCAGTTGTACATCATCAACGTAATTGACAACGTTCTTGTCGCCTTGTTCGCCATTATGGGTGATGGGCTAGCACCGTTCCGTGCGATTGACACATACCACATGTGTTTCATTGCTCACTACACATTCCAAACATGGAAAGTTCGTCGAAAGCGTCAACTTCCAGATCTGAAAGATAAAAATGACCTACCTACTCGTCGCGAGATCGATGTCGACGTCGAATTCGGGGATACACCTAAAGACGAGGAGTATGAATTTACTGTACTGAACCGTCTGCAGCAGCAAAAGTTGGTTCACCATCAAACCAAATTGTCCAAGTCCCACACCTTCTACAAACCTCACGAAACCCTGACTCACCATGCCTTCCCTCTTCGCATGCTCATCGCCATTGTTGTCCTGTTAGACTGTCACTCCTTGCTTCAAATCGCGCTCGGCGCCTGCACATGGGGCATCAGTTACCACCACCGCCCCTTCGCCCTAACTACTGTCATTCTTTGTTGTTCGATTACTTGCAATATCACCGGCGGCGTCCTCATCATGGTCGGTGACCGAAGGACACGGAAGAAGGATGTGGTGGAACGGCTGTTCCGTGAGCAACTCACTAAGGAAGCGATGAAGAAGGTCTGCAAAAAGAAACAGAAACGGCAACAAAAAATTGAAGAAGAGGACGAACCACGATTATCGGTTTCCACGCGTCCTCAACCCTATGACGGAACATAGGAAGCTCCTTGCCTTCTATATAAACCTTTCACGACCGCATGAGCTCTTCTTTCTAAAACGTACACGCCCATACAACTATGACTTTGATATTGCTTTGTTATACCTCACTAGTTTGGTTCCTTTCTCCAATGTTCATATATTCAAGATCTATGCTTCTTTTATCTTGCTTTTGCTTGTCATGCTATTGATGTCGTTTGATCTAGCTTTGGCATATTTTTGTACAAATGTAATGCTGTCTTGTGCACTGCTGAGTTATGTACTGTACTATACACAAGACTTGATTTCAAACCTTCTAAGAAGTAATCAATGGCCTAGATCTATTGTTCTTGCTAGACATATTCTATCCTACCAGAATCTATAGCCTACCGATAACCACCCAGAAGACATAAACGATACTCCGTGCATAGATTACTGAAATCATGCATACCGAACCTAGCCACCTACCTTAGGTTTCTCAAAAAATGGCCACTGGGATAATATTAGAATACGTTTACTCGGCAGTAACCCTAAAAGCTTATTTCGTTTCTAGGAGCATTAGTACACTACTTTAAGGACCAAAAAGCATATGGCCCGTTCGTACACGTCTGAGAAGATCCGAAGGGTCATCACAAGAACCGGGATAGACCAAGCGACACAAGGAAAAGCTAGTTTGAGATTGTTGTATAGACATAGAGTGGGTGCACATGTACAAAGAAACTCTCCCGAGAGCTAGTCAGAACAAATCCAAAGCAAATATAGAAACACAAAGAAAGGAAAGATAGTGCTCCGCTCAGCAGTATGCAAATCAATCGCTGATTCTTGTGGGAAATGACCTGTTAATTGCATGTGAGAGGGGAATGTAATAGAAGTCCAAACACCAAGCCCCCGCTGAAATAAAGACGGTAAATTCCAACATTGAAAAAGGAAAAGTAAAGTGAATGACATTGAACTCAACTGTGCAAGAGTTCAGGATAGAAATTTCTGTTGTCGTTGTCCCTTGCCTCTTGGCTGAATCTTCTCCAGTAGATAGGTAACTCACCTTTCTACAATTCCGAATGCATTGTGTCCTCCCCAGCCGTCGCTTGCATTTTCCGATTGGTCAAGATCTTTTCAAGAGTGTCGAGCTTCTCGCGGGTGGTACGTATAGCGTGGTCCATCTCGCGAACTGACATCTTGTCTTCGTCTAGCTTGTTAATGAAATCACGCCCGCTCTGTATTTTTCGAGCTCTTTCATGCGCCCGCGATTCACCTGGCCTATTGACGGTTGGGAAGACCATGCCGTCCATCCCCACGCGGTCCTCTAACCAACTCCACAGCTCGCTCTCCTCTCTTCTCCACATCTCCTCATAAGCGGCCAGGCGCTGAGGTAATGAATAGCCGGGACATCCAATGTCGTGTGACAACATTGACGGCTGTGAGGGTGTCCGGAAAAAAATCAGGAAGAGCAATATACCAATGACTAGAACAGCCAAGTTTCCGTTCCACAGAGGCTTGAGAATACCTGCTATAGGTTCTAAAACTCCGCGTATAGGTTCCAGAGGTCCCCAAGTCTGTGCTTGTTGCTTGGTCGCATCGCTTGCTGCTTTGGCAGCAGCAGCAGCCGCTTCCTCGTTGGCAACATCTCCCCTCTTGCGGCGTCCTTTCCCTTTGCCTCCTACCTTGGAGGCGGCGCGAGCACGAGGAGCAACAGCAGCTCTGAGTGCACTGATGAGATCGCTCCCGAACGTTCCCTGACCATCAATAGCACCCTTCTCAATAGGACCTAAACCGCATTAGTGTATTGGTCTTAGAACCGAGAATAGTAGCGAACTTACCTTTCAGCCAACTTTTTCCGGACCATTCGATGGTGCACGTCATTAAGAAACGTGTTTGGTTGTTCGCGGCCCAGGTGAACAGGTACTTCGTCTTGGTGCAGAAAACATTACCACTTGGTACGTCTGGAGTCTGAGTACTTAGTGTAACGAGAACTGCCTTTTCCAAGTCTAAGAAGTCCAGGGTTTCAGTACTGATACATTTGGTTTGTTTAGGTCCGATGGACCCATTAAGTGGTTTGATGTACGAGTATTGTCTCGTCCTGCTTTCGTTGGTCAGACCACCGCTTTCAATATCAAACTGGAGCTCGCCGGATTTTTGATTGTCTACAAGAAACTTGGGCATAAAGTTTGTCGATGCCGGTCCAAATACATAAGAATAAACCTTCCCCAGTGGAGCAGGAATAATCTCATCTTTGATAACTTTATCATACTGGCCCGCAGGATCAGTGTATGTCGTAGGACCATGGGTAGTAGGGCCAGGGAAATCTCCATCTACGTTTTCGTTTGCTGATTTTCCACCTCGAGGGTCGCCATTAGTGTTCGATGTTGCTGGGGCTGTGCCATTGACTGGAAGGTTCCCAGAAGCTTGCCGGCTGAGACCCTTAAGTGGCAGTGACTTATCACTTCCATTGACGCTGGCATCGCCAGGCTCAAAGAAACTGTCAGCGTTGTCACCGTCTTCGTCCTCATCATAAATCTCGTCTTCGTCTTCACTCCCGCCCTCACTCTCCTCTCCTGCCTTCTCAGTTTTGTCTCCTGTACCTTGCTCGACTCTGGTGCCATTTACTGAGCTCTTGAGAGTGGGATGATTAATCTTCCAGATGTTAACCATCAAATCGTAGGTAGATTCTCGGCTGAGCAAACTTCGGAAAGTGTGGCGAGCATGCAGAGTTTGAATAGCAATTGCATTAGGGAACACCATCGCTGTTGACTCCTTCTCTATCGCGACAATTTCGTCAAAGCTAATGACCAGGGTAGTCACCCAGCCTAAGATATTGCTCGAAAAACAAATATGACCCTCCGATACGTAGATTCGTCCGGCCAGGATGATCTCCCGTTGCAAGGCACAGCTATAATCCTCGATCAAATAATCATCTTCAGGGACGCTGCGGAACAGTTGATGGAAGTCCCTGTTCCGCTTCTTACTAGCAACTGCAAACCCAGTCAGCCGTGGCACGCTTGAATTACCCCCTGGAATCCCCAGTGCCATCGCACTAGCCCCAGCGGCAGCTGCAGTTGATGCAGTTGCTGCTGACGAGCCTCGATGACGCCGCCGAGTCAGGCGGCTGCGTACACTTCCACTACGAGAAGGTCGAACGCTGATTTCACCATCTAGTACGCTGCCACTTGGAGAGGTGTGGTCACCAGTGGCGTCTCTCGGAAGTGAGCTTGTGGATTGTAGTTCCAGGCTCTCATCTGATGGCGGGACCACCGAAACCTCTGACGGCTTTTCGTAGGCCATGGTGACCGCACGCGCAGCATGTCGATCTTCAAGCCTTGCTGCCTCCTCATCTCGCTGATGAACTGCGGTGTTTTTGCGCTTGTCAGATGGTATGTCCGGCTTAGTGATAACAACACCGTCGGGTGTTGAGACGGATCCACCCGGCGGCACAGCAATATCCAAGTGGCTGAAGTCAAGATCCCCGGTTCCTAGTGTCTCGATTGCCAGTGGCTTTTTCCGTTCGGTTTTGCTAGATTCCTGCGTTTCGTTCTGGCTACTTTCTCCGTCCTTAGTCGAGATGTTCTCAGACTCCGTGGACACCTGTTGTGAGGGGCTGCGGGTCTTTGACTGAGTATTGAGGCTGCTACTAAGCGTTGAGGCAGCATTTTGTGCCGCACTGAAGACAGAGGAAAAAAATCCAGTTTGTTGGGTGCCAAGGTTGGTCTTCGAGGTCGCCTTCGCTTCTTCGATAGTTGGGCCCAGGGCGGATATAGAGTTAGACAGCTTACTGGGCTTGTGGCTAACAGAAGAAGCAGACCGGACACGCCGGTGCGAGATCATGTTTCCTGACGGGCTGACGACAACTCCCGGCGGCAACGGGTCTTTCCCTTTCAGAGAGTCAGGCGATTCAGTGACATCCGGAGACGAGAAGAGATTAGCGGCAGCTTCGGTTCGAGGTGTAGGTGGGGTCACTGTAGTGTGGGGTGCTGGGATAGTACGGCGGGGAGGCGTGCTTGGAGCAGCGTGATCTGACGGCTGCGCAGGTTTCTCTTCCTTGACGTCAGTACGAATTAGAGGTGGCAGAGGCGGAGGAGACTCGGCGACAATGGTCGGGGCTTTTTTCGATGATGTGCTGCTTCTTCTACTGTTTCCGAATAGACCTCCACCTTTCTTGCCCTCACTTTGGGTAGAAGATGACCGATCACGATTGGAGTCTTTTTTATCCTGGCTCGAGCCGAATGCGCCTTTCCACCGTCTCCCTGGTGAAACGCTTCTTTTCTTGCCACCGCGATCTTCTGGGACACCCAATGTCGAGCTTGGTTGAGAAGTGGGCCTCGAGAGCTCTGTATCTGCGTTGGACTCAGAATGGGCAGTGGCACTTGGCCCACTAACAGCAGATTCTACATCCGCTTGAGCACTATCAGTGTCATTCGCGTCCGTAGATGTTGTCTTTTTTAAAGGTGAGGAAGTCGTGTAAAAACCAGCATGGGACTTTTGAGCAGTGAGAGAAGGGGTCCTGGAGAAACAGTGACTAATCAGCATTTTGCTATTTATTGCCGATACAGCGCTACATGAACCGGCATAACTCACCGCTCAGGTTCAGAATCATCAGTAAGCAAGTTGACTTCGTCATTCTGGGGGTTTAGGCCGTCGTTGTTAGCTGCGGATGGAGGCCTGTCTTCAGAAGGCTCATCTGGCCTATCTTGTGCATCTTTCTCCCCTTCCAATTCGAATTGTGTCGGCAACTCTTCCGTCGCCTTTTGGTTTTCCTTCTTCTTCCGCTTCTTCCTAGCGGCAAGGAGCTTTGAGAATCCGCTGGGACCAGCCTTTGCAGAATCAGTTCCTTCGCCCGCTTGAGACTTCGGTCTGTCGGAAGTAGAGTCGATCGACGACGATCGGCCATTGCTTCTGCCAGAGCTTCCTAATGCATCATCAATGGAGGTTTTTGAGCGATTAAGTTTGCCGATACTCTGCATGTCTGACGAGAAAGCCGGGTGGGCTTCGGGGTTTAGGGAATTGTCCTCCATGAAGAATCGGAGAAATTCGAATCCGATTCAGCTTTAACGTAAGAGAGGTAACTCGAGCGATATAATAACAAAAACGTAAGAGAGGTAAAAGACGCGATATATGTGGAGTGTCGAGGGCAAAAGTACATGGTAGAGTACAGCGTGTCCCGCCTTGAAATAGTTGCTGATCGGAGCAGCGTATGAAGCTAGACGGAGGGGAAAGATACCGCCGGTCGGGAAGCCATCAGATTAGTCCTGTCTCCCCCTTTTGGTGTATACTTTATAGAAAAAGAGAAAGTACAAGAGTACTAATAAGATAAAGTGTCAACAAAGTGGTAATAAAGGGGAAAGTTGAGCGGGAGAATTGGGGGGAGGGAGAATGGGAATGACGAAGCGATCACGGCTGGAAGTTAACATCAACTCCGCAGTCGAGGTTACAGACGTAACTCGTTCTGGAGCAGGAACCGTCAAACTGCTGACTTACCAAACCAGGACTAGCCTAAAAGCCTTATGGGCTGACTCAGCCATCAGGGGTAACATGACGATCATTAACCCTATTTTTATCAACCCATGGCTAATCTGGGCGGAGGTACTAAAATCGCCCATTTTTCTGGACTGATTATGCAGAATACTAAGTTTGAACTACTAGTACGGAGTACACTATGCAAGATATGTTTTTGTTTCAGAACCATTATTCGCACATCTCACATCCATATTCACCTACAAGTAAGCGCCAAGACAGAGCTATTAATAGACCCATCATATTCCTATACTATACAAATCACCGAAAAGAACACAATATTCTCTTCCCTTTAGATCGCACGACTCAGGAAGAACAAACTTGATTGAGGTTTACGGGTTTTATTTAGCATCGGATTATCAGGGGGCAACTCTGCCGCGAGAGAACCCCACTCGGAGGTATCCAGTCTCCGACCCGCCCAACAGTGCTGTTGCGAGTATACAGTATGCTCACCCCCTTAGCCTCTCGTGCCAATTGTGGCTGTACGTAATTAAACTCGTATTCGTAACTAAGGTGAGGTCTATGAATGGGTGGCCCCCGTACTCGTTTCCTAAAGACTTAGTGAGGATTGTCTCGTTGATATACCGTACATTAATCAGATCCAGCTATAATGCATGGCATGGCTTCGTTTGTCGGAATATCCCCGCCTTCAGAACGCTCCAATTTATCGCTATATACTCGATGCACTTCTACCTAACTGATCTGTTTAGGTCCCTTCTCTACTCTAGGTACTCAGTACAAGTCAGTAGGCGGGACTTTGGGCCAGGGTCTGAGTATAAATATCCCGTACAATCACACTATCGCGAATGCAGGCATGATGCAGGGATCTGCGAGATCCGATTAACTCGGGTAGTACGGAGTATATCTTGAGTCGTAATTAAGCAAAAAAATAACCTCCTTATCGCGTATAAGGGGCAGTTACTTACTAAAATAGCTTTCCTTCCAAACCTCAAATGTGGATTAACCTATTATCGGTGCCACTCTTTGTTATCTCATGAGATATTGCATAGTCGCTATTTTAGTTTAAAACACCTACCTAGTTTTCTAATACAGTACTTTATTTAGGTCATAGTCGAAGCTGAACAAAAGGAGATGTCTCCAGGGTGATGCCCTTTGGAGGTCCCTAGTGATAGTATCGTGTTTGTATAAAAGTAACGTACTCAGGCAGTATGGTCCAAACTACATGATCGTATTATACTTTAGTAAAGGTATATAGGGAGCGAACGCTCCACCGATATAGAGTAGTCAGGGATCATTTAGCAGTCTCAACATTGGCATAATCATTCTCTAGCCTCATCTAAGTGGTAAGTGGTGGTTTATAAGCCAAACAGACTTAGAGCAAGCCATACAAGAAAGCGCAAATTTTCTACATTTTAGTAGTCAATCGTAACTCAATTGTTCCAGGCAAAATGTTGCGTAGCAAGCCTTGCCTCCATCAATATGATACTACTGCGTAGATGTATCACATATGGGCGTAGTCACGCTGACGCTGAGACCCCATGATTCTCCAAAGATAGTTCATGGATTGAAGGTCGCAAGCGTGCTCATCATGTACCAAGGATGAAAAATTATCATTGCTCAGCTCATACTTGGAGCTAGGTTAACCTTCGTGCCTTTGGTGACACAGTTCGAATTTACGGATACTAGGGTAACGACCACCATACGGCTCATTTTGGTGAGATTATCAATATATCTCTCTTTGTTCTCAATAATTCCTCGATGGTCTAACGGTCATGATTTCCGCTTGTCATCTCTAATGAGAACAAGCGCGGGAGACCTGGGTTCGACTCCCAGTCGGGGAGACATCTTTTTGATTTTGCTATCAAGTTCCGCAAGTGGACCCAGGGATAGCAGTCATATTCCTTACTATTTCTTTTCCCTCTTCTTCATATCATCGTAGAACATGTATCCTCCATTTACACTCGGTTGCCTTCCCCAGAAAAGCAATAGTGTTCGAAAATATCAAGATCCCACCCCAAAAAATACTATCAAGCGGTCTTGGCCGATGAGCTGTACTGATATATAAATATAGGTATCATGTTGCAGAATCCTAACCGGACAACCCTTGAAAACCCTCTTCAACTAATATATATTTTATCCCGTCTTGTAATTGAGTTACATATCCATTACCACTAAGGCCTGCCTTAAATAGAGTTTAGTGTAGCATAGCTACCTTGCATTGTTCTGTAGTACCTTAGGTCCTAAATCAAATCTGTGATCTGATGTACTACTAGACACCATCGCGTACAGAATATTAGAAAAAATTTGACTTTTTTTATAATCACAGTAAGTAGCAATTGCATGGGAACATGCTGGAAACGGAACTATCAGCATTGAAAAAAAGGGTAGAGTCACGCTGGCTTGGAAGCCTACTAACGGCCGACTGTAAATCTACCTGAAGAAACTGCTATGCGCTACAAGTATACGGTGCGCAGGTGCCATCTGAGTAGAGCCTCATGGATGCTGAGTTCCGTTCGTGCTTTCCAAGGCTGCGAACAAGGAGATTGCTCTTCGGCTACAGAAACCCCTTGCCTTTCGCAGTTCAATCGTTTTCTTTTTAACGTTCTGATCAGTATCGTTCTTCTTCTTAGAAAAGGCAAAGAAGTTCGTTTCCGGATTTTTTGGCAAGTGTCTTGACAGAGCAACTTGAGGCATTCATATTCGCTTACACATTGACAGAGTAGGTGTCAGGATCGCTTGTATGGAGACCCTTCGCCGGCTCTCATATTTAACGCACCATCGTTCTTAGTATTCCACGAGGGATAGAGCCTTCCACCGATGTTCTCAGGAGGGAGCTTTGGTTTAGTTCTTATTATGTTGAAGGCCGGAATACATTTCTCAACACCTTTTTCGGACTCGATAAGATCTGGAGCAACGCTCATTTAATAACAGACCTACTGCTTTTCTTGCTCACACAAGTAGCGGGTCTTTCTAGAGACGCATACTCCCTATATTCTAAGCAGAGGGAAGGCGTTTATAGCACATCCAAGCATTGTACACACTGTCCGTCCATCGATAGAGCCCAGTAAACAGGGCGGACAAGTCGCAAGGACACATACAGAAATGGTGACTTTTACTCGTTCACCTCTAAATATTTATAACATTCTCTGATAGGCCTGCAGGCCTAGACTCGGGTAAATTCCAAGCTCTTAGTGCGCGTTTTACGCTTTCTTTATCACTCGAGGAATGATTTAAACTGTGGGTTGTGGCGAGTCATTGGGCTTGTTCTCGTATCCAGATGTCTGAGGGATAAATGCCCTAAGATATTCATGATTAGTAACAGGTACTGTTTCAAGCAACAGCAGTTATTGTTTATGGCGTGGACTACATTTACACAAATAAAGAAAGATCCCGTACTTTACTCCCTAACCTAGGGAAATCATATTCACGACGTCGTTGACGCGATGGCCCCTTTACTATCACATCAAGTCCAAGAACACCCTCTGCTTCCCCTTCTACAGATACAAGATACACTAATTTTCCTATCAGTATGGAAACTATGACCCATATATCCCTACTACGCTTGGTGTCGCTGCTTTGGGACCATGATGATGTCTAAAAAGCCAACCAGTCCATGCTAAACCGGTGGGCACCCTCGGGCCTCTATAACTACTATTAATAAAACCCTGATCCACAGCTGCAGCTTTATACGTAGTTTCTCGACAGACATTTGTGAGGATTTCGCCAAGGCGAGAACCGTGTTTACTCTCATAACGCAACGCCTCATTCTCAAGTGAGTGTTTTCTGGACGATGAATCAGGGACATTTGCGCTGGCAAAAATTTGAAAGGTCCTGTCGAAAGTATGGGTTTGGAATTGCAACTTTTTGAAGGACCCCTTTTCCGAAATGTTATGAGAAGAGCCGTCCCGGTTCAACAATGGCAAAGTATCAGGATTGATGATAAGTATGTACAGTTGTAAACTTGCAAGATATAGCAAACTAATAGGAAATTATTGACATATAAATATAGGAGCAAATAGGTTGATGAACAAGAAAAGGAAGAAAAATAAGGACCACAACGACGACAACAACAATAAGAATAAAAAACAAAGGAAACCGCGAGCAATATTTGCTGTAAAAGTACTACAGGCTTGTCAAGTATTCCAAACGATAGATCTCCTATGCTCTAGCCACCATCCATCATTGAAAGAAGGACTTGGACATTAAGATCACCCTTGCGAGAGAGATATGCCCGGCTCTTGTTTGGCAACTCCTTAGGCTAGGCACGGCGCACACTAAACACTTCCTTTCCCTACCCTGGAACCCTCGATTGAACTCATCATCTCTTTCGCTCCTTATTATCTTCAGACTTACCTTTTGCCCGGCCACGGGCCTCCATCGGGTGCCTGGAACTTGGTGCTCCTTGTGGATTTACTCTCTGAGCAGAACTTTCCATTGTACTTGGTGCTCCTAGTGGATTTGCACTTTGAGCGGCATTCTGCTGATTAGAAGACCCTAAGGCACCTCTACCTCGTGGCTGAGAATCCCGAGGTTTAGGGTTCTCAGACTTTTTCGGGCCGCGTGCCGCTTCTGTTATATGCTTCAGGCGGGGCCCGGGTTTCTCAGCGGTCGCCGTATACTTGTCATGAACCCAATCATCTACTGCTATATAGCTTTGGCTTGGGAACTCACGACCTTGACGGCTCTTCACCATGAGGTACAACATGCACTCACGAACTGAGACAGATGGTGTCGGGCCACCGTGATCGATAGACTGTTCATCGTGTGAAATAGGGGCGAATAAACCAACACCAGTTGCTTCACCTCTCCTGAATCGGTAGCAACCGGAACGAGATCCTGGCGTACGAAAATGGTATATTTATAATTCGTCATAAAACCATATTTCAGTTGGTACTTCCACATGTATCGGGCTATCTGGCCTGTACGTAGAGATCGATCTGTTATCACATGTGTTCCGTCATGAGTGATGGCAAGCACTTACCGTGATGTCCATGTTGGTAAGAACGGCTGTTATTGGCTCGGGATGGGTTGAGCACTGCACGAACTTCTTGCTGGAAATTTTGCCAAGGTTCAAGATGACCAGTAAATGTGACACTGCCCAACCCAGTACCTGAGGAATGATGCCTGGGGTGCGATAAAACCATGGAGAATGAGTCTTGCGTTACATCTTTGCAAGATAGGAGCTTCACCTGCGGTTGCTGAGAGTCTTGTTGAACAACCTTTAAAATGTAGCGCTTGAGCAGGGGCCAATGGTGGAGGGAGGTGTTGGTGAGAAGGCCCTTGTGCGGGAATATATGAGCAGCAGGACCTGATGGTGAAGTGAATCTCCTATAGGTCGAAGCCCCTAAAAGAGAATATTTTTCCTGTCTCCTACTAAGCCAGCCCCCTCTCCGAGGCATAAGATACCGGAATTTATCTCAGCCTTTCGGTATTCCTTGCGTGCATCCATAAGGATCAGTGATTATCTAGACACAACAGTCATGTATGTTCCAAATAAAGGGTGGATAATGGAGAAATCAACTATAGAAAGTATTTTAACCAGACTCAAGGCGCTTAATCTGTTGCTCTTATATACTGTAAGAATCGCAGCCTCTCTGCTTTCCCTCATCGAAAGGTCCCACATCCTAATAAGAGACTATACTTAGTGTTTCTGAAGTTTCTCTAGAGCAAATTCGACATTGGAATTAAAATACATAATTGATATCCTATTCGCAGTAGAGAGATTATCTTCAGCCTCGAGCAATTAGTTAGAATAGATTTCGAGTAGTAAAGCAGGACCCGAAATAGCACAAGGCCGTTTTAGACGGAAGGTTGCTTTGCATGGTAAGCAGAAAAAAAGTCTGATATAGCAGTTAATTCTCGAGACTGCACTGCCACTGACTCATAGTCCAGACTTGTCACAATGAGCGACGCGGAATAAAATTAGTCTACAGGGTGTATTTAGTACTAGTGAATAGTATATGGAGGTAGCAGCAGTTCACCTCGTAGTGTGTCGGACCGCCTTTGCTAGGAAGGGATGAGGTACTAGGCGCCGAGGCTGTAGCCTGGAGACCATCATCCCTACTTCATATTGGGGCATTGCCCCCCCCCCCCCCCCCCCCCCCCCCNTATCTTCACAAGCCCAGCATCACAACGAATAATCCAAATTCGCCAGCACTTCCTACTTCAAATATGCATTCTAGTCCAGACGATGAGCTCTTTGATCCTCCCCGGGAGATCCCCGACGCTGAAATCTATAACTTTATTCCTAGAGATCATGTTTTCTATTTCAAAAATACCCAGACTTCATGGCGAATGGGGGTAATACAAGCTGAGAAATTTCGGATATATGAATATGAAAGATTTGGACATACCAAGGATGTGTCTTCAGTATGTGTGACTACCCAGGTCGAAGGCCCATCTCCGGGTATAAAAGCCGTCATGAAGATCAAAGCCCAGTATGCGCTCCCCTTGAGTTTTGAGCGACCACAATAGCCGCAGCAATATTTTTACCATCTATCTTTATCCATATTCTAATAATGTTCAGGATGGCGCCTTGGACAGGGGACACATCCTGTGCTGATTATCTCCCGATCACCCAAGAAATCTTTCGAGAGCTATCTGTTTTGGAAAAGCTTACTGAGGGTGGTTGTAGCAGCACACCCCGCTTTATTGACTTCCTTGCTTTTGAACAGGATGATGATGATCCTGTCCCTGATGGATACTTTGTGGTGTTTCTCTTGGAGAAACTCCCTGGGGTAAACCTTGAACGGATATTCTCTGAATTCTCCCTTGAGAAGCGAAATCGAGTGCGGATAGCCTTTGCTAAAGCTTTTCGGTAGGTTCTCTCTGTCGCCACAGACTCCCTCGAGGAGCTTCAGCTAAAGACAGTGTATAGAGAGTTCTACAGCTTCAGGCTTTTCCACCATGACCCTGCTCGACGCAATATTATATGGGATGAAGGCATGGAGCAATGGTATGTCTGGTCTAGTACAGCTAGGGTATCTCAATTAACAACCATGCTTAGCTTCATAGTGGATCTGGAAGACGTTGAGGAGAGGGATCATCCAGTCTTCAGCACTCCCCGCTTTGACCCTTGGAGAGATTTTAGATATTGGGAGCTCTGCTCAGCAGAATTGGATCCAGATGAAGCTAATTATGATCCAATGATGCCTGGGCCACATGAAGAAATTGAGGATACTGATGAGGCGCTTTATGCTCTAGCGGCTCGCACGAAACATATATCAAAGCCGGATGGCAATGTAGCGACCAAGGTAAAATGAGGCATCTTTGTGTCTTCCTTTGGTTGACCCTGGGGTTATCTAATTGGAAGTTCGTCATAGTGAGCTTGGGCAATCTCATTATCTCATGTTAAGCCCAAGGAAGGCATGATTTCTTGTTTCCTAACATCTTATACATGTCTCAATATAGTTACATATGTCTTACATTTTGGAGTCTGACTGCCCAGGAGCAGCGGTCAAGTATGCATAAGTGCCTGTAGGGGAAAGGCCCATCCTAGAGCCCTCTATATTCAGCGTATACGCATGTGTGGGGTGCTGGGAGGCTCAGTCCGCGTCAACAAAATTGAATGAAATGGCTCGCCGGTAGCTCCTGTCAAAGCCATATCCTGGCCCCCATTTCCTTTCCGTACTCGAGGAATCCTGCACCAAGCACGAGCACCGGATCGGGAGAATATCGCCGCTTGCAACGTTGCTTTTTATCCCGGGTTACGACGTTACATACGCTGTAAAGGCAGCCAGACTCCCAAAGTAGTAGCTCAGGAGAAGATTGCAACAGGGGGTTACCTTCGGTGCAAAGTACGGCATGGCGTACACGGTGTAACTATGTAGTTAAGTAATATGTACATTCTTGAGTGTCTAAAAATATGCGATCTAGACCTGGATGACTAAGATCGGTAACGGTATTGGTAAATTACCGTACAGGCTCGTGATGCGGGTAATGGCGTCACTCGTGTGGTGTGACTCCAACAAGTTGCTTTTTGTCATTCTTTCATCCCACAGTCCACCATCAAGGCTGTTAGTTGAACGGACGCTCCTGGAGAGAGCGATAGGCGATTCCTGCAGTTATGGAGACTGCACCGCTTACCTTGGTATGTCATCGACCAAAACTGGGGCCTTTTTGCGTTGTATACCCAGCCTGACAGAATCTCCCCGCGCAAGGCTCATACCCATGCACGAAATGCAGTTCTTGAGACCCGCAAGTCAAACCCAGTTGCCGCGAGCGAGGAACATGATCTGGCCGCGGGCGAGTTTGCTGCGGCGGCCCAGAAAAGCTCAGATCGTGAAGTATGCTTTTCCGCTATTCCTGCAGGGTTGATAGACGCTCACATGTGTAAATCACAGGCCCTGAGGACGCTACAGCTTCTCGAGCAACACCATAAGAAGCTCGCCCAAATTTTGCGCTTCCAGCATGAGAATCCGCCCGCCGCTGCCCCGGGTACACAACAAGTGACAGTAGAATCAGGAGGAGGGAAGACGGATACACAGCAACACCCACCAAAGCTATTAGGACACGCTCGCCTACCGGCAAGGGAGACTTCATCAATCGCTAGCAATTTGGCATCAGCTCGAGGCATACCGTCGCAGCCACGCCGAGGTTCCCCGGTGTCACCTACAGTTTCCTCGCAGCAGGCAGGGGCGAAGATGACAGAGGGACCGGCAAAGATCAGGACCAGTGAGGCTAGATTACGAGAACGACAGGCCTATGCAACTAAGGAACGCTCCAATCGGACGCCATCTAAGCAGTCATGGAATCCACCTGCAGCCAGCCCTACCGATATTACCTCGCAACAATTTGTGCCTCCAGACGCCGAGTCGTCCCATCCTAAGGACAGACAAGCCACATCCGAGGAGCCATTTCAACGGTTCTATTCTACTTTTGAAGGACTTATCTCCAAACTATCTGCACCGTTAGCTTTCGCAGGCCTCCCTTTGGGTTCAGACGTGTCGGAAAAAGCTGATTCTGCCCGCAAAACATCAGCAGATACGAAAGTGGACCGTCAACCTGCAGTTTCCGATCGACAGAGTCAACCAGGGGACACAGATATCAGCAGAATATTTTCGCGCGCTGCCCTACGAGCTGTCCGAGATTCGACGGGCGGGGGGACAGGAAGCACAGCTGAATCGTTTTACGTCGTGCCCACAACGGGTGGAACTGTTTCCTATGCTGGGATCTTGAGCAGGGCCGAGAAGGAAGCCCGAAGAAGTAGCTTCGAAGAGGGCGATGAGGACTTCGTGGACGCTCGTGAGACGCCGCCATCACCCGAAATGCGTCAGAGCATGACGGGGAGCAAGGGCAGGGGCAGTCGCGGCAAAGACAAACTCACCAGCATCCAGAGCCCTAAGACTCTAGAGGAATTACAGATGGAAAACCAAGCTCTGAAACATCTGACTGATACTTTGTCCAAACGTTTGCACATGTGGGAGGTTAACGCGCAGTCATCTTCGATGGCCTTGCAGCAATCCCTGAGAGCAATGCATCATCAGAATGTCCCATCTCCAGAGCACTTCCCGCAGTCTACTCCTGCTGTCGCTTCACCTATCGCTCCTCTCCCAACGCCAGCCTCCGCAGATCAAGAGCAACGCATCAGAGAGCTCGAGGAACTGATCCAGCAGAGCGAGAAAGAGCTTGACAAGGTTGGTCGTGAGAACGACAAACTACGAAATGTCGTGGGAAGATACAGAGATCGGTGGGAGAAGCTGAAGGAGGGTGCGAAAACTCGGCGAGAGGGTAGGTCAACTGCAGACAGGAATAGCTATGCAGAGCCTAGCACACCGGTTCGGACTGGCAGTACCAGCACACAGAAGGCCAGTGAGACCACGCAAGTGCAAGCCGAGGGAGCAGCTGAAAACGATACCAACTCAAGTAATGAACCTGAAGTCAAAAACGACTCTTCTAGCTGAGTCCTAGTTTTCATCCCTCATACCATCGAGTCCAAAGGACATGGTGAGTTTGCAAGCTTTAAGGTCCCGCACGGAGCATAGACGATTACCTTTCGTCGAGAGATGTAAGATACTTCACATCACACATATCTCTTCTCTTCTTTATGGCCGTTTTGCGTTCATGAACTGTTTTTCGGGTTTATTATGAAGGAATTGCATAATTGTCGATTACTGCAAATCGGGGGAGGAAGAAGGCACGCAACTACGCATCAGCCTATGAATCACGGTAATTTACGAGTCATGTCCACAAAAAGTGCTATATTAATCATAGCCGAGCAAATCAATGTATAATTCAAAAGTTCTGAATCAGAATCCACCGCTTACCCCAAGGCTAACTCCTCAATCACTGCACATAGAAAGTAGCATTGCCCCGAATATCCTCCGAGCTACTTCCCACCAGCACACCAAAAGCCCCAGGCTCAACAACATACTTCATGCGCACATTCCACAGCCCCAAATCCTGCACCTTCAACGGAATCTCCACCGTCTTGGTCTGCCCAGCAGGAATAACAACCTTCTTGAACCCCTTGAGCAACCGATTCGGCACCACAACCGACGCAACCTCATCAACAACATACACCTGCACAACCTCCGTGCCCTCCCTCGTGGCATCCGTATTCTTCACATCAACACTAACAGTAACCGTATCCGCCTCCGTCACATTCGTCTTATCAAGCTTCACAGCCCCATACTCGAAGCTCGAATAACTCTTCCCATACCCGAAGGGATACCACGCCTTGGGATTGCCAAGCGCATACTGGTGACCGAACTCCAGCGTGCCATTCGAATAAATATACCCAGCATCACCGATCTCGCGCGCCGAGTTCAGATAATCGTAGTAGATGGGCAGATCGCCAACGGAGTGCGGGAAGCTGACGGAGAGTTTTCCGGAGGGGTTATAGTCGCCGAAGAGGACGTCGGCGAGGGCATTTCCGCCTTGCTCGGAGGGGTAGAATTGCTGGACGAGTGCGGCGGTGTTGTTCGAGAGCCAGGGTTCTGTGATGGGCTTGCCGCTGGAGAGGACGACCACGGTGGGAACGCCTGTGTCGATGATTGCTTTGATGAGGGGGGCTTGGGCGCCGACGAGGCTGAGGCTGTTTACGTCGACGTGTTCGCCGGTTCTAGGGTCCTTTGTTAGTTTTCTATCCAAGTTGTTTTGGGGTGGAGGGAAGGGGGTGGTTTACGTTGCGTTGAGACCGGCCCAGAGCTCCTTCTGGTCGCGAGACCAGGTACCCACGACTACGACTGCTACGTCGGACTTCTTGGCTGCTTCGACTGCCTCGGCGAAGCCGGATTGGTCGTTGCTCCAGCGTTCGCAGCCCTGGGCGTAGTTGATCGTTGCCTTGTCGCCGACGGCGGCTTTGATGCCGTCCAAGGGGGTCACGCCGCGGTACTGGCTTTCGTAGACGACGTAGTCTCCATACTGTGTGTGTGTTAGTTAGCATTGCCCCTGCTGTCTCATGCATGTGCTATTCATCTCCGATGAACCGCAAGAAGACTAGAAAAACTCACATTCATAAACCCATGCGCCATAGGCCCGATAACAGCGATGCTACCACTCTTCTTCAACGGAAGCGCATTATCATGATTCTCCAGCAGAACAATCGACTCCCGATCCAGCTCACGGGCAAGATCAACAGCCTCCTGAGTATGGATGAGCTTGTTCCACTCAGACGCCGGAGCAGCATTGTAGGGGTTCTCGAAGAGGCCCATTTCGAACTTCGCACGGAGCACACGGGATACCGCCGTGTTGACGATTTCAATATCGAGCTTGCCGGCATTGACCAGGTCGATGATCGTTTCGAAGTTGCTAATCTTGTGTTAGACGATTATCAACTGACTGGGAGGGTGACACTTACTATGAGCCACCGCCCATTTCGACGTCGTTTCCGGCTGGGAGGATGGCAAGTGTAACGGCTTCCTTGTCGATGGGGTCCGCGCGGCAGAGTTTGAAGGCTGTGCAGACTCTGTCGCTGGCGCCGGCGTCACTGGTTACCCAGTATTTGTAGCCCCATTCTTCGCGGAGGATTTCGGTGAGGGTGTGGTAGTCGGCTACGGCGGGGATACCGTCGTATCTGTTTTTGGTTAATACTGATTAAATAAAGACAATATGTAAGGCACAATGTATACTTACGAGTGGTACGCACTCATGATACTCCACGCTCCGGCATCCATAATGGCGCGCTTGAATGATGGCAACCAACTGTATCGACTTGGTTAGTCATTGCTGGGTAGAACTCTAGTTGACTAGAACAAAGTACATACGTCGTGCGCAGATATCTCTCTCCTCCGTGGACAGGTGCAGTGTTGAGACCTTGTTCGGGTTGGGAGAATCCCACAAAGTGCTTGACGTTGGCGGAGATATTGTGGCTTTGGATGCCCTTGGTATAGTGGTATCCAATTTCTCCTGCAAGGAACGGGTCTTCACCGTACGTCTCTTCGACCTGTACATGACTTTTAGGTCTGTTCTATTGAGGAAATGAAGTATAAGGCTTACTCTTCCAAATCGCAATTCACGGGCGAGATCAACCACTGGTCCCATTACGTGGTTAACCCCAAGGGCTGAGGCCTCCTGACCGATGAGGCGTGCCATTTTCTCGATAAGCTGGAGTTGTGTTTATTAGCTTTGTGTTCTGGTGGGCCTTGTCTGACAGGTCTCAGGAAGGATGGGCTCACCTCCGGGTTGAACGAGCATGCGAACCCGATGGGAGAGTTATAGATCGTTGCATTACCGATGAGGAATCCGTGAAGAGCTATCAAAGCAAAGATTATCAGCGCAGAGTTCAGCGAATCGAACATGACTAGAACATACATTCTGTCTGAACAATGGCGGGAATCCCGAGAGTCGTGTTTTGGAGAATATAGTCCTGAGCTTTCTTGACATTGTCTGCGATGTAATCCCAAGGCACCGGATATCCGACTGAAAGCCATAGCTAGTTAGCTACTGTGATAACAATCCTGTAAGGTTAGTTGCCTACCGTAGAACATTCCACCCCTCATTTTCGTACTCCATTCCAAACCCGTGAGGTTGAATTCTCCAGTAGTCTCATTCATCCAATTGGTGATGTCGCCTGCGATGATCAATCAGTACCTCCTGTTGGTAAAAACGAGACAATTCCAATCGCACCCTGAATCAATTGAGACATCTTCTCCTCGAGCGTCATACGACCCAGCAGATCAGTGACGCGCTCCTCCACTGGAACACTGGGGTCCTTGTAGCGAGGCTTCTCATCTTGACCAAGAGCCAGACCCGACAAGAGGCCCAGGAGCAGAACCCCCTTCGTAAAGACACCGGAAACCATTTCTCTGGATTCAGCAGAGCTTCCTTAGGTAAATGTCTCGGCCTCCACGCAGAAACGGAAGAATCGCAAAGATCCTCCGAGGGGAAATGCGACGACTTTAAATCTCAGGTCATTTTCTCAGGATGGATTAGCCCGCCGGAGAAAATGAAATGAGCTCATGGAAAAAAAAGTATTAAACCCCACACCAGCAAAGCAGTAAGCCAAGGCTAGCTCTCCACGGAAGTCGGCGCCTTCAATTTAGGAACTGGCACCGGTTGGGAATCCATGCGTCGTATAGCTCTCATGATGTCAGGCGCCGATGATTCTCCGGAGGAGGATAGCAAGGCAGCACAGGCATCTCAGTGGATCAAATAGATTGAATCGAACAAATGAAGGATCGAGAAGGGGAGATTGCGATACAGGCGACAGGTTTTCGGTTAATCACCATGCAGACCGACAGCAACTATCATAATAGTCCGGCTAAAGCTCACGGCTGAAATGCGAGGAAGGGAATTTAATAAATGGTCCACGAATCGCCTGAGGAAGCTTGTCCCCGCAATTTAATTAATGCTTGCGTTGGGGAGTCTTGGCTGCAGATTCCCTTGACCACGGCTTTGACGGCTAAAAGTCCATGCACGATCCCCGTTGGAATGGACTTTCGAAGAATTCTTTCCTGGAACCAGAATCTTGTGATAGTCCGCTACCCCTGGAAGTCTGAGGTTTATGCTTTAGAGGTTTGTCAATCAGGGTCCTAGGCTAGATATCCGTGGGTATATGAATTGATTGTGGTCCACTTTTACTCGGGATGCTTGATGCTTGTCCGTATCCACTTCTCCATTGAATGTGAACGGACACTAAATCCACTAGATCCGGTCTCAAATAGCAAAAGGTGGATAATTGCACCATAGTCATGATCCTCGATTTCATTACCATCGTCTACCGAAGATAGCTATTCTAACGCCGTCATGCCTTTTCCCTTCGCCAGATCTTCATCGGCATCTCGCCCATGATCAGGTTAAACGCCTCGAACCGACCGAGCTTCCAATTGGCCGGCACCGCAAAGTCATACCGATGCACCAGTGTCGCAAGTACAACAGTCTGCTCAAGATACGTGATATTCCGACCGAGACACCCCCGGGCCCCCGTCGAGAACGGGACAAAGTACGGCTCCATGCGCTTCCGGTTGTCCAAATCCATCCATCGGTCCGGATTATATTCCTCGGGAACAGGGAAAATTTCAGGATCCCGATGAGCCGAATAACTTGTCATCGACACGCTGGTATCACCCGGGATCCATTCGTTCAATATCTGAGCTCCTTCCGGCGGTGTCCGTCGGGGTAGTCCAGCTGATGTAGGGGGGATCAGGCGCAATGCTTCATCTAAGCAAGCGCGCAGGAACGGAAGGTTCTTCACCTTATCGTATGGTGCGACCACTTCGTCTGCATCTAGGGTGCTGTCCACTTCTTCCCGCAATCTTTGCAGGTACTTCGGGTGTCTGATCAATATATCCAAGACTTGGGTTAGGGCAATTGCTGTGGTATCGGCTCCGGCGTTGATGATAGCTCCTACTTCGGCGACGATCTCACCCCATTCGAGGTTGTTAGGGTGTCCTGCCTTATCTTCCATGAGTGAGGAGAAGAAATCATCTAGTTTCTCCCCGCTCTGGTACCGTTGTAGCCGTGTAACTGCTTGGTGGTAGATCACGTCGCCCCATGGCTCTCCATCTTTCCACATCTGGCGGTACTTGGGAACCAGCTTTGATAACCTAGAAAGCCAGTGGAAGTACTTATAATCCCAAACAAAAAGCGACTGCGCGTGTGCGGTACTATCTTGGGATTTGCGATATCGAGCCGGGTATGTTGTCCCATCCTTTCTTTGTGCGGTAACCTCATCGGATCCCTTCTCTAGCAGTCCTAGTGTGGACGAAAGGGCAATGAGATTGATGGCCTCAATCGTGAACAAATTGATCCACTTATTGTAGTCCAGCGTGACATCTGCCGCTTGCGGCTCTGTCTGACCAGGAAGCAACGGGAGTGTACAGTGCGCATCCAACGCTTTGACAAGGCGGCCGGTTACGTTGGCCACTTTGTGTTCCCATCTCTCCGAGTTCTTGATGGCGAAAGCAGAAGACATGCGCTTTCGCTTCGCAGCATGGTCCGCTTTGTCGATCACGTCGAACAGGTGTGTATGAGAGCCCCATGTCATAGCATATTTGATGTCTTTAATGCACGGGGTGTTGTGCCCGTATATGTCCTTCACTGCACCGATACGGCCGAAGGAAAGATTGTTGGGTCCAATGCGCAATATTGGTGCATTTTTGTGAGCTTCGTATAGGTCTTTGGAACGATATCCACACGAGCTTAGGTAACAGTAAGGAAGGTCGGTGATACCCGCGAGGGGTGCGAAGTTTGGATATTTGCGAAACCCCTTGGGATCGTAGAAGTAGTGTATGATAGGAAGAATGACCACGTACCCTACCCCAAGGGCAAGAGCACCAGCGGCAGCCAAAACATAGATTCCAGGCATGTTTGGGATGATTCTTGGGATCTTGCGATGCTGAATGGTTGAGGATCAGTTCACAAGTCCCGTCGAACTTCCTCAATCTATATATGTTTGAATCGGGATATGAATATCATTTCCCGACCTTGACCTCATCTTGGACAAATAGGGCTACGGAGAGCAGAGTCAAAGCTTCCCAAAAAGGCTCTCAAGGGTCTCGCCGTTAGCTCTTGACTCAAACTTGCCAGATAGACTCAACCCCGATGTTGATCTCATGCAGATGAAGCGATTGAACTTGGAAGCCCTAACCATCCCAATGGGGAAATACTTCCTTTTCAAGAGCAGCGAGGTTGACCTTGTCGGCCTCTGATTCGCCCAATGGTCCACACGATTACCACAAAAGGATTTGGCCGGAAACCAAGCGGGGAAATTTTACCCCAAGTTTCCCCACAGTTTTCCCCCACAACTCATGTTCAACTACCATCTCGATGACCATGTGGTTATCTCCAGCCCTCGACCAGACATAGGAAATGAGCAGTCCTGGAAAGCACAGGCCGGCTGCGTGTAGGAGATGCAAAGGTCAGTACTACCATCCGGAAAGGGTAGAATTCCACGCACTAACGTCAGAGCATCCAGATCGGCATTTGCGATGTGAGCCCTCCAGGGAGGGCCCTTGTGCGAACAGGTCATCCTTTGGTACTGACTGCTACCAATAGGCGACGGAGGCAGCCCCTGCAAAAGCTGCAGACAGGCCAGCTCAAAATGTGACCGTAGTGCCAAGAACTTCAAATTTCGACATGAGCCAATACCGAAACGGAGGTTTCATTTCTCTTCTGACCAGAAATGGGTTGGCCTGCCTCGGAAAGGTAATCCATCCCGCTCATTGCAGTTATTTGGGACACTCGTACACCAACTGTTCGCGTTTCTGACTATAGAAAGGTCGACTTCATTATGTCCATGTGAACCCGGATGGTCGTCAAGAGAGCGACGGCGACGCTGACGACGATGATGACGTCGAAGAGAGCTTGCCTGATGCCACAGGCTCTAATAATTCTCCATCCCCCAGCTCCATGATATGGCGAAAGGGCCAGAAACCACATTCACTGCCAGCATCTACCTCGACGAACACTAGCCATAACCACCAGGGAGAAAGGCTAGGCCAGAGTCATCGAGACTCGAGGCACTATAGCATTTCCAGTTTCAATGCAGTCGCTGACTCCAACGAAACGTCTCCACAGTCGGCATCTTACTATGCCCAGACTTCAGCATATGAATGCTTGTCTCAACCTACCGACCAACCCTCGAATGCTTTCCCAGCAGAGCGCGATCATTACCGCCTGGGGCCCTTGAAAGGCGTTCCCGAAACCTTCTCGGATGCCTCCTATACCAGTGATCTACAGGAAGCATGCTTGATACGCTACTTCGTGGAGAAGCTTGCACATTGGGTACCCTTCTCCCCTCCACTCCCATCGCACAATCAAAGCAATGCATGACCATCCCAAGCAAACGAGCGAACACAGCTAACCGCCCACAGTTCGACTCCACAGACCGAGACCGACACTTCGCGCTCACAGTCCCCGGCCGAGCAATGTTCTGCCCAGTACTTCGATACGCTCTTTATACCGCATCAGCCGGCCACATGCGCCAGGCCCTAAAATGCCGCAACAACATCAACGGCACGGTCATCTTCGACGGGATCCCGCTGCCCAGACTCAGCGAAGACTCGGCAATCCGCTACCACAACATCTGCATCTCATACCTAATCGAGATCTCCAAAGACCCAAACGAAGACTACAACGAAGACGTACTAACAGCAGCGACCATCCTCCGCTTCTACGAGCAAATAGACGGTACTCCCCGCCCATAAACCCCAACCATCCTCCCCAACATATCCCTCTCCACAGCCCCAAACTAACCAAGACCAGCCCCCTCAATCGGCACAGACACAGAAGCCTACCTCAAAGCCGTCCAATTCATAGTACACACCCAAAACAACGACTCCTTCTACGCCGCCCAAACAATCCACGGCCCAACGCACGACACCAACATCCACTCCTCGCCCGCAATCTCCCTCCGCCACTCCGCCTGCCTCATCGCCCTCCGGCAAGAAATCTGGAGCGCATTCCTGCACCAACGACCCGTCCGGCTCCCCATCTCCCCAAAGAACGACTACAACGCCTTCCCCACAACCTGCGACTTCATCTGGGCCAACCGCATCCTGGTCTGGTGCGCCGACCTCCTAAACTTCACCTTCGACAGCCACACAAACACCAGATACCCGACGCAAGCATCCCGGCTCGAAAAATGGAAGAGTCTCAAGGCCTTCGAAACACACTGGAATAACCATAAACCTCTTTCGTATAAACCGATTTACCATGTACCACCGGAACCGGAGAAGGGGTCTTATTTCCCGACTATCTGGCTTATGAACGATAGCCAGGTTGTAGCAGAGCAGCACATGGAACTGGCCCGGATTCTACTCGCCGTGTCGAATCCGGGGATGCAGCGGTTGGGGGCCGGGGCCGGGGCGCTGAACCGTGGGCTGGAGGCCGAGTTAAGGGCTATTACGAGGAGGGTCATTGGGTTAGGGTTGGGGAATCGGGCGGGGCCGCCGGCGTTGGTGACCAGTGCGGTTGGCATCTCGATTTGTGGGGAGTATTTTGATGATCCCGGGGAGAGGGAGGCGTTGGTGAGGTTTTTGGTGGACTTGGAGTTTGAGTATGCTTGGCCGACTAGTGCGATTGTGGCGGCTTTGAGGAGTGCTTGGGCTTCGTAGATGTATCTGGGTGGGTTTATGTATCTGTGGGTCTTTGGGTGTTGGTGGTTAGATAGGATTCAATAGATATATAGATGTCTTTTAGTTCGGGTACAGGACTATAGAGAACAAGGGAGAATAAATTTCACCGTGCTCTTTTTTTACCACTGTAACCGCCCGATTCATCACTGAGTAGTCCCTGTATCACACCAGGTTTCCTCGGAGAATTAATTACTATGTTCCATATAAGCAACCGGGATCAAATTGGCAAATATATTAAAGGTTCGACGAGTACATACAATCAATGTTTGACTAATAGATGCTGTATAGTCTGCGTCATGCTACCATTATATACTGCTGGAATGAACCGACCGCAGTGGAACCTCTAAAGTCTGTATTAAACACTATAACCTACAAAATGCCAACAAATTGGCTGGTAGACTAGAGTCTACCCAAGAAGCCTCTCAACGCGAATGCAATATGTATTAACAATACCAGTGAGCCAGCCACCCTGAAGAGTGTTTTTACGCCTGCGTATTTGCGCCAGTTTCCTCCTCGTTAGTCTGTGACTCGGCGATCTGCTCATGTCCGTTGCCGTGGCCATTCACTTTGCGTAAAGTGCCACCCAGCCATGCTAGGCCTCCACTCCAGGAGTCACTTAGGCTTCGAATCCGAGATACAGAAGTAGAGCCATCGGGCTGCAGGTTTTGTGGAGCATCCTCTGTATCCAAAGTAGTGGTGGATTGTCCTGCAGTGACAGGAGCGGTGGCAATATCGCCGGTGGAGTTAAACCTTGCCGTCGGCAGCACACCGCGGGGCCCTAATCCCTCATCGATGTTGGCATTTTCGCCGTCGCGGCTGCGAAGAAAACCATCTACAATGGTTGTACTGAGTTGCTTGCCCCGATGCCTCCGCACGGACTTGCGATCCTTTACCGGACTCGTTTCACCACGGCGTAGGGACTCTGCTACCACTGCACTGAACCCGGCAGAGATAGTCGGAAGTAGCGGGCCAGGCGAGAAACGTGACGATATCGAATTCCGTAGTCGGCGTGCCGGTGGCGTCTGTGGAACCGTACTACTTCGGATCCCTGGCGATGCGGTTTCCGTTCCCGAGGCGGCAGGAACCTTGAGGTTATTGTCTTCGATGCCAGGCGCTGGTGGGAAACGAAGAAGAACCGGTGAGCCAGATGTTGTCGGCCTCGACTGTTCAGGAGTGACTGGACGGTCAATTTGGGGGATTTGGGGCTCGGACTTGGGGGTCACAATGGCCGACTCATGAGCATCAGCCCAAGGATTAGTTAGGAGAGAGTTAGGGTGCATGGGAGGGGAAGGCTGTAGAGACTGTCCGGTGAGAGAGTCGGCGGTCAATGAACCAACGGGAGAAGATGGAGCAGCAGATGAAACACCCCGGGGCGTACGCTGGCCCTCGTCAATACCCTCAATACCGTGACTAAGGAGCGACCCGGAGGGGGACTGCATATTCTCTGCCTGGGTTTCCAAAGGAATCCGTGAAGGTTTCTGCACTCTTACATGACGCGCAGGAGGTGACATGTCGACGCTATCACGGTACCTCTCTCCTGCCAGCAGACCAATAGCTTCCTCTTCGTCATTAGAGTACGAAGACTCGTCGTCATTGCGGACCCTGCCACTGGTGATGAAATATACGCCTAGAAAGGTCAGGAGACAACCGCCCACAAACTTCCCGGCACGGTCAAGAGTGTAGTTTTCGAAATCCCGGTACAGCACCGCACTTCCAATGATGACAGACAGTGTGAAAAGCACAAACTGGGTTGGGATCACCTGGGTGGAATCAAAACGCTGGAGAGCACGGTTGATGTAGCGAATCTGCAATACAGCGCTGAAAACCAGGACAAAAACCAGAAGGTAGGTGATTGGAAAGGTAATCACATGCCATAGAGTGAAGGACAACAGTGACGAAACACCCTTTGTTGATAGGGCAGTATATCCACCTAGACACGAGAATGAGTGGCCGTCCAAGCGAGTACAAACGGATGGAAGCTTATTATGTTAACATACCAAAAAGTGCCACGAGCCCAACATCAATCAAAACCGTTCGTGACCCATACTTTCCACTTGCCCACAAGAGCCCAATGATCAACACGGTGGAAATGCCTACATAAGTCTCAAACTCCCAGCGGGTAATCATCACCCAGATATCATGCGGTCCGATCTTCTCCTCGGACGAACTAGCGCTGAGAACGACTACCACTGCACCGGTGACCGCCACGACCACGCCCCAGAAGTCGCGTCCCCGGAATTTCTCCTTCAGCAGAATCGGAGCAATGACGCAATTCGATATCAAGGCCACGACGCCCAATGGGGAAACAATCGACGCTGGAGCAAAACCATATGCCATGAAGTTTCCGATCTCGCCGACGCACATCAACACGATTCCGACCCACCAGTACGGAGAGCGAAGGTATGATTTCCGGCGCAGATCCCCCGGTCGCACAGTCCGATCCGACATGAACGACTCATCCATTTGATCCTGATGCGCATTCGTGTCCATCTCATCATCGTCCTCGGGTCCAAGATCAATATGGGGCTGATCATGATGGACGAACCTAACTTCTGGGGACTCGTCCCTATAACGAGCGAAGCGGCGGGATTTGTTTCTACCCCGAGTTTCGTAGTCGTTGTATTCATGATCCGCAACCGAACCATAAGTGTCTGTCGACCCCCGGCCTGGATTTGCACGTTTCCATTCCGCCTCCTTTTGTAGTTTTTGATGCTCCCATTCTCGCTCGATCCTGATATGGGCATAGCGCTGAATATTGAGGGCCAAGGAGATCAGGATGTTGCCGATTAGCGCAGTCACGATGCCGATGAGTGAAGACCATTCATGCATTCCTCCCCCACCTCCGCCGCCGTCGTCATATCCGGGGTCCGAGGCCAACGTCGGGAATGGCTGGGAAGAAGGGGAAACATATAACGACGAGAGGGTCGGCGTGGGGACGGCGGAAGGAACGAAGGTCGTGAGCAGACCCGCTGCTAGAGGCACCTCGTGGAGGTGAGCCATCCGGGATTTTCGAAGGCTAAAAGTAAGGGGAATGAAGGGGCAGGGTATAGGGACGGAGGGATTGCGTTCCGACAGGTCCGCTGTCACCGTCGAAGGGAATCGTTATAAAGTTTGAGCCCCAGATTATTGATTATCCACCACTCGCTGTGTCTAAATCAGGAGAGAGCAGGCAACGGCGCGGTTCGCCTCCGATACTTCAGCGAGTAGAATTCTTTCAGGGTTCAGTTCAACTTTGACCCTGGACGAGTGTTCATGCTGTTAAGGAGAATCACATTGCCGTACTTCCGACACTACTAAATCTCCGATGTGAGACACCACCTTTTTACCAGTGCAGTTAACTACCAGGTTGTACCTTTACCGGATAGAAGAAGGAGAGGTAACGGAGTCTATGAATAATCCACCTTGTGCGAATCGAACGATTGTTTGTGTTAAGCACGATTTGCGATGTGGAGTCTGTTGGCGGAAGGTAGCCGAAAGACACCGGCGACGTCAGGAGTCAAATTAGTTTACTGGGCGTAGTAAACTAAGATCCGATCGGTCGCACCTGCAATACCGCTAGTTAGAGAGGGTGAGCATAAGCCCAAGCGCAGCATCGTGAAAGGAAAACCGGAAAGAAGTTGGGGGGAGGATTTCCAAGCTAATGTATTTTAGTAGAAGAAGGAAGAACAGCACTATTGAAAGTATGAGTGGATTGATTGGCTCAACCCTGACTAATGACTATCCCGGTAGGGATTTACCCCGAACGTCATCGGGCAGCTGAGATGCGAGTATACATACTAGTCAAATCATCTGAGTACTCGTATGCATCTGTGCACCCAGGCAGCGGTGAACTTTATTATTATATCGTCACAATCGCTACCACTAAATGATGTGACAAGGAAGGTTTATATTCTCATAGGCACCGTCGCATGAAACTATACGAAAAATCATCGCCTGGCTCTTTTCTTATCCGGCTCTTGCTCGCCTTCATCGTCACTAATCTCCCTGTATATCGTTTTCGGTTGAGTCTCCTTCCATGCCTTAGTGAAAACCGGGTCCTTCTCGGCCTTCTCGGCGTATTTCAGCAACGCTTCTCGGGGATCCTCATCGCGCATCGAACTGAGAGGAATATTCTCGCGAATATGTTTCTCATCCGGCTGCGACTTGGCGAAGGGAGTCGTTGCTGGCAAATGCGGTCTCCGTGGATCCCTGGGCCGTCCTGACGCCGTAAGCCCAATGGTTGGGTGACGGGAAGACCAGGTTGCCGAGCTATAATGGGGCACACCGTTCGATCCGACAACAACGTTGTCACCCGAGATACCTTGTGAAAGGTCCATGGTAAGGTTCGGGTCATCATCAATGTGCCGGCGTTTGGGTGCCTTGGACATAACCAAGGCGGCACCTTTGGACGACATGTCAGGGTTGTAAAGTACATGAGTCTCAGCGTTGGCAGAGCCAGTGAGGATCTGATTGAGTTTTTCATGCCATTGAACGGTAATCAAAGGCGATCCCGGTGTGACCGGTGTGACCAATTCCGGCTTCAATGTCGCGGGGTTCAAAATGTGTAGATGACCAGTTTCCGAGCCCGTGAGGACATTCGCGGATGTGGGTGAGAATACGATGTTCGAAGTCGGGTATCGGGAGGAGCTGGACGGGTGCGCCACTGTTGAAATCGGCTGCTTGAACTTCCTAGTATCCCAGAGCTTGATAGTATCGTCACCGCCCTTGGTGACAACCAGTCTTCCATCCGAGCTGATATCAAGCCCGCTAGTCCATGTGTCGCGCGTATGAGCATCCCGTATCTCACCACTAGGTCGAGTAAATGGCCCATTCCCACTCCACATCATTAAACTTCCGTCAAGGGCAGCAGCAATGAGCACATTAGGTCCACCCTGCTTTGGGGAACCCCATGCAACAGCAGTCATCTTGCTCCGACCAGCGGATCCAGCCGCTCTTGACTTATGCATTATGACTTCTTTCTGTGACCGCCCAATATTGGCGTCCCATATACGTACCGTACTGTCCGATCCTGCAGTAACACACAGGTTCTCGTCGGTGGGACACCATGCGCCGCTGGTAACCTCCGATATATGCCCCTTGGTATTATGAAGATCTCTCAAGTACATGTCTCCTTTCATGAATTCAGTAATGGTCTCGCCGTCGCGATCGAGGATTCTCGGCTGGGGTGTAGCAGAAACGACCATGACATAGCCTGGCGACAGGGGATTGAACGCAGCATAATGCACGGCGTGCGCCTCCTGCAAAGCGGACTGTTTCTTCGCGGTAGGATCAACGGACTTGAAGGCGCGCACCGTCGAAGGGGTCATTGAAGCGAAATCATGTAGTTTAATCGTACAATCTGTTGACCCTGTGATTAAACGCGAGCCTGATGGGTCCACTGTGAGAGTTGTTACGGCGCGCTCATGAGTTTTAAGGACAAGTTCGTGTGAGACAGGAAACTCGTCCTCGTCCTCGTCATCGGAGTCAGAATCATCAGACTCATTATCGCTGTCGCTTTCACTCTTGTCTTTTCGGTCTTCAGCTCCAGTTTGAACGTTAGCTTGCTCGTCGCTAATCAAACCTGCCTTGTCATCATCTGCGGTAGTCTTGGCAGATACATGTGTCCGCTTGGTGCGGTCTATCTGAGTGTTGACATCAGTCTTTCTTTCTTGTTTCCCGAAGCTGCCTGGAAAGAACTTCTTGAAAGCTTCTTCATCGAATCCGTCCATTATGAGATGTACTGCACGGAGTTACTTAGATTTCGCAAGAAATAAATGACTTGACGGCGGCGATATCACGTTTAGTTTGCAATATTTGCAATGTTTGTATTGCTTGCAAATTAAGCTCTCGGTGCCGTCATTGACCCTCGCCTGTCATCTAAAATGTATTCGACAGAATTATGCTTTATATATATAAAGTATGAGAAATTCTACGCCGTATAATGCGTTTGCGTCATTGGAACTAAACTAGGTACACCACCAACAGATCGACTACAGGTACAAGCCTTCCACAGGGCCTCCGTCTTGCTTCGTCTTCATAATACGTTCCCTAGCGGAGCGGAAATCCTCCATTTGCACTCTCATACGACGTTCTCTCAAAGCCATCAAACCGGCTTCGGTACAGATTGCTCGGATATCTGCACCTGAAAGATCGTCTTTCTGGTTGATAAACTCGTCGAGATCGACATCATCGCCGAGGGACATCTTGGATGTATGCAGGGTGAAGATCTTCTTCTTGGTATTTTCTGGAGGATGTTAGTAAGCAGATGATTTAATGTTTATAGTGGGTAACACGTACGGTCTGGGTTTTCGAAGAGAATCTTTCGATCAATACGACCAGGACGAATCAAAGCAGGGTCAAGTGTTTCAATCTTGTTAGTGGCCATGATAACCTTGACATCTCCGCGGTCATCGAAACCGTCCAACTGGTTAAGAAGCTCAAGCATAGTACGCTGAATTTCTCGTTCACCACCCGAAGTTGAGTCGTAACGCTTCGTACCGATGGCATCAATTTCATCAATGAAGACAATGGAAGGAGCGTGTTCCGCAGCAACCTGGAAAATCTGTCGCACCAAACGAGGTCCGTCACCGAGGTATTTCTGGATCAGTTCACTGCCGACAATCCGGAGGAAAGTGGCACTTGTTTGATTGGCGACTGCCTTGGCAAGCAGCGTTTTTCCGGTTCCCGGGGCACCGTAGAGAATGACACCTTTGGGGGGCTTGATACCCATCTCTTCATACAGCTCAGGGTGGAGCAGCGGAAGCTCGACGGATTCTCGAACCTCTTGGATCTGAGTCTCAAGACCACCGATATCCGCATAAGACTCCGTCGGTGCCTTGTCAAGCTTCATCACGGACACCAGGGGGTCGGACTCCTCGGTGAGCACACCGACAACGGAGACAGACTTGTGGTGTAACAGAATGCTGGCACCAGGCTCCAGCAAGTCCTTATCAACGAAGGACATGATGGAAACGTAGTACTCTGGTCCGGTAGCACTGGAAACAATGGCATGGTCGTCGTCGATTAACTCTTCCAAGTTGCCGACTCCCATGGGGGTACCTCTCATGTCATCGACGCGACCCCTCTCGTCTGCATTTCGGTCCATAATATCAAACTCGCTTCTGCTGACGGAATCATGTGCTGCCTGTGCCTTAGTTTTGCGTAGACGTTCCATATTCTCGACATATTCTTCTTCTAGCAGCAAGTGATCGTGGACCCGTTGCATTCGCAAGTATCGTAATTTGCATCGTGACGTTGGGAAGATGTCGGGGAGTTTGGAAGCTGTACTTGGGCCGGCAGCCTTGCGCTTCTTACGTCCAAGACGAGTCGTGGGAGGAGGAGGTGGTTCGTATCTGGGCTTGTCCTTCTATTAAGGGACGCTTTGTAAGCGGATAGAGCTGTCTGAACGAAGCAACCGAAATTACCTTCTTATCCTTATCATCCCTTCCATCGCCCCCGGGGCCTCCGCCGATGTTGGACTGCTGGTTACCCTGTTTGTGAATGACTTGTTAGAGAGACTGTACTTTGGCTAGGTGAGAGGGTGACGACAGTGGGAGTTGGGAACCAACCATAGTCCAAGTGTGTGCCGCGGAATCAACAAGATGTTCTTTTTACTCTAATTATACCTAAACCGGAATATTATAATGAAGTCGACTCTATTAGTCAGGGGTTGGATGATAGATGGGGGGATAATGTAGGATGACGATGAGCTTTCGGCGAGCTTGGAAGCTGTTGTCGTTGTCGCCATCCGTCGGGCTTGGCCACCGCTGTGATCTCGCACGTGACCCGGAGCTATCATGGCACTTAGATGCCTCGCGAATCAGGCGTCTATCAAACAAGTCAATATCAATAGCCGCTGCGTCAGATTTACTCGAAACTATTTTTAGTCTTTTGGGCATATCTACAATAACGTACTACACATTACTTGGACTGAATAAAAATCCTATATCTCGACTTCCAAAGAATTTCAAAAACCGCCTTTGTCTTCCTCGGCGCTTGTCTCACCTGTTGATCTCGTCCCACTTGAACTAGTAGTATATCCGCAGCAGACGAGCCCTCATTCCCCCGCGGCGCATTCCCCTCATCTCACGATACAAAACTATTCTCTGACCGGTAAGGTTCTCTCGCTACCTTTGAGCCCTAAATACCATATTTACCCTTCTACCTTCCTTCTCACATCTCACTCTTACATAATATGCTCAACCGTCCGTATGTGATCGCAGCTAACAAGGTGGATCTGTAGCTCGGTTTTGCGTAGTGTTCCTGGGCTGCGAGCTCACCTTTGACGCCTGACCACCCATCCGTAAAATTCTCACAACTGCCCCTTTTATATCCCGTTTCTTTACCTCACACAACTTGAAACCCTAAACCCAAAACCATGGCCTCCAACCGATCCCGGCGTATCGCAAAGGAAATAGCCGATATACACGCCGATACGCAGTCTGGGATCACAGCCGAACCAGTAGGCAGCGATGAAGACCTCACACATCTACGCGGTACATTTCCGGGGCCCCCAGGTACTCCGTATGAGGGCGGCACCTACGTTGTGGATATAAAAATACCAACGGACTATCCGTTTCGGCCGCCAGTAATGAAATTCCATACCAAGGTCTGGCATCCGAATATCAGTAGCCAAACGGTGGGTTTCTAAATATGCTGTTAAGACATAGTGGAATAGGTATCTAACCGATTGCATAGGGAGCTATTTGCCTTGATACTCTGTCGTCGGCGTGGTCCCCCGTTCTCACCATCAAGTCCGCTCTGTTGTCACTACAATCTCTGCTTAGCACCCCCGAGCCTAAGGATCCTCAAGACGCTGAGGTTGCCACTATGCTCCTACGGAAACCAAAGGAATTTGAGAGAGTTGCCCAAACCTGGGCTACTCTGTATGCTGGGGCTCCTAGCAAGAATGCGGGAGAGGGTAGTGGTGGCGCTACTAACGAATCGCTGCGACAGCAAGAGCTTAAGTCAAGGGAGGAACAGGAGAAGGAAGATTTAGCTAAGTACGTCTCTCGGTTATCTCCCCTTTCTACTCGAAGGACCTGCCTAACGTCAATCTCCAGATATGATGGGTACAATAAAGACTTGATCGACCGCTTCTGCAGCATGGGCTTCGATGTGGACCGTGTAGTGGCCGCCTTCAAATACTACGGTATTGATCGGATGAACGGAGAAGACTACGAATTAGAAGAGGCCTACATGGGCGACGTTACTGCACGGCTCCTAGGTGAGCCGTAAGTAGTGCGACGGTAAATACCTACGGCTATTTATTTTTCTACGACTATGCATGCTACATGGAGCTGGCGAAGCGTGATGCCTAGCGAGATTTAATTTACTTTCTTACTTGTTTTTCAGCCCAGCTTATTACCCATCACATGTTTACTTGATGTTAAGGTGTTCTCGTTTTGAGAACGATCTCATGCAATGATGACCAATGTAGCGAATTATATTTAGTCGACTCTCCAACCTCTATTCTATATCTTGTTCTAAGCAACACGTCGCATTTCCTTGGTAAATTACGATTTCTAGCCTGGATTTCAATGAACGGTAGATAGTGATACTTAAAGTAGAAAATAATAAATAGCATATGTACTACGTAGTTCTTGTGCTATCGATAAGCACGTGGCGGGCCTTTTAAGCTCCTCTCCGCCTTCAGATCTTCAATGCTTAACTCTAACAACTCACTTTTCTCCAAGTATGGGTCAATGACTAGCCACAGATCCACACTTCGGGTGAACTTCCAGTAAATCGATACGTTTTCAATCTGAGTACTTGATACGTTTATTCGCCATACAATACACAGAAGAAAGCTCGCTTGAGCGCACATCCCTTCACCCACCATGATCGAAGACGATTTCTATCGCTCCTCATCCCAGTTCCGACTTTGGTCCTACACAGAGGCATCTTTACAATCCCTACGCGCAACGACAAACGCAAACGCCAGTGAGCGAGTACGGTCCGCACTCCGAAAATCGCGAGAGGCGCAACAATCAGCCACCTCATCCGCAGCGGGAACACCAGCAGCAAACCAGAATGGAAGCGACGCAGACAGCAAAGCAGGCGGCGAAGAGACGGAGATCGAGTGCCTAACACCTGAAGAAGAGCACCAGCTGGTGCGATACTTCTGCGAACAGATCATAGAGTTAGGGGAGATGTACAAACCTCCACTCCCAACAATAGTCCGGGTACGTCACACCCTCCTCTACCATCTATACACAAATCACCCAAAGAAGCAACCAATAACCAAAAACTAATATTTAACCCCTTCCAAACAGGCCACAGCAATCCAATACCTCCGACGCTTCTACCTAACCAACTCCCCAATGACCTACCACCCGAAATCAATCATGCTCTGCGCCCTCTTCCTCGCCACAAAAACAGACAACTACTACCTCTCCCTCCGCCAATTCGCAGAAGTAATCCCCGGCGGCACAACACCGGAAGACATAATCCAGCCTGAGTTTCTGGTCATGCAAAGCCTCCGCTTCACGTTCGACGTCCGGCACCCCTTCCGCGGCCTCGAAGGCGGCATCATGGAACTCCAAGCCATATCTCAAGGCATGGGCCAACCAGCACCACACTTCCCAACCCAGACACCAGATGACCTCAAACGCAAACTCCATTCCCTCCCCGCATCACCGACTACATCCTCATCCTCCATCACAAACCGACTTGCCCGCGCGCACCACAACACCCGCGAGATCCTCAAATCCGCCGCCCAAATGACAGACGCTTACTTCCTCTACACGCCGTCCCAGATCTGGCTCGCTGCGTTCATGATCGCAGATAAGCCGCTAGCGGAGTTCTATCTCGAGACTAAGCTGGGCGGACCCCAACAGCAGCAGCAGGGATCCCCGCTTTATGAGCTCAGGACGAAGCTCCTCCGTACCTTGACTGATTGCTCTCACCTCCTTCAGGCGTACAAACCCCTCGCCTCAGATCCGGACCAGAAGAAGAACCTAAGACGCATCAGGAAGAAGCTCACCCACTGCCAGAACCCGGACAAGGCTGGAGTAGCGGGCCAGAAGCGTATCCCTGCTGCGGCGGCAGCAGTAGCAGCGGCTGGTGATCCGGCAACCTCTGAGAGCGAGATGGAGCGACTGGCAAAGAAGCGCAAGTTAGACGGGGGACAGCCGAATGATATATTTGGAGGTGAATTAGTGACGCAACGGACGAAGGAGGCGCAACAGCCTCAATAGCACGTTACGCTAGTGTTGTAAATTATAGAAAATAAGTAATGGTGTTTTGGACTTGTGTATAATTAGAATATGGTCAACTGAATTGCTGCTCCGTTGTTTCATGCCTTCGTCATTAAACATAACCCTACCATGAGTGCAGGCGAGAGGGTCCAAGGACCATCAAAACAAAAGTCCTACATAATGTCTATAACAAACGGTGAAACCATAAAAACGTAGAAAGATATAAGAATATAAATTGAACCCTGAAACGCGAGGGGTCTAGCAGGGGATGAGGTATGAAACACAGACAGACCATCTAATAAAAGTAAAGCAACCCAAACAAGCAGAAGCAGATATCACCAGATATGTATGTAAGAAAGAAAACCGTCACCCGCCAATGTCACTATATCACCCAGGATGGATCATTTCTCCTGTAAGAAACTTTTTGATTTCAACTCCCCTGCAGCTTTTGAGTTTTCATTGTCGTCTCTGACATTCCAATCATAACAAGAAGCGTCGTTTTCCTTCATTTTTTTTTCGTGCCGTTTCTTAGACAGCACCGGCGTCAATCATCTTCTTGCGCAGGTGGTCCTTGTACTGGCCGATAGTACCATCCCACCGGGTAACGGTCTTGTTCTCACAGACCATGATGTCCTTGGCGATCTTGTCGAGGAGACGGAAGTCGTGGGACACGACAACGACACCACCGCTGTAGGCGTTGATGGCATCAGCCAGACTGTCAATGGTGGGGATATCGAGACCGTTAGTAGGTTCGTCGAGAAGGATCATGTTCGGGGATTCAATGGCCAACAGAGCGAACACGATACGGCTCTTCTGACCCTCAGACAGAGTGCCCATCAGAGCAGTCTGAGACTCACCGCTCAGACCATAACGGCCGAGCTGTTGACGCCAGTACTGGTAGTCCTGACTCTTCTCGGGGAACTTGTCGCGGACGAAGTCAAGAGACGACTTGGTCAGATCGAGCTGCTCGGCAGAGTGCTGACTGTACATGCCCAACTTCAAGTGAGTGTGACGGCTGACACGACCACCAATGGGTTGCAGCTTTCCGGTCATGATGCGCAGCAGAGTGGACTTGCCGACACCGTTGGGGCCGACCAGAGCAGTTCTGGAATCCATGTCGACACCGAAGTCAAGGTGCTCATACAGGGTATCCTCCCAGCTGCCGGAGTAGGAGAAGCTGACATCATCGAAGGACAGGACGGGAGGGGGAAGCTTCTCAACTTCGGCAAAGCGGAAGCTGAAGATTCTGTCGGGGATAACGGGCTGGATGAAACCATCGGCCTCCATCTTGTCGAGGATCTTCTGACGCGACTTGGCCTGTCTAACCAAGTTGGCATATGTACCGGCGGAAGCGATGAACTTCTTGATGTGGGCAATTTCTTCCTGCTGCTTATTGTATGCCTTCATCTGGTTCGTCTCCTGTTCGCTACGGGTCTTGTGGTAAGAATCGTAATTACCACCGTAGTACAGGAGCTGCTTCATGCGCATATCAATCATGTTGGTACAGACACCGTTCAAGAAGTCCATGGAGTGGGAAACCAGGACGAGGGTGCGCTCCCACTTCTTCAGGTATTCTTCCAACCACACACAGGCCTCGAGATCCAAGTGAGCAGTAGGGTCGTCCAGCAGAAGCAGGGAAGGCTTGACGAACAGAGCCTTGGCAAGAGCCACACGCATACGCCAACCACCGGACATGTCCTTGGTCTTCTTGTTGATGGTAACTTTGTTGAATCCCAGACCAGTCAAGATCAAGGAAGCACGAGTGTGGAAAGTGGAGGGATCCATTTTGTCCATACGCTAAGTGCAAGTTAGTGTAATCCATACTACCTGTGGGAGAAAAGATAACTTACATCATACAGATCCTCGAGGATAGGGCTGTCAGGACCTTGCTCTTCCAGGATATCTTCAGCCTGCTTCTCCATCCGGTCAAGCTGGTTCTGGGCCTCAGTGACGACCCACTCCAGGGCACCAAGCTCAGTAGGAGGGGCACCTTCATTCAGCAGGTAGATATCGATATGCTCGGGGATAGGGTATTCACGATGGGCGATAGCCTTCAGCAGAGTGGATTTGCCACAGCCGTTCTCACCCAGAAGACCGTAACGACGACCGAAGTTCAGTTCGAGAGTAGAGTCGGTGATAAGGACCTTGCCGTGGAACACCAGGGAAGCGGAGGTGACCTTGACGTCGCGAGAGGATTCCATGGAAGAGAGCACACCGGTCGTGACACGATCCGAAAGGCCATGCTTGTCCATCTGTGCTGTAAGCTTCTCAACCTCCTTCATCTTCTCGGTCGTGGTGGCGGGCTGATCATCGGCCGGGACGTCACTGTCGACCTGGGGGGACTCAGTACCGCTCTTCTTTCCCTTGCCGAGCTTCTTCTTGGAGTCGCCATCGGCACGCTTTGCCAAACGAGCGGCTTTGGAAGCAGACACCATTTTGTCGAGGGTATGTGTTGGTAGGAGGGGAGGGGGGGGGTGGAGGAAAGCGTCAAGAGACGGAAAGGAGGAAAGATCAAAAGCCTGTCGGTAAGGCAAGGAAGAAAGAGAAAAAAGAACTTCCAGTGAGTGGATCAAATAATAGCGGGGTCAAAGGGGGTCGACCAAAAGCCTTTTCCTCTGAGTGGGTGGGGTGAAGTTTTCTTGGAAGCCCTTATCGATAGAGAGCACTCGGAATAGTAATCGGTGGGTGAGACGAAGCCCAAAAAATTGGTTCGAGACAAAGGAACAAGAGAGAAATGAGACGATATAATATATAGACCACGAACGCAACAGGGAAACGGTCTAGTGGCGATAACCGAAGTTGATAACGCCCCAAAGAGATGATAGAGAAAAGGGAAGAAAACAGAGATTTAGAGGACACTGAAGGATGTGACTGAATTTCTTGGACGCCTTCAAAAATTCCTTCAGTGGGTCCTGCTTCTTTGCCCCTCTGATTGGGCTTTCCGACGTCACCGCACGGGTCGTGGCGCAGTCTAGTCTCCTTCGGGCACCAATTACACGTGATTTACAGCCTTACGCCCAAGGCACCAGTCCAGACTGGTCAGCAAATAAGGTAATAGCAGATCACCCTTACTCATGTCGTGGCAGATGTGTCTCCGTGGGACATCAAAGCCACAGCATACTACCATATGTGCTTCAGCATGCTGGTATCCTGCCGGTAATCTCATGCATCAAGAGGGGTCCCCGCATATGCCTAGTTGTAGCTTTTCTGAAACTTATCTATAGTATTATCTGTAAAGTGTCCAGATCCATATCTTTCGCCATACTACTCACATTGCAAGCTGTGGTACTAACAATAGTGTAGATATTTTTCGTTTCTACCTGTATATAACACGGTTTAGCAATTAGATGGAAAATATATATGTTCATATGTCGCTTGGTAGACTGTGGGTATATGGCCCAACCGTGTGATATTGGCCAACAAGGTGGTATGTATTAACGTATGCGCTGACTGATTTTTTCCAACCACTCCTTTTCCTCTGCCGTGAGCCAAACATTATCCGGTATCGAAACCCTCCCTTCCTGGATAACGATCCGTGCTGGAACGGGAGCTTGAGTATCGTCGTCCGATGCACTAGAGGCCAAGCTCTCTTGCTTGCCTTCTCGGGCACTTTCAGTGTCCTCCACAACAACTTTGGGACGCGGAAGAGGATCAGGAGTCCACCAATACACCGGAAACCGTCGTTGAATGTTATTGATCACCAGTGCCACCGATTGCATCATGATACACCCAAGGAACATGATCAGGATCAGGAACCAGCCGATTTCATACCCTTCGGTGACAGAAAGGAGAGCCGTTGCGCCAGCGGGCGGGTGAACGGTTTTCGTCAGAACCATCACGGCGGTGGTGATTGCACAGGCCAGAGCTCCCCCAACCTGAGGTAGTGCATTAGCATGGGGGTTTAAGGCGAAGAGTCTTCCAATCCCAATTCCAATAGCGCTCGCCATGACCTGACTCAGGACAGCGTTGCGCGGTTGCGCAAATGGTGACTCGATGGCGCCAAACTCCAGCACAGCTGCGGCGCCCTATCTGAACATTAGTCTGTTGATCATTGCAGGGGTCTGTGTGACGTGAGCCAGGTACGTACAAAACTAGCCACAATAATTGGCGCATGGTGGTGCTGGAAAGAGGGGACATGCAAGGATACTTCGGCGACGACTAATACACCACAGAAGACGCCGATCAGGGACCAGAAGGCGAGCACGAGGTTGCCCAGATTCTTTGGAGGTTTGTCCCCTCTATATCCCAGGAAGTGAGAGATGGGACGAGGTAGCCAGCGCCATGGCGGACGTGGAACCAACGGATTCAGGTATCTGTCGATATCCACATGCCAGCGGGAAAAGTCCACGTTCCTTAACATCGAGATTGACTGGAGTGTTTTCTACGCGCGAAATGGGTTGCTGCGTGTTAGGTCACAAACACTTCTTCTGGGTTTATGTATCTGGTGAGGTTAGAGCCAATTGCCACTTGTTGGAGGTGAAAAATGTCCAATAAAACGCTAGGTACAAAACAGAAAATATTCCCCAGCGCTAAGGGTATATATAAAGTATGAGGGAAATATAGGAAAAGGATAAGCAGGAACTGCTAAACAGGGAAAGACGAGGATCTAGGCTGAACCGAGAAATTACCGGCAATCGACAGATGAGGAACTTGACTAATAGACCATCCTCTTACTCCGTATTTTGATCATCTGATGCAAATGAGAAGTGGACACTCACCAGCCCTTGACCGTTTGAAAAAGAACAGGAGATTTAACCCGCAGCGCGTTCATGAAAGCGCCACTGAAGGTTGGGACCATGGGATACTTCAGTACTTTTAGTCCCCGAGGAATGACCTTAAAGCCAAAGGAAGACCGGCAGACGGTGAGCTGTCTGTACTGTATCTCCGCGGAAAGTCGAGAGAATAACCGCCTGGAATTGACGGAAGAAACATTGTGTCGCCTGAAAGGGATGACGATGACGGTGCTCATCTGCTTGGTTCTGCCATTGAGCGCATTTCAATTAAGTAACAGATTGCCGTTCTGGGTTTAGCGGCATTGGGACCTGAGGATTTTCGTCGACCCCACAGTTTCGTAACGTAATTTACGGCGTGCCCTACGCGATGGAAATTATCCCCGATTCGTGGATTACCCCGGCCACATCAAGTTAGTTTCATGTCAATTCATTCATCCATACGGTCTTCTTGACCTTTTATTGCTCTTAGTTCCCTTCCTTTCGCCGAGTCTTGCAGAGAATAAGCCGAGCTTGTCAGCCGCGCTATTGCTGACTGCAGTCGACAATGATAATACTAAACTCCAGAACATCAAAAATAAGCGAAGCCCATGACATCCATTGAGACGAAATACAACTATCAAATGCCGAATACCGACTTTGAGTGGACTACAGTCATGACGGGCTTTACAGATGTACGCTACTCGGCTCATCTTGTCAATGAAATCTATCGGTTGGCCACATAACTCGTATTAGCAAACACCTCCGAAAGATCTCTCTTACCTAAATCGGCATTCTGTTGCAAACAGGATACAGCATCATATTTATAGCAGTGAGTCAACAAGGAGTGCGAAGAAAAAAAATGGCATATCATGGTCGTCAACATCTTATCTTTACATATACAAATCTAAACATCAAGGGTCTTTCCCTGTCGTGAACTCTCCTGTGCCAACTCAATCAACCGGATAACATCACGGGCCTCCGCTCCGCTGGCGGGAAGGTCGCCTTCTCCGGCAAGAGCGCGGGCAAGCTTCCTGTAGTATTCAGACCAGGTGGGAGGCTCCACTGTCGGCGCAACTTCTTTGACGGGCTTGCCGTTTTGGATAGTGGTCAGAGTGCCTGGAAAGACTAAAGTTAGTATACATGCTACTGACAATGCTTTGTATGCGGGAGACAAGCATACCATATCTTTCACTAGGTTCTCTGCCGTATACACTGTCGCCGGGCTTGATTCCGCTCTTGAGCTGCTCCTCCTGGACATCGAGATGGAACTGTTTTAGAATGGCACGTCAGCTTATTAATTCTCGGCTTTAATACCACCGAAACTAAGCCCTTACCTTCTTAAAACTGCCCTTCTCTCCGCGGACCCAGAATCGCAGTTGCTCCTCTTCTGGACTTACGACAGCGGCCTTAGCAGTCACCAGAGGACCGTTGTTATAGTGGAACAGGACAGTGAAAGAATCCTCGTAGCCGGAGGTGTTGACCGCCCGCTGAGAGCCAATAAATCCAGTGACACGGTTGGGCAGTCCGAACAGATGCACGGCCTGATCTAACAGATGACTTCCGAGATCGTAGATAGCACTACCACCGGGAACGACCTTGTTCTTCCACTTCGAAACATCGGGAGCGGGCTCTTCGGGGCGATGACGGTCGAAGTGAGTCTCGAATTCGGCGACACGGCCAAGGACACCACTCTTCACGAGCTTGGAGGCGGTCACGTAGTCGGCATCCCAGCGACGGTCTGCACAAAAATTATTGTTAGTGGCAGTTCTGCAGCTTGCTGGTGCGTGAAAGAGGCGCTTGACCACGGGTAGTGACACGTACTTTGGTACACAGCCAACAACTTGTTCTGTTTCTCGGCAAGGGCAACAAGCTCATCGGCTTCCTGAGTGGTGGGGGTGAAGGGTTTCTCGCAAACAACTATAGTGGCTTTGTTAGCGCGCGTGAAAGGAATCGATGCCTCAGATTGTTACTGAGACACTCACCATGCTTTCCGTGCTCCAAGGCTAACTTGGTCAACTGGTAATGAGAGTCTGGGGCGGTAGTGACAATGACGACATCAACTCCGTCATCCTTGACCATGTCCTCGGCAGTCCGATAGGACTTGATGCCGGGGTGATCCTTCTCGGCATCATCGTCGGGCTTTGGTGTACGCTGAACAACAGCGTACAGTTTCAACTGAGGAACATCGGAAACAAAAGGAATGTGAAATGTTTTAGCGCTGAAGCCGTATCCGACCACACCAACGTTGAAAGTCTTGGAAGCCATAATGGTTTATAGATATCTATCAGGGACAATCACAAGGTTGTCAAAGTAATAGGGTTTGGAAGTTTGTATTTGGAAGAGAGACCGGCGGGGCCTTGTGGAGCTTTATATACACTTGGAAAATTACTCAAGAAGTCATATTAGTGATGATGTAGAAACACAGCTAGTGCGGGGGAAGGTCCTCGCGATAGGAACCTTTGGGTCCGGCGGACATGGCGGGGCAAATTTCTACCAAATTTGGCAGAGGCCGACCGTGTGTCAGTCTTCCGAGCCGACCGATTGAACTGCTCTTCCGCCGGAAATGCTTTTCCCGATCACGCCTTCTCAACTCCTACACATCGAGTAATCTCAAGGGCATCCTACAACAGTTAGAATCCATCATTCTTGTATTAAGAAAGCCATCACTCACCCGAAGTCCGTCCGGTTGATTCAAGGTGCTCTCATACACCAAATTCGGGTCCCCGAGGATGTCAAACAGAGGCGTCGAATCCGAGCCAAGAAAGGCCCGCACACTCACAGCAGGTATACCCTCCGTGTTATACATCTGGATTGGCCCCTTCTCAGCCGCCTTTCGTTTCTGCTCCACCGTGCTCCGGACATACTCCAGGTACGGTGGATTCCCCGGATAGAGCACGTTATCAGCCACCAGAACCGAAACATCGGGAACGATCATGCCAAGCTGCTCGCATAGCTTCAGATCCGTAGTATACGCGGGCTTATAGTGATCAATGAACATAATTTCCACCTGTGGGACTTCGCCGCTGGCACACAACTTATTCAGGGACTGGTCGCTGCGACCCACCAGGATCTGGACAAAATCTCGGAGGCCCGCCAGATCCAGCAACAGAGTCGAGATGGCGGCATATTCAGGGTTCAACTCTAAACTGTAGTACTTTTTGCCACCGGCCCGACGCACGGCATCGCCGAACAGGATGGCCGAGTAACCCACGTAACCTCCGAGTTCGATCATGGTCTGGGGCTTGCGCTCCGCTATGAGGTCTGCTACGACCTTCCCTTTCTCGGGCCCCACATGGATGAGGTGACGCGATTTAGCGAATTCGTCAATCAGATCCAGTACTTTCTGGGGGTTTCCTTGGATCTCATCCCGGTTTGGCTGGGCGTAGATGAAGTCGAGAAGGTCGAGTTCGGCTTCGTCATTGCGCTATTCATGGATCATATTAGCACTGATTTATCAGACTAGAAACAACATCGGATCAATCTTACCTGACGAGTTGTAGGCTGGTTTTGCGACATTATGAACAATAACTACTAGAGACACCGATAATTCAACACTAATAAACCAAAGACAGAAAAAGTCTCACATCTAAAGAAGAACAATACCACAGACACCCCAGACCAACCATGGTATTTATAATCTCAATTCCAAGGCAACGATCGTCATCATCCAAACCTAAAGACCAAGCTCGGACATAACTATATGCCCACCAACAATCCATAACCCCGAAAACGGCACTAATTCCGCCATCCACGAAACTATAGAGACAATGACAAGATTAGTTTATCTAGCTTGACGCTAACTATAATTATACCCCAGTCCAGCAATGTAACCTAATCTTTATCTCGCGTGCGAAGCATCGGGCTCGGATACCGGGTTCAGGTCAAGACTCCGTAAACTCCGAGGTCTAGTTTGATGTCCGATGATCTGATAAGGGTTTCAGCCCCTCATTTCATATCCCTCCGAAGGATTGAAGGATTGAAGGATCGACGGGATTCGGTAACCTTTTTCCTTGGGTTTGAGTCATGGATGCTTGTTACTTTCACCTTTGTGAGTCATATATAGGTTGGACGTGGTCTAAGAGAAGTATTCTATGGAGCGTGAGGATATAGGGTTAAAGCCGCTGACGTTTCTGATGGATCATAGGCGTCAGTATCCTTTTGAAAAGTCGCGTTACTTCGCTGATTCGTTGTGTTCTATTTTCCTGGAATTGCTGATAGTTTTCGGTTCAAATAGATAACAAGTTGGAATTCTAGTTGAGGGATTGACTACACTCGAGTTATAAAGAATACGTTGTCAGAAAACCTGATGTTCACAGCAGCTCTAACAAGAGTCTTGAGTTTATTGTCCAGATAGTAATGTAGTTACTAGCGGTCAAGCCTCGCGACATAGATAAAATAGTTCTGATGAGTATGAATATCTGGCAACATTCTAGGGAGAGGGCAATTGCCAATCCCATATGGTGGGAGCGATCAGGCTTACAGAATTGATATTCGAAGGGACTATAAGATGGTTTGTCATAGAGTTCGATCAAACAATTATACTTTCAGTCTCCTTTATTAATCCCGTTTGAAGGTATGTTGATTATCTGTTTCCGTTGTCCGATGCATGCCCTACAAGAAGTATCTTCCAAGTATTGTCGTTGTCTAAGTCCGGGGATCTCCAAGCTCGGTACCTCAACTGTTGGGCTTCGATTGAAGAAATAAAAGTATTCGAGCATCAATTGTAATGTGAAATAATGAAACGTCGAATTTGCTTATTATTGAAATATTATACCAAAACACACTCGTGTATCATCCGAAGTTACACTAGAAGAAGTTGTTCAGAGCCTTGCTTGCATACTGTGTTGCCCTACTTTTAGGTCTTATCAGATCAGATCATCCATTGTTACCATATCCACTGTTCGTGTACCGTACTATGTCATAAATGACCTACCTAACTTTTTGTTAAACACCTGAGGAGATAGGCTATGTGACGAGTTGGAAAATACATCTTGGAACTCGGTAGAAGACAAGGGGTCTGTGCTGAACAACTAGTGGAGATCGACGATCTTCTTCAGGCGCATTGGTTCGTGGGCTGAGAGCTGATTGCAGATCGCTTGGGTTTTTCTCCATTGTTTTAGTGCCTTTCCCTGTTTTCTATTTTTATCTTTTCTGTTTTTTAGAAACAAAATGTACGAATGGTTTCCTCTGCAATCTTGTGCTATATTTATAGAGATAGTGAGGTTGATTGTATTACATTGTGTGAGTTGTATGCTAGTGTAGGGCTGGATGAATGGTTCAGTCGATCTTAAAAACTATTGTAAATGTCACTAAATGATACGAGGATGGATAAAGTTTTGTCCCAAAGGTGGAGCCAATGATAAGTGAACTTCCATGTGATTCTTGGAGCAAGGGAAAAAGAAAACATTCAGGTTTTCAGCCCAGCCACCTGGATTGACAGCGAAATACTACCTTTTCCGCCGCAACACGAATCCGGCCATATGCACGCTGACGTGGTCGTCTGGCAGCATTCCGGAGGGGTCGTGGATGAATATTCACATCTGAGGACCACCACCGATCCATTTCTTTCCAACTCTATGCAGATAGAGATCAAGAATTCGGCCTCATGTCCATCCCCACAGTGAGACGAGCCTTTGGCTCGATTCCGAAACAAAGAACGCTCCAATCCATTCGAGGGCTATTACAAATCCAGACTCTCGGTCTGTTACTCCGAATCGCCATCTCATTCATCCTTCTACCGCTGGATAACGCCATTCTTTTCGCTACGTGCCTTGTCGGCCATTTTTCTGTTTTCCTCTCGCATTCTAATCCAGTCCATCGCCGGCAGGCCGCGCGACGTGATGTTCATTTCTATCCGAAAACCATTTTCATCACCGGCATTGACACCCCTTACGGGCTGGCCTTGGCACGATGTCTATACTATCACGGCCATCGGGTGGTGGGCGCCGACATCACAGATCTCCCATTCGCATCGGGTGAAGGCATGTCGAAAACACTAGCGACTTACTATCGCATCCCGAGGTCGCACTATGTGTCCCGCCTACTCGACATCATCCAGAGGGAGAAAGCTGATATCTGGATTCCTTGTTCGTCGCGGGCGAGCGTCCTGGAAGACGCAATGGCCAAACAGGCAATTGAAAGCCGAACTGCGTGTAAATGTATCCACCTGGACACGGAATTAGTCAATCAGTTTAGCGACACAGAATCCTTCACGCAGTATCTAGTCGAAAAGGAATTGCCCGTGGTAGAAAACTACCAAGTGCAGTCGCGCGACTCTATACACAAGATCTTGCATCGGTCGCCAAGCAAGGTCTACCATATGCGCCGACCAGATCTTGCCGTGAGCGACAACAAAGTCGTCACCTTGCCGAAGAGGACCCTAAGCATGACTTATACGGAAGTCAGCGAGATCCAAATCTCAAAAGATCGGCCATGGGTATTGCAGCAGCAAGCTCGGCTGGGGGAGTTCTTCGCCGAATTGCTGCTCGTTAGTGGACAGGTTAAGGCTATTAAGATTCGTCCAGCGGACAATCAACCTTGGGGCCATTCCCGCCTAGATGAGGGGCTTGCATTGGCAATTCACCGACTCATGGACCGTTTCGCATTTAAAGGGGGCCATCGGATGACCGGCCATCTTTGCCTGCGGTTAATGGTCGACGAAGAATTCGATGCTAACAATGTGCGCTACGTAACTCATATTGCTGGCTGCACTCAAGGCACGACCGCTGTCAGGCATCTTCTGGAAGAACCGTCGCCTTCATTGATTGATGGATACTTGGCGGTTCTCTCATCACAGCCTGATGATACGTCCGTAGACCTGGACAGAAAACGAATGCAGGCTAGAGCAAGCATATCGGCGGTCTCACGGAGCAAATTCACCTTCTACAAGACGCTCAAGCAATGTGATGTCCGGAGAGTGCTCCCCTCTCTATACCCGGTTGCCCAGCAACTCGACCATTTAGTCAGTCAGGGAAGCGATCTTTTGCTATTCTGGAAGGACCCTCGATTCACGGTCCTTGATCCACTACCATGGTGGTGGAATGCACATATCTATCAACCACTGAAAGGATTGGAAGTGGTATTGAGCAGGAGAGATGTCAAGAGACTGTAGGAGTACCTATTCGGTCACTCTTCTCTTGGCCCTACCTTTTCAATTTTTCTTTTATATTTATCGGCCAGTATTATTACCTTTCCGTAGCTGGAGATCTTTGGGATATAGGCATAAGGATCTCGGAGGGTATTATAGAGAGCACCAGATGGCGTCTTCAGAAATTATTGTTATTATTGCACATTGCCATGGACAAAAAAATGAGCGAAGCCTTTAACGAGTTGATATTATGATAATAAACTGGAATTTATTTGATTTTAGATGAGCTTCTGGGTTATCAGTACGCCATTTAGCACACATGTAGGTCCTAAAGTATCTCCGTGTTTCTAACAATAGGACTGCGTCTACTCTGTATCTCTGGTGATGGTGAATTACTACGGTAGACTGGATCTAGCTTATGGACGACTCGCGATTTTTTATTGAATAACTTGACGTATACCATGGAGCTAAAAGATGAATCTCCCTTGTACCTTGACCTACGGTGTCTGGCAATACTACGAAGACAATTCGTTTCTGTGGCAGAAGCATCAGGTTGAGGCGATACTGCAACATCGTGTGCATCGTATGCTACTGCTACCGATTCTTTTATAAACGGTAATACTCTCCATTCTCATTATGCTGGTAATTCAAATGTATCATTCATAATGTCACGGAATGCTAATTGATGTTATAAATAGTCTACAGAAATTGGAGCCCAAGCTACTACTACATCCACAAGGACAACAGGCGGCTCTTCAGCAACATCAGCGATTTCAGGTGCTGGTACAATACTTTCTTAAATATCTGTTTGGCCATGCTTGTGACTTTAGTTAGATAGCTCATCATAGACCATTGATCTCATCTTGCTAAGAAGACAGCAGATGATAGGGCGGTAAATATTGCAGGAATCAATAACACACCTTTAGATTCTGTGGCTGGATATTGTTATCAAAGATATATTGGTCGAGCAGCACCATTTACTGCGTCATACAAATGAAACATTCTAGCAAGCACAAGCCAAACCAAATAATCTAACATATCCCCTTCACAACTCACACTGTACCATCACATCCGCCATCCACTAAAAGACAAGGACCCAGCAGGCCGCTATCAAAATTGAAGAAGGCGTATTTGTCTGACTAGGGACATACATACTTCTTAGATTGCTCCTCGGCGAGCAACTCTACGAAATGCCATGTAGTCTCGTGCCACCTCTGGCATCACCGGTGCCTGCTTCCAGGGCGCTTTGAACAAGATTGGGTCTGAATCTGGGTAGGCGGACCTCTCTTTTGTGCGATGTTATCATCTAAATTCTTGCATGGCCGACCAGGGAACTAGACACTCGTCATCTAAAGGAGTTCCCCTTCACCACCGCCAAAGATGATCGAGTGACGCTGGTCGATACTCCTGGCTTCGACAACACGAGCATGTCAAATATAGACATACCTCGGAGATTGTGAAATGGATATCTGCATCACATTCAGCAAACGCCCCGGTAAATGGCGATATCTACCTCCATCGGATTTCAGATCCCCGCATAGCCCCTGCTGCAATAGCTAACCTCTGCATTTTCTGGAGTTTCTTCGGGGAATCTAACCTCCCTGCTGTTGCTCTGGCTTCGACACTCTGGGATGATGGTAATCTTTCGCAATCTCGGAGCACATATGAAGTACTGAAGTTCACATACTGGAAGGGTCTCTTGACAAGGGAAGCCGGACCTTCCCTTGTGACGATGGTCCAACTACTGGGAAGCTTGTGATCAAATACATCTGTGATCGGAAGCAACCGGTTGTATTTGACATCCAGAAGGAAGCTGTGGACCAGGGACTGCGCGTCGAACAGACAAACACTGGCACCGAGCTCCGGAGACCTTTGGGGAGATTTAACGGATTCAATCGATGGCGATTGATGCTGTACTCCATGTCTACAGGATCCAATTCACTACTAACTCATATGGGCAGCTTAAGTGCCGGAGGTATAGGAACTGATGTGGATATTGATAATGGTGTAATTCTTGGCATTTGAGTGGTTTTATTGCGAATTTTCTCTGTTCTATCTATTTTACAGAAAAAGCCTCGGTCACTACCACCAGTGCTGATGGAACTAGTCGAAAAAGCCAATTTACTGCTTTTTTAAAGGCATCACCCGCAGTACAGCTTTGCCACTATAGGTAGTGATGATTGCAGAGGTTCAGATGATAGGAGGGAAGAGGTAGTAAAACAAGGGCATGTAGACCCTCCCTGCACTGCTGGGATAAAGACACATTTTGCTTTTCTGGCTGGATAGAAGCTGATACTGCGGTAGAGATGATGAGTTAGAATTGGTCATCGCTATCTTGAGCGAATATGCGTTATCACCGTTTTCTTGATGGGGACATCGACTTCAGTGTAAGGGGACAAAAGGCCTGGTCTCTAAGGGGTAAGTGGTATCATGGGCTCCGATTAGAGCAATGAGTAGAGCCACAGAATGATATGCAATTGAAAGAGGAATGCCGAGCTTCTAAAAACCCAGTCCCTGTTTAGGCTGTGGTGTTCTCCGTTGTATGCGAAAGAGCATAGCTAGAAAAACGCCTTGCATGAAGACTATGAGCAAACTGCGGATATAAGCGAGAAAAGTTCGTTTCAGCACCTGGTGATGTCAGAATAGTGTTCCACGGCATTTCTTCACTCACATTGCTGTGGTATTCATGCAGATTAGACGGTGGAACTTACTGAAGTGGTCACGGCTGTTCTTCTGTGGCACGGTTAGAATGATGCTCTGTATCCAAAGAAGTGCTATACTGCTGTGTTCGCCCTCTCATATGACATATATGAAGGTCTCATTCAAATGGCCATGCTTGAATTTGAATCCATTCAACTATATAGACAGACTTGGTCTAATCAACAATTCAAGATAAAGTGAGCTAGTCTTCTTCTGCTTCTGTCTTGGCTTCAGCATTGTTGATATTCTGATCCGCGGCTCTTTTTGAGTAGAGGAAAGGCATCAAAACCTTCTTGTATGCCCGTTCATTCCTATCTGCACGCTGAATAAGGCCATCCGTAAGTTGGACAGTGGGTTTGCGTTTGACGAACTTCATGATGGAGTTTGCATTACCATATTCAAATAGTATCTCGATGAGCATCTCAGTAGCAGGAGCTGATATGTCTTGCCCAACACACAGATTGACCAACTCATCAATTTCCTCATCACTAAAGACCCCCTTTTCTTCTCTAAGTGGAAGGAACTCTAGTAGGATCTGCGAAATGTCAAATTCCCCATATTCTAGAAGAATATTTGAAATTATCGCTTTCTGTTGAAAAGAGAATCCATCGTTTAGCCAAAGCGCATCCCAAACCTTCTCTGTCATGGGTACCGCTGAACTCAGTCGATCGATGAATACCCGGATAGTCCTCGCATCGCCCCATTTGAATGATATCACTGAGATCATTTCCATAGCAGGAGCTGATATGTCTCGTCCAGCACATAAATTGACCAGCTCATCAAGGTCCTTATTTGAGAAGCCATCTTCTTCATGGCGTGGAAGGAACTCCACCAGGGTCTGAGAAACATCAAATTCTCCATATTTCAGAAGAGCATTCGCACCTCCCACAATATCCCTAAGGAAGTAACCATGATTTCGCCAAATCGCATCCCAGACCTTTTGAAGATTCCAATTTCGCTCCTCTTTCAGCAGGAGATCCAAGAGTATTGATTGATCCTTCAGAAAAGCTTTTTCCAAAATCTTCTCTGTAACGGGTACTACTGATCCCAGTCGATCCGTCAACATTTTAAAGGCCTGACCATCCACGCAAACTTCATCCAGAGCCCTCAATACAACCTCTTCAGTAACTGTGATATCGTTTCTTCGTAAATCTAACAGCTTTTCCATAGCACCGTACCCCTCCAATGCCATAATCAGAGCGTTCTGGGTCCCCACTGCATCCACCAGATTGTCGTCCATCTCTACTAGCCCTTCATCAAATAGTTTCGTCAGTTCCTGTAAGCTCACAATACCTTGCCCCAGAAGCCTCCCTATCAGCTGGCAATCCTGTATATGACGACCTCGTTTTAACCAGAGTGACAACAACACCCCAGACATATGCCCAGCTGCCTTAAAGACACGATCTGTCATTGGAGCATCTGGAAATTTGTTGAAAATAAATTTGAGTACTCTTTTGCGTTGATAAAAAGGTACTGCTGTTGCTGCTGCTGCTGATACCAATACTTCCTCTGTGATCGGCAGGTTTTGTTCAAGCTCAAGCAAATACTCCAAGGCAGATTCTGATGCCCGGACATTGCCAATTGCTGAGGATAAAATCTTCTCGTTGACTGGAATTTCCGAGTCCGCGTTGTTGATGACCAGTTCCATCATCTGTTGTGGGCAGTTGGAGTTCGAAGCAGCTGCGATCATCGTTGCCTCTGAAACATCAAAAACAACCAGTCCTGCCTCTCGTTTGTCCAAAAGCATTCGCATCAAGGGAAGACCATACAAACACCTTGCCACTTTTAGGATTATTTCATTTTCCAGAAAATAGCGCTGAGGGCATTTTGCCAATGCGATTTCCATCCTTTCCAGGCCTTTGGACCCCCATATGATGATACGCTGCCAAGTTTTCGAAGTGATTTCAATACCAGACACTCTTTCCCATAGCAAGCGAAACACTTCATGATCCCCATTAGCAGCAGCTGCGTCTACTAATTCCTCTGTGATTTGAATTTCATGACCACGGATCTGTAAAAGCAATTCCATCACCTTCGCTGGTGCACGGCGCACAAATTCCTTGACGATCTTTTGATTTAAAGGAACCGTAGCGCCCCAACGTTGAAGAATCAGCTCTGATATATCAGGAGTATATCTGGAATCAGCAGCCACTGACTCCATTAGGCCTTCAGTGATTTGGATGCCCTTTCGTCTCCTGTCCAAAAGTACTCGCATCGTTTCACCGCCATCACGATTACATAGCGCTGCGTCGAGAACGCTCTCAGTAACAGGAACCTCTAGCTTGTCTTGCCTATCCAAAAGAAGGCACATGAGCCGACGACCTGACCTTTCGTTCTCTGCTATGGCACTAACAAAATCTTCATTCAAAAGAACACATCCATTTGCAGTCTTGTCGTACAAGACTTTAGTGCTCAAAAGTAAGTCCAGAAGGTCTTCAACTTCTTCATGTGGAACATTATTGAGATCAATGTAACTCGCAATTTCCGAAGCTATTTTCGCTGAAACGCCGATGTTCCCCAGCAACAGCTTTACGAGAGTAAGATGACCATTCAGAGCAGCCACTCCAACTGTGCTCAGCCCCAATTCTGTGCAAGCGTTAGCCCCTTGTGAGAGAAGTCTCTCAACAACATTCTGCATTCCCATTCCACAGGCCAAGTAGATGGGCGGCTCAAAGGAGAAAAGACCTCTATCCCATGAGCTCATTGAAAAGTTATCTCGAGCCACACGCCGCCAGTTTAAGTAGACTATGCGCTCTTCAAACAGGCGATGTATCTTTTTCTCTAGGTCCCAGAATTTGGCATCAGAGTCAGTAAGCTCTGAAAAATGTCGGCTCCAATGTGCTGCGGCATACTTCAAGAGCGGCAGACCATGTACAGCTTCTTCAGTCAGAACCTCAGTTTTGTCAAGCAGATCGTCAAGGGCACGATTAGCTATGTCCATATGGCCACCATTTTTAGTTAACTGATACCAATGGACAGACTCTGAGACGACCAAAAATTCCTTCACTGAAAAATGGGCGAGTTTAATGGTACCATTCGATGGACTAACAGTCACCAAATAGGTAGTGCAAGTTCCAACAACATCTTCAGGATGTGGAAAGCCCACCACTGCTGCAACAGTCTCTAGCCTGAGTGGTTCAAGAGAGAAACTGAGCCATGTGAGTATTGAGCGCGCGTCCTCTTTTTCGTCTTCAGGAATGTCATGAAGGATTCTTTGGTATGTTTCTTCCAGAGTTTTTGGAATCGTTTCAAGTGATTCCGTGATTTGATCCCTTTTTTTGCATTTTTCGAGCCGTTTGATTTGTAGGTCAGCCCAGCGAAAACGTCTGGCAGAGGGAAGATCTTAACAAAATATTCTGCTGAGAACAACAGAGTGCATGACAATACCTTGGTTCCTTTGTGTCCAACAGCTTTGCCAAAATCTGATCATTGACCCCCTTTTCTTTTTTCCATCTGCTCAGCTTTCCATGATCGAGTGCATCGCGGACAAAAGCCTCGACATCATTATTCATTCGATCCTCGAGATCTATCTCCAAGCTCTCCTCCAGGTGACAGCGAATGTTTTCTTCGTATCGACTTGTTGCTAGAAGATGGATCTTTTCCCCGTGCTCGTCAATGAGACCCTTCAGAACCTGAAACAGCAAATCCCTCTCATGGACTTCATTATCGGGACATTCATCGAGTGCGTCAAAAATAAGAAACAAACGATCACCCGTATAATTGTTAATCACATCATGGAGAACTGTTGAGAGTTTGTCTTGGTCTGGCTCACGGTTATGTCGACCATGTTCTTCCCATAAACTGACAAGTGATCCTGGAAGCTCCTCAGGTACTAGTTGTCGAATAATGCTCCTAGTCATGTTTTTCACATTCTGTGTTTCGTCGCGACTGAATTGAAAGTACCAGTAGGAAATTATACTGGAAAGATCATTGCTGCAATGTTTTTCGATGTCTTGAATGATGGTAGAGCTGGGTTTATTAGTTTTTGGTCTTTATTATAGTGGTCGACATACCAAAGAATTGATTTTCCGCAGCCAGCTATGTTTACTCAGTTAAAAATATTACCACGACTGATAAACGAGTGCTTACCAGGTCCATGCAACCACAGAAATTTGCCTGGTGTAGCCTTCCATTCTCTATATTCATCTGAACTCAAAAGCCATTCACCAGTTTTGTGCGTTCGAACCCTTTGGTGATCATTCTGAGTATGAGAATACTGTATGTCAGACAACCACTTAAGAATTTTATCTCGTTCATCCGCTGAAATAATCAGTCTAGATCATTAGTAAATAAGGATGGGTCGTACAATTGACTTTGACTTTGATTGTCTCTGTATTCTGGTAGACCTTTTCGATACTGGCGAGTATTTCGTCACCTTTAGTACTTAGATCTATGAAGCATTAGTGATGCGAAGGAAGAGCTTGGCTGGGTAGCTCACATATGTAATTGTTGATTTGACTCCAATCGCTGACTTTCTTGTCCTGATCCTGCACGGCAGACTGGAGATTGTTCAATTCTGTGTCAGAAACTGGGAAGATACTGTTCCCCATGCGATCTAGCGCTTGTCAGCTTGAGCAACCACCAGGAGAACTAAATATGGGTACGTACTCAAACCGCTTGCATTTAGCCGCTTTTTCACCTCTGCTGTGTACTCGAGAATTGCTTTGTATACTTGTACAATAGCATCATCAAGCCCATCGGAGCTTGGTAGTTTCTCCTTGCGACGATGACCATTGAGTATAACGTATCGGGCCAGGATATCAGAAAGGAATTCAGATGATTTGAAAGCAGCTTCTTTTTGATCCACAGAATTTTTGGCCATCTAATTCAAGGTAAGCTTAAATGTTATAGTATATCAAAATAACTCTTCTTACCGTAAGTCCAAGCGTGACGATTCCCCACGCGCTTGAAGCTAGATACTAATCAATATGACACCCATTTAAGGTAGGCTTAAGGCTACTTACCATGGTTACTAGGATCAAAAGCTGCTATCCCTTTAATAATATCTGAACAGTGAATAGCCGAGTTGAGAATCTTTTTGGCCACATCGCGAACATTGACTTCTTTTCCATCATACTTCTTGAACTTCAGTCCTCCATTTTGATATGCTTTAAAGCTCTCTTTCGTTCTATCGATGACCTCTTTGATGGCATTTTCCGGAGATATAGCTTCGTCTTCACGCAGCTGTCCCTTTAAATCCTCATTCAGTTCGTCAAAGGCTCTCTGCCAAAGGTCTACATTACCGGGTTTTTCGCTTCTCTCGACCACTTTCTCATCTGCAGGCGTCTTCTTAGACACAGGGTATTCAGGGGTCTCGGCTTCGTCTTGTTTGTGATCATTCTTCAGTTCATGCAGAGCTTTCGGTCCAGTCTCTGGGTCACCAAATTCCCTGTCTTCTTTTAGACTGGTTCCCTTTGTATGCTGTTTGCTAATGGGAGACACGTCGGCGTCGACCCCATCATGCTTAGCCTCTTCCAGGCACTTGACATCGTCTTGTTGATCGGGGTTTCGAGTTTTCGAGTTTTTTTTCAGTTGGTGTCTCATTTAGATGGTTCGTGTCGTTGACAGGTTGGTCGACACTCGCATTTCTGGCGGCCTCAATCCGAGATTTACCACTTTCGGACACAACCCTATCCTTACCCTTTTGAGACAAATTGGCAGGATGGAAGTTTTCTCTGGTATCATCGCTTCTTTCTCTTTTGCGGAAATAGCGAAGTTTCTTGCGCAGTTTACCCAGCATTTTAAGTGTGATGCTTAGTAGACAAGAGTTGTGCTGATGGTTTACACGAACAAGAGTGAGGGGAAGAGATTTCAGCTCAGCGCTGGCACCCGGATGATAGATCAAAGCGTCTTGCATAAGACTGGCGTCGATCCTGACGCTAGCCAGCCTCGTTTCATACACGGCCTTCCTTCTATTGAACAACTTACACCTGGCTTTAGCTAGTCGATTGACAATAATCATAAGATTTGATTTCAATTAGTCTTCGGGGTTGATACAACGCAGTAGAGGCCGGGGATTAAATTTAAGATATTTCATTGGTATAAGTAGTATGGTGATGAAGATTTCTATATTGGTTGACTTCGCGAGGTTATGGTTGCTTTTTTTCTCAATCACCTGGAGTTACTCCGTATATCATATTCACACTGTGTCCGTATTGGTGACGATGTATATGCCTTGGTGAACCCAAATCATATTACATGTCGAGCATTTCTACATGGTAGACCTATATTGCTGCCTTCTACGCGGTGGATATTTCCCGTGGCCGTGATGGCATTGCTGTGCACTGCCACTACACGACAATGATGCTTGGAATACTGACGCCAAGGACCATCCACGGAGCTCAGTTGGTGCTGCCTTGCAAATTCAGCCTCTGCTAATCCTCTGGCTTTCATAGTGGTTGCCTTTAGACAAATGGATAGTGATTAAAAAGCATCAGTGCCTCAATGGTGCCCAAATAAGGACGAATATAGGTCAATGACGTGTTTTCCGATTGAGGCCCACAGCCGAGTCTGGATTATTGACAATAAAATGACCAGTGATTGGGTTCAATAGCGTTCATAATTACTGGATGCATTTAATGCACGTCTGCTTCTATTTCTGTGGCCATTAGGGCCACTAGACTGGAAAGGGTAAGGTCGGGTAACCATACACCCGCGTCTGTATGTACGGTAAAGGCATGACCTTCCTCAATATTTCCAAATTGATGATGTTCCTTGCATTGAGCTACATCTTGTTCATTCTTCTGTCTCTGGTCGCTCAATGTCAAGCTGTGGTTTAGATATGACCTTTTTGTTCATTCAGTAGTTGGGACAATTGCAAGCCACTTTCCCACGTCGGCTGTGTTGGCAAAGCCTCCGAGTCTCCATCCGTGAATTTTAGTGTCCGCGCGGCATCGATCGGGTTGCCCCGTTGATTGCCCTCGTCGTCCGTTTTTACAGCCTTCGCATAAACAATTGCATTCCACCACTTTCTGACGCTGTTCACGATCGGGTCCCGTTTTTCGTTTTTCCTTTTTTAATCCAACCACTATATTCCAACTTGCATATTTACGGTCTACTGTCAGTTACCAAGAATCTCCTCAGGCCTCATTTCCATCAGCGATCCCTCAACCTGTTTCCTCTTGAAGGAAGCCCTCTTCTTTGTCAGGCACCACCCTTCGTATCCCCTCACATTCCGCAATCATGAAATTAGCACGACCCTCGATTAATCCTGGGCGGACGAAAAACATCATCCATGGAGTTCAGGGGTTTATTATCTTCTTAGCATGGGCTTGTACCATTGCCGTGTTCACCAAAGGTGATGGTATTGATGGTCGATCAGCCTGGTACTGGGCTTTGGTAAGCTTATCAACTTTGTTCAGCGCACCCTGACGACACACCATGCTAACGGCATTTTTTGTAGTGTTGGTTCAGCATCCCCGGTCTTATCTATCTCGTCGCAGTGCCTATGTGGCCGCGCGCACGCCGTTTCGGAAATGTCTATGCCTTTGCGACAGTCGACTGCCTGTATGCCCTGCTATGGTTTACTGCGTGGGTCTGCGTTGCTAGCTATGTCGCGCAGGGAAAATCCGAGGGCAAGGACAGCAACCAAGAGGACAAGGACAAGGACAGTGACAAGAAAACTGGATGCGACAACTGGAAGTACGGTAGTGCCAGCAAGTGCAAAATTAGCACGGCTACTTGCATCATGGGGGTGGTCATCTTGTACGTATCAGATGCTGAGGTAAACATGCTGGCGGATTGCTAACTTAAGATGTCTACAGTTTGCTATTCATTGTGACCGCATTTATGTCCTTCCGTAACGTGATGCACTTCCGCCGGACCGGAACCCTGCCAGATGCGGTCTCCGATCCTACTTTCGCTGCGCAGAGCCAGGCCGCCTTCTCGTCGAACCCCGCCCATGATTTCGAGGAAGAGGATGATTTCCGGTCCGGCCGAGCTGGTGGAATGGGCTCTTCCGTCCGTTCCGACCGCGATGAGGACTATGCTCTCCTACACCAGAGCGAGGTAGATGAGTTTGGAAACCCGAGTGGGCGCACCGCGATGCACGGCGCCTACGACCCCACCGCTTCCAATGCCGGAGGAAGCGTCCTTCATGACTACAACACGGTCAACACCGCCACCAGCTACGGGGGTGCGCATGGGCAACACTACGCACCGAACTCGGAATACGCACCGCCATCGGAATGGGGCATGGGCTCCAGTGTGAGCGGCTACGGGCGGTAATCTACTCCCCTCTCAAAAATTCTCGACTTTGTACCTCAAATAACCATGGAGCGGTGTTGCGGCGCATACCCGTGCTGTATTGTGTTTTATTCTGGAAGTGTTTTGATACAGATATTCTGCATATGATTTTTTCCGTGTCCGGGCGATGATTGTATGCTGTGATTGATTAGAATTGAGACCCGGGCAGGTCGCATATTCACTGATGATTTTGACGACATTCTGCTTTGTTGAAGTTTCGAGCCTTGGGGACAGCCTGTTTGATTTATAATTTAGCTAGTACTATATCACTTATTATGAACTAGACTATGTGTTTCACCCTAACGCTACACAGTGCCTGGCAGTAACAACCAATAAGCATCGACAACTCTGTGGACAGATGGCAAAATGCCGGCAGTTCTTCACCGCCTTGTGTATCAACGCTACAGTTCTGGACAGCTTGCGGTCTCATGTCCTCTACCATATTATTTTAACAATCCATACAGCCCGACCTCTAGACTGTATAGGTCCTTTGATACGGTCATTTTACCTTCTAATCTAGCCTACTCAAGACAAACCCCCAGGTAAGCGCCCCAACCCCTACATTCACCACCACAACTAACCCATCAACCAGACCAACAACCACCGAAGTTAACCACCGTCCAAAAAACACCCATCTCAACCCTCAAAAAGAGAACAAATTACCCACAATCCCAACACCCTCAAAAACCCCAAAATGGCCGACAGCATCGACATATACAACCAATACCCTCTGGTCCTCGACCCAACCTCGAAAGCCATCAACCTCTCCTCTCAAACCACAACCCCAGCCTCAGCAAGCACAGTAACCACCGAACTAACCGAACTAAACGCCCTCCACCGCGGCCTCATCTCCCTCGACCCGCCCAACATCCCCCCGCCCCCGCTCCCCATCAACCCCAAGCGCAGCGCCCAAATCACCAAGCTCCGCGACAGCGCAAACACCGCCTACCGCAAGAACAACCACGCCGAGGCAGTCCGACTGTACACATACGCCATTGAGATGGGAATCGCACGGCCCGGGTGGGAACCTATGAGTCTGGCCAGGGAGGAACTGGCGGGGTTATTTGCGAACCGGGCGCAAGCGTATATGGCGCAGCAGGCGTGGCCGGAGGGATTGGTGGATGCGAAATGTAGTGTTGAGAGTAAGCCGGTGGGGAATGTGAAGGCTTGGTGGAGGGCTGGGAAGTGTTTGGCTGAGATGGGACGGTGGGATGAGGCGCAGGTTGCTATTGATAAGGGGTTGGAGTTCGAGCCGAGGAATGGGGAGGGGGCGAAGGAGTTGCTTTCGTTGATGGAAGAGGTGAAGGAGGGGATGAAGAGGGCGAATTCTTCTGCTTAGGTTTGGGGATGTCTGCATCGGGGATGATAGATGGGTTAATGGTGAGGGGAATGTATACATCCTTTCTGCGCTGTGTTATCATATCATTTTGCTCTTTCTATCTTGACGTGGTTTGTGATTATGGGTTTTGTTTTGTTAGTTCAGGCGTTTGGTTTGGAATGAATCTGGTCTTGATATCTATGGCTATATCTATATATGATAGAAGGGCAATAGTACACATCGACCCACCCACCAGGCACCCAAAAAGAAAGATAAGAAGTACAAGATAAAAAAAAGACGGAATGACAATCAAGTAATAAAATGCAGTAAGTAGAGCAGAAAGAGATCAAAAAGTAATTCCGATACGGGGAATCGAACCCCGAGCTGCCGTGTGAGAGACGGCGATGTTAACCATTACACCATATCGGATGCTGTTGGAGAAGAGCTCCCTATTTTCATAAATAAGCCAAATTAAACAGCCAGCAAACCACAAGAAGCATAGGTCATATGCCGTTTAGCATTGAAGATAAAGTCGTAGTAGGGTTGTATAGTTGCTATGCGAAGACTCATGATACTTGCTTTTCTTTGAAGAAGCTCGTAGATTTCTAGTTATTGTCTTTTTATAAAACCGGGGTTTGGAGTTGAATCGCTTTGGTTCCAGCATGGTGGATATATATCTCGGATAGTCCTGGGCAAAGGGGACTAACTAGATATACTTGAAATAGAACCATGGAAAACTAGGAATCTATACATAGACAAGCTAGTATACAACGAATACAAAACTCCACCAGGAACCTTGCAAACTAGGGAGCTATGAAATTTCCCATCGCCGGAGATCACTACAGAAGAGTAGCAAGCTAATCATAGGTGGTATGCTGCTGTGAAACTCTCGTGCTTCCTAGTCCAGTATCATTTTATAGTTTCTCTTATTTCATACATACATATCATGTCCCATCTACTAGGACATTTAGATTTTTATCTAGGGTATATTCAAACACGCTCGACGGGCCCTCCAGTGGCCCATCAATTTTTAGTAAAAAGCCCGAAGTTACTCCGACCTTCAAGCAGAATTTAGCGTGGTGGTCGATTTAACGCTGAATGTCTCAAAATCGACCCAGGAGTATAAAGAAAACGAACAAATGGAAAAGGGCAACAGAAAGAATAGCCTCATGACAGAAAATCTGGACCTATTGTCGCTCCGCGGCGTCTAGACCAGACGACCTTCTCTCCAAGGCACTGGGAAGATCGACGCTGCTCGTTCGCACATGATCGTATCGCCCACGGGACATATCAAACGATCTCATACTAAGGGCTCGTACCGACTCCGGACGGGCCTCTTGTCCGGTTTTGGACAGAGTCAATAGGGAGATTCCGATGAAGTTGAGTAAGAAGCCGCACATCATGGAGGTAATACTGGTCCAGTCGCTGGTGTTCAGGCCTTGGTAGAAGATGATAGAGGCGGTTAGGGTGCAGGTTGTGAAACCGACGTAGTACATTGCGTTTACTCTGGGTGACTGTGAGTGTCTTTCTTGTTAATGGTGGGGATACTAGAGACTTACAGCGACGCAGGGAATTCACCCATTGCTTTGTTCAGGTAGTTCATCTGGGTTAGGGTGGTGACTACCAGGACCAGGGAGAAGACGTAAGTGGAGGCGTGCGTGAACTGGTTATCTCCGGCGAAGGTGAGCTTGATGGCAATTCCGAATGCTTTCACAGACATGACGGATATAGAGCCCACGGTGGAGCAAATCGATAGATAGACTAGCGGGTTCGTGCGGCCTAGTCTTGGGGCGACTTTGTAGATCATGTAACTGGCAAACACGGTGACAAGGGTACAATAGATGAGGAAGCCTTGAAAAACGGTATTAGTATGTCTGCCAATGCTTAAAAGTAAGTGCGGAGAAACCAACCCGGTTGAATCGCTAGGTGCAGGATTTCCTCAATGGTCTGAATGTCCCTGTCGCCCGGCGCATGGAGCACTAATAATATAGATCCCAGGAGACAGATTGCGGCTCCGAGTTTACCAAGGACTTGTATATCCTCGTTGAGAAAGTATGCGCCCATCAAGGCGCTAGGAATAATTAGCGTAGGACATCCGGTTCAGAACAACATGACTCACCTGATGAGTACGCTGAGCGCCCCGAGCGGAGTGACCAGCACAGCCGGAGCAAAAGCGTAAGCGGCGGTATTCATAAGTTCTCCCGAAATCACTGTAACCGTCAGACTCTGGCGATGATAGCTCGACGAATAGCCATACGTATGATCATCCCACACCACCATAATGGGCTTCGCAGGTATTCAAATCCTTCTCCACTGAAGCCATATTTCTCCGCCGCTTGTACAAGACCCTAGTTGACCGTGTCAGGTATCCGGTTCCTCCGAGATGCGATCAGCGGCGTACCTTCTTGGTGATGACATAGCTCGAACCTGTTCGTTGCGACCGTCAGTAATGTATTTAAGGGTGTACCATGGGGCCAGTGATTTTTTCCCCTTATAACAAGAGAAGGACGAAAAAGAAAAATATAATAAGCACATACCAATAGCTACCGAAGCCAGCACAGCCAGTGCGAGGCCAATAAATCTGTTGAAGAGCACACGAGTAAGCGGCTGGACAAAGGACAGATCGTAAGTGCGGCCAAGCAATAACGTACTTATCATGTGCTCCCATGCTCACCAAAGCCGTCAGACATTGGACGGGAGGTAAGGAATAACAGAGAGGATTAATGTGAGTGGGCAAGGCGAGAAGGATAGTGTGTGATCAGGCAGGGGAAGTTGAGTTTGTTTCAGTCCATCGGCGCGGCTCGAATGCGGGATCACAGCCACAGTCCAGGCACCAGCGCTAGTATCCCAAGTTTTCTATTTATTCTGTACCAAACATTGGGATTGTCCGGGAGCTCCACAGTGAAATTGGTTTCACAAAACTATTATCTAAGTATCGGTATTTGTACATACAGTTTGACTTTGTGTGTTCTTTCAGGGTCTCACAACCTTATCTTTATCCCCATTCTTTGCTGATTGGTTCTTCTGCAGTTCTCTGGGCTGTGATTCGTTGCCCGTGTGATGCGGGCGCTCTGACCGCAACCTTATCGATAAGCTCGAGTCTATTTTACATCAAAATATTAGATAGAAATATTCAAATATGTGGACATTACAGTATGTACCTTACAGTATGTACATTGAACCATTCTTCCCTTGCACTGACCCCTAACTTACTTAAATATGTCAATAGCCCAATTTGTAGTTATGGAAACCTATACTCCTAGAGTACCTACACATACGATAGCAAGTGAATAAGTAATAATACAAACATACATAATGACCCTCATACATGGTTTGTTTAACTGTCGTTTTGTTAATAGAGGACTTGGAATGATATTTGGCGAGATATCTTTATAGAAGTAGATCATATGTACTTCCATGCTCTAGGCTGAGTAACAGACTCGTTGTCTATTCTAGACCCCCTTCGTCCTGCAGATCTTCCCCCCGTAATCCCCCAGACGAGCCAAGAATGACTGTCTCTGGAGAGACAGTCAAGGCTGAACAATACATGAGCTTGCGGGGAGTTAGGGCTTTCTCCGGAGGACACAAAGCTTCGCTGTTGCAACTTCACGGCTGCGGTCAATCTCCCGGCGAATTCCGGGCGACTTTCCGGAATCAGCATCTAGACAGAAGGGACCTTATCGAACCTGGTTATAAGGAGATCACGAAGTAATACGAGACACATGGCAGTGACCGGTTTCGAAATCCTAAGTGCTGATAAAGAGGGCGCATTCACTTGGACAGCCCGAGTTCGATCTCGATCAATGAAATCTAGTCCACCTTGATACCTCGTTGTCTAGCCTGCAGGCTTTTCGCCGCAGTTTGAGTATTGAGCATGCATGTCTGATCGCATTCTCCATCTATCATACAGACTACAGTTCCATTCTGGATGCACTCTCACGCCTTGGTAAAGGCCGCGTAGTAGCTTGTATCGATCCGAGCACCGTATCGGATGAGGAGCTGCAACATCTACACAACGCTGGTGTACGCGGTATCCGCCTTATATGCACCCCCAGGGTGATACGCTGAACCAGGATGTAGTGATAGCAGCAGCCAACCATGTGCGGCCCTTTGGATGGGTCATTCAGGTGTACATCGCTTTGGAGTAGATCGTCGAGTTTGCGCCCCTAGTGCCGCAGATCAGCCTTCTAGTTGTCGTCTACCACATTGGGGCGCCAGACCAGGCTCGTGGGCCAGGTAGCCTGCAACCGGGGTATGCCGAATTTATGGATCTGCTTCGTATAGGGCACGTGTGGGCTGAATTGAGCGGCACGTATCGTTTTCCTGATCTTCCTGATCTTAATGAGAACGTGACCGACATATTGCCAACGGCACCAGATCGAGCAGTCTGGGGGAGTGACTGGCCGCACAGCGGGGGCGTGGAGGCCAACCCGGGAGGAGATTGCAACAAGGTGCGATAATATCGGAAGGTTGATGATACAGCATTCATATCTAGATGTTGAAAGTGGTACCGAGATGTTGAAGGCGGCACTGGACAACAACTGGCCCACAAGATCTGGGTAGAGAACTCAAAAGAGCTGTGGCAATGGGACAACGGCGGATGAGAAGACCCTGAAAGATATCATAGAGAGGCATAATGGAAGCAATGAAACTCATTATCCACGCCTGTAATGAGTACTGTTATGCTGTGGGGAAGAAGCATTCTCCTCCGGAGTCCATAATCCCATATTGAGTTTCAGGATAGCAGTCCAGTAAAGTGAAACCATCAAGATCCGTGCTTCCATGGTTCACATTAGCGCTGTAACCCATACCGAGGTCTGGGTACGGAAAAGCCGGCAGATAATTTCTAGCTAACGGAGTTGGTCCGGCTGTGGCACACGCTGGTCTAGTGTCGGGCGCATTTGTTGCATCAGCTCTGAGGCTGTTAGTGATGATATGCAGGCTCCGCTGTACCACTGGACATGCTGTAGTTCCCTGTTTTAGAGCCTGGAGAAATGTCTGTATCTTGACTTGAGCGTCAATGTCTCCCTTTTTCACGTCTTGCATCAAGACGGATGCACCGGTGTAGATGCAGTAAGACATAAGGTAGGTAATCCTGGTGAATCCAAAGCTCCTCTCAAAGAGAAGCAAAAGTTTCTCGATACTATCTGAAGCTGCGCGGCAAGCAGCGTGACGCGCCGGGATGTAGTAGAAAGGTCGGTGTAGCAGAATAATGGTGGTATAATACAACAAACTGTAAATCTATTAGCGACATTGCAAGGAAGGCACTTAATGTAGGCTTACTTTTGCGCGATAATATGGGGCGGGGGACAGATTTCGGGCAAGTTGTCCGGATCACATCTTAAATGCACAGGCGACTGTTCTCTCCAGTGGTCAAGTCTAGCTTGAATTCTGTTTAACGCTTCATCCATGTAGATGTTTCCACGACGGGAGTACAGTTGAAGGATGATATCATTCAAAATAATAGCAAGTTTGCATACGTTTTGGAAGCTTGAAACCAAGTGGGACTTCATCGGCGGATATTCCCCTGGGGGAGCCTTATCGGGACTGAGTTGGTCACCATAGTATGGAGCCCATAGGTCGTTCTCCGCCGAATCATCCACTGAAGACGGTTAGCGTGTGATGCTTGCGAGATGTCAAGTCCAATACTGACAAAGCTCCGGACACCGATCAAATGGTAACTCTTGAAGAATGGGCATACGTCCAAGGAATAAGCTTATGGCCTTATCCCAGAAGTAGCAGCTCCAAAAAAGGCGTCTGCGGATTTCCAAGTCCTCCGCAGTTAAGTGTCCAAGCGTTGCGATCTTAGTTGTGCTGTGGTGGAGCCCCAAGTCGCTAACCATGCGAAAAGCCATGCCGCTGTACAGCCATGCTTGGGATATTGAACCCCAAGCGAGCTCGCGAGCGCTGAGCTGAAGGAGACCCTGAGCCGTTGGAATGCTGCTGGGATTAAGTATTTCAGTGCCTAGGAGGAGGCGAGCTCTTGAGATCAAAAGTTCGCTTATTTGGTGATCGTCAAAATGTGCCGCGTGAGCACACATGACGACGACTAAGAAGGGAGAATAACATGGCCCATTGATAGCCATATCTCCTGCGGTAAAGTTAGACTCGGTTCATGTACAAGGGTGATGTCGTCGCTCACGCATGAACGCTGGGCGATAGACCCAGTTGAACATCGGTGCAATCCACGTCCAATGAATTTGAAGGAGTTTCGATATCATCTGCCGAGGGATGTCGGTTTGAATCGCCGCATTTCCTAAGGCGAATTCTTCCCAGGTTCTCGACTCCAGAGCAGCTGAAGTGAGCAGTGACCGGGCGTCGGACATGGACGAGTATGAGTCATTTACGTTTGTTGATTCTGCCGGTGGTGGTGCGTGGACGGCGGATGTAGGACCATAGTAGCAAAGCTATCCAGATTGCCACGGGGTCAATGGACATACATGGGGCTTTTTGCGTTGGTGTGTTACATACCTTGCCATTTTCATCAAGACTGAGATCCGAAAGCAGTATCTGCTCCGGCGCCGTCTCGGATTCAGGAGCCACCTGTGTAGACGAGCTCGCCTCGATGTACGAAGCGCTATCGAAACTGGTATCGGCCGAGGGTGTATTGGGAATCTGACGCTCTATTGAAAGTGTATGCTGAGCCGCGTTCGCTTCTCTCGCCTCGTGCAACGCGATACGCAGCTCGGTGATCGTTTGCTCAGTCTCTTGTAATCTCTTGGCCATGGCAAGGATCTGCGACATGGGTGGGGCCTTTTCATAGCGACACTCCACGCCGTAGACCTCGCAGGTCTTGCATCCTGGCTGTGTGCCATCGCATCTTGTCTGATTGAGGTGAGCAATAGATGATGTGAATATACCTACTGATAACGGATCGAACCAACCTTTCTCACCCGGCAGTTGGCGCATGTTAAACCACGTTTCGACCGATTAACTCTGTCATGCCCATCGAGTCTCGAAGCGTTATCGCTGGCCTGGCGTGATTTTGGCATTATGGAGGACAAACACAATGGTGTGGTTGATAAGGGGGGAGAAGAAATGCAGGGAAGAAAGGATAGTGAGGCAAAAGACAAGGATCACGAATAGTGCATAGTACTAAGGGGCAGAAAAAGCTGTCAGTCCCAATACTGGTAAGATTGACCAGAATTAACCTCGACTCGCATATAAGCGGGGTTTGCCCCAATCCTCCTAAAGTCATGCGGCTAATCCAGTGATCGCTACTCTTATTCTAATCTTTAGTTCTAATCCTAATTGCCAGACTGCAGTTTAGCCAGAACCATCTCCCGAACGGTTATCTACTCCTAGTAATAAGAGTCAATTAAATCCCTCTTTGATCAGAAATACGCTATATATGCGTAACACGTCATTGCAAGTCAAGGGTCTACGTAAACTCCCCAGAAGAGACAACATTGAGCCTCCGTTATGTACCCCATATTTGCTATACTAAGTAGCCATGATGCATTGATGCAGCGGACTCCACTACCCACTGTCGATGCTTACAATACCGAGGATATAAATTCATATAATATATCTCTAATGATCTCCAATGATCCCTCCGCCTGTACGCCTATACCGTTCAGATCAGACGAGCTAGCAGAGTTTTTCTCGTGGTTACGACGTCTAGAGCGGCTATTGCGGGTTGGAAGAAAGGTGAATTCCGACCTACCCGCGGGAATACCCTGGTAACGTGACAGCCACATATCTTACCGATAAACACTTCTGCTTTACCCTTGGTTGAGATTTACTTGGGGCTGAAACAGGAGGGTGGAATAAAAAGCCGGCCAGTTAGCGATCGATATGCGATGGAACTGCCATTTGCGATAATTTCAGTGCAATGAGCCAAGGATATTCTTCCGCAGTTGGTATTCCGTTGGATTGAATTAAGAAAAGAATGCTATTGTTTTGATGCTTATCAACAAACTATCACACAGGACTTTCAACCCAGCCCATTGTACCTCGAAGTACTTGGCAAGAGAAACATAAACAATATCCCATGCCAAGTGTGTCATTCAGCCATTCATATCACATCTCATAGAAGTCATCAAGGGAATCTCCTTCCAACATGGCTTCATCAAACGCCCTACCCACAAGAAGGACAGCCCGTGCCAACACTAGATCTACCGAATCTTCCGAAGCCCCTCGTTATCCACCTTGGGATCCACAGTAGCAGTCTCGGCCCAATCCACATTTCTAACAGACGCCTTCTGACGATAAGAGCGATACTTTTGCAAGAACCTTCTAGATCCGAACAGAACTGCAATGGCAATCACCACAGCTGCCACACAACCAACCACGATACCGGCGATAGCGCCGCCAGAAAGACCTGAGCTTGACTCCTTGGTACCCGAGTCCTTGGGGGAAGAGCTAGATGATCCGGCCGTGGCAGTGGCGCCTGCGGTAGCCGTGGTACTAGTGACAGCGGTGAACTCATCCGCTGTAACGTTGAAACAAGGCACTTGAGTAGTGAACTTGCTGGCAGCGACGTATCTGATATCGGCGCAGGCATAATAAGTCTCGTTCTTGTCAGTGTCGAAGTCCGAGGTATACTTGATTTGGAAGGTAGCGTTCATTCCCTCTTCGACATCAACGGAGGGGTTTGGGACGGGGTAGCATTCGTGGCCCGGCTCGATGTCCTTGATGCGAGATCCATCGATGAATGGCTCAAAGTCGTCATTGCTGCTAGGGTCTAAACATGAGTTAGTTGGGATGAGCTATATACCCGAGATGTGGGACGTTTGACATACTGCTTTTGTGAGAGATCGCGACCTGAACGTTCCACGATTCATCTTGGATGACGAGTGCGAGTTGGCCGTTGACTTAGAGCACACACGCTCATCAGCTATAGGGTTATTAACGTTCTGCTCAAATGAGACTCACCCATAGGGAAATCGGTTCTGTTCGTGGCACCAGAAGATGAACCACATGGAGCCGTGTTATCGTAGGCGGCGCCCCAGACACGGTCTGGCGGCCACATGAAAGCCACGGGGCCCATCTCTTTGGCTTCTTCTTCGCCATGGGCCCATGCACTAATGGCAGATGACAAGGCCACAAGAGGCATAAAGCTACTCTTCATGATCATGTTGTGGAGATACCTGCTGAAGCTTTTCAAAGCCTTGGGAAATGACTTGTAGTGTATGAAGTTCTTGAGGAGGAGAATAGGGACGTTCAGAATCGCGCTACTTATAACCCTGCAGCGGTCTGCTCAATACCACCCACTCGCAAATCTCGGAGATCCGAAAAACGGCCCAACATGCATGTGTCATAAAGCCATGTGTTTTCACCCGCCAAGTGACGAGTTCATTCGATGGAAGCCCCGCTCAGGTCTCCGGCATTTTGCAGCCGAGAATTCATTCACCGGAAATTCTGGCATGGCTGTCCGTGGTGGAATGATGCCTGACAGTCGGGATCATTACGTGAAAATTGATTTTGCTCAAAATGCCAAGAAAAATAGATTGCTGAACCTGTGCACAAAGCGTGCCAGGCGCAAAGCGAGGGCCGGATTGGATCAGATAAGATCAATCAGATAAGATGGTGGGTGGGGCCCTGTTCCACTAGCCCTTTTAGCGCTCTTGGAGTTACATCGTTTCCACCACGAATAACTTCCGATTAGTCCAAAGCAGGGTCTCAGAGGGCCCTTTCCATACTCCCCTCTTATTGAACTGGCGGCAAATTCCGTGGCTTCAATGAGACACTATTCCGGGACTGGGAATCGGTTCCGAGAGGTCTTGAGTCCCCGAAGGGTCGTACGACTTTTGCTTTCTTTTTTACTTTCCTTTTTCGTTTGTGTACTTTGGATACAATACTGTTCTATCACTTAACAAGCGCACCGAAGTGGGGCTTTATCTTCTTAGCAGACACAACCTATATAAATAGGTGCTAAACTTCCCAATTCCTCACTGTTTTTGCCCACCACCCGTCTTAGACTTTCAATTGCGTTAGTACTTGCCACTCTTTTCGTGCGTCCCTCGTTCATTCGCCAAACCAACCATGCACCTCCCTACTCTTGTCACTCTCGCCTGCATGGCCGTTAGCGCCAGTGCATTCCATTACCCGGACTTTGTCCCATTGCACCGTCGCCAGGAACCCGGTACGCCTGAATACGATTGCCATGCAAACTGCGGTGAGTTCCGAATCTTTCCTGTATATTGAAGTTGTTCCATAGCAATCGACTGATCAAACCAGGGGGGGTAATTGTTGCTGCTCGTAAAGACGGCTACTGCGATACCGACACTTTCAAAACTGAGTTATCTGACTGTCTCAACTGCGCCCTCAAGTACGACATCTGGAAGTATTACGGCGCGTCCGTTTCCAAGGCCGCTACTGGATGTGGTGTGGACGCCACCCCTGTCGAAGCGTCCTCCACTACGACTACTGCAGCTGCTAGCGCCAGCGCTACTGAAACCGGAAGCCCAATCACCTCATCCGCGTCGTCCACTTCGACTGACACCGCTGCAACCACGGGTGTAACGTCTGCTGCTTCTAGTGCTGTGCCCAGCTCTAGCGGTGCGGCTAGCTCGACACCCGCGGCCTCTACCGTTGCTTCCTCTGCGACACCTTCCCAGAATTCGGTAAGCTTTCCGTCTTCCACTATTTTTTTTTTGTCGGGGTCAGTGCGTATAACCCTACTAACTTGCTTCTCATAGACTGGTGGCGCTTCGCCAACTGTCAGTTTGTTCCCTGGAGCTGCTTCTACTAATTCTCGTGATGGATTGCTGCTTAGTATACTAGCTGGATGTCTCGCCGTGGCGTTTTTGTAAAGGGATCCTGACTCTTTCATGTGATGCTGCCAGGGGAAGTGGTCAGGCAAAATCACAGATTGTACTTTACTGTAAACATCTGTAGGGTGTCGAGGTTATTTTAGTGAGGAAGTGAATTGCGATAGTAATAATTAATTTTCGAATTAATTCATACAGATCTCTAATCACATCGAATATGTAAATGACGTTAGTGAAACCTTCAAGCTAGAAATGTCGAAACGAAGTTGGTTTGAAAAGCCGATTTTTTGTTTACAGACAATACTTTGCATTAGCAATGCAACCCAAACAAAGCTATACTAAGACCTCTATACCCGACAGATCGATATGTCATGTCATATATACAGGGTCAATGTGCAGTGTGAAACGCTGTGCATTAGGAATGCTGCCCAGACAAGCCCTGGCCCAATCCCTTGTTTGCTGTTACGTTCGGGTTTCGCTTCCGGCTCGTCGTTAATCGTCAATTTGAATTTTGTTATCTGATCTGAGCCTGTGATTCTGGGGCACTGTAGTCTCATTTAGCTGTGAGCCCTTATCAATCGGGATTGAGACTCGGAAGGAATCCGACACTTCAGGGTATGGCCATTGCTAGTGCTATATATGGGAACAACAGGGGCGGATTCTTTGGTTTTGGTATCGAAGTGGCTATATGTGTTCCCTCCTTGACCTGATAGCCTTTTATGAAGTAGATACAAGACATGCTGGTTATATAGGATTAACTGCCCTCTATTGGAATTCATGTAGCGTCCAACTGGATTACTCGGCTTCCCTCTCTCCTTGGCGAATTTCCTTCATAGTTAAAAATGAGAAGATTGCAACTTTTAGGAGATACTATTTTATATTATGAGAAGTACGTTTCAGAAAGCTACTTCAAAACCTGGCAATATCTTATGGAAATCACCACTGTGTACTTCGTCAACAAGCAGGCCGCCATAGAGTCTAGGTTATATTTTAAATTCATATCCTGTGATGTCATACAAGTTGGTCTTATTTCTAAGGTCTCACTGGAGTTAAAGGGGGAATATATCATTGTACTCTATTTAGCAGTCGGATTCCTGGGATCGGGAGTTCCGTTACAATGTCCATATTGGGCATAAAAAGGGCCTGAAGTACGTGATATCTATGCGATAGCATCCTTGGTCTCTAACATTTCGTATCATCACTATTTCGGGATACAAAGCTACCGTCGTCACATACTCGAGCAAGGTCCCACTCTAACCCTTGCATCCCAATTCCCAGCTACTAATTTCCTTCGTTCCACAGTTAACCCGTAGCAACTTTGCCATCACACAATGCATCATTGTTTTATCGTCTGCCTTTCCATTGTACCATCCACGCTCCTACACTAATTGCTTGCCGAACCACACGCATCATACTAAACAACCACTTTGTATGAGCCAACCTTCCGAAACGCATATTAAAACGCGTCTCGACTCTATTATTTTTTCAAAAACTGCTCATATCTTAGAATTCCCACACGGAAGCGAAGCATGATACTCTATTCATCATTATTTTGCAAACAACTGTCCTTGGGACTTATGACGGATTGTACAGACAAGGAACGAGCTTCTCTTCAGCCCGAACCTGCCTCATTACCCGAGAACGAAAGGTCTGTGCAGTTCAAACTCTTGAATACACTCTAAAAGATTCATGATTAGGAGCTGGGAATATAGTGTCTTCCCCGACCAACCATGAGATGCTTACTGTGAACTTCCGCAGCATCAACAATCTATCCGAATACGAATGAGATACTTCCTCTCGCTATATCACGAAGATATTGACGCCCAATATGCATATCCTACATGAGACGTGCCTCGCGAGAAGATGTGAAGTACGTGTTGCTTTTGAGAATCGTGTTTTGAATTACGACCCAAAGAATTGTCTCGGATGCTCACGTTAGTCTCTTCTATCACATGGCCGCCACGATGTTTGATCGAATCTTCCAAGGGATTTGAGGAGGGCTAGGATGGTTGAACATCTATAGAATGGGGGAGCTGACCCAGATGTGTAGAGGGTCTGTGATCGGTGATTATATTTTCAAAGGCCGAAATCCGGCGTTTGAATCGGTGACTACGAGAGCTTTCCGAGAAGGACTACTTTTGCGTTCCAGAACCCACTTCTGGATTTTCATGAGGAACTGTGGAGCTGCGCTTAATGGAGACTTCTTCGATGTGAAGGGCGTTCTAAGTCCCGGCTTGAGACAATCACCGGAAGCGCCTTAGGGCTATGGATCAAACGCCGCCCGGCCTATCACCGCATAGATATGAACCGGATCCACGGCATGAGACGTCGTTTCTCCATCATATGTATAATTCTGACTATAATGTCTTGGCCGACTAAGCTCTGGTATACATATAAGAT